>NC_134781.1:56871956-56894456 GCF_046742065.1 Oratosquilla oratoria | reverse complement strand
AATACACACACACACACACACACACACACACACACACACACACACACACACGAGCATAGCTCCTCTTCCTATAAGATACAACTAGGTAAATACACGCACACTCAGACACAAACACATACACAAATACACATACTGCACACACACACACACACACGCACATACATATATATATATATATATATATATATATATATATGTATGTGTACTATGTACGGTATATATATATATATATATATATATATATATATATATATAAATATATATATATATATATATATATTTATGTGTGTGTGTGTGTGTGTGTGTGTGTGTGTGTGTGTGTGTGTGTGTGTGTGTGTGTGTGTGTGTGTGTGTGTGTGTGTGTGTGTGTGTGTGTGTGTGTGTGTGTGTGTGTGTGTGTGTGTGTGTGTGTGTGTGTGTGTGTGTGTGTGTGTGTGTGTGTGTGTGTGTGTGTGTGTGTGTGTGTGTGTGTGTGTGTGTGTGTGTGTGTGTGTGTGTGTGTGTGTGTGTGTGTGTGTGTGTGTGTGCGTGTGTGTATTGCTACTGCTCGGCATCTTCACCTCGCCTCGTAGTTTCTCCTGCCTATTACTTCCGCCCTTACAATCATCACATTTCCTTCCCCTTCGTCTCTATCTACTTCATCATCAGTACCTTTTCACGCATTCAAATTGCTTCACCTTTCTTTGTCTTCCACGACAGTTGCATTATCAATGTTTTCTCCCTTCCCCTCTTAACAACTTCCCCTCTTCCTTCGCTCTTTCACTTCTCCTCCGCATCCTCCTCCCCCCTGCTAGTTCTACTTCTACTCAATCCTCCTCCTCCTCCTTCTCCTCCTCCCTCTCCTCCTTCTCCCCCTCCTCCTAGTTCTACGTCTTCTCACTCCTCCTCCTACTGCTGCTGCACCTAATTCTAGTTCCTCCTCCTCCACCTCCTCCACTTCTTCCTCCTCTTCCTCCTTAATTCTGCCTCTTCTATTCCCTCTTTTTCTTCCTACTTGTCTTCCTCTTCTTCCATAGTGTCTTTCTCGTCTTTTACTGTCATAAGACAGTACTTTATCTTTTCATTATGAGCATCTCTCTCTCTCTCTCTCTCTCTCTCTCTCTCTCTCTCTCTCTCTCTCTCTCTCTCTCTCTCTCTCTCTCTCTCTCTCTCTCTCTCTCTCTCTCTCTTTCTTATTTTGCTTCCGTTTTCATCTCACCAAGTTCTTCTGACACTCCTCTTGACCCTCTTCCTCCTTCTCTGTTTTCTTTTGTTTATCATCAGTTTGACCTCCTTATGGCTCCACAAACTTCCGTGAAAGGTGGGCGCGCTTCGGTAAGCTGAACATACGAGAGAGGAGAATTCCCAGGAGGAATTAAGCGTTCCCGCGAAAGTGCTCAAGCAATACGCCCTAATTAAGATAAGACAAAATTCACCAAAGATTGGGTAATATATCCCTATCCAATGTCGCATTCACTTGGATAAACATCCAAGCAAAATGTAGTCGTTTTATTTTTTCTTTGTTTGTTTATTTTATCTAATTGGTTGATTAACTTGTATTTACTTATTTATGCATTTGTTTATTTACTTACCTATTTATTCTATTTAATTTGTTTATATATTTATTGATTTATTTTTATATTACTACTATTGTTTTTCTTCCGACCTCGTTCTGAATCAAAAGGTTCATGGTTAATCATTGCATCTAATTATAACTCTTCATTCAAGTATTGTTCTATTCTAGTTGCTTACATCGAGCACCTCAGAGGCAGGTGATGACCTACTTACAACTCACCATCTCACTCCTATGAAGTGGGAAGTGAGAAACCCCCTTTTTTTTTTTTTTCTTCTTTTTTTTTTCGTTGCTTGGGTCACCAACACAAGAAGTACGCAGTGAGTCTCATGACCATCTGCTCATGAGTTCGACAAGGTATCCAATGGGCAATCGCACGGCCCTCCTACTAACAATTGAACCCTTGATAGTGGACAGAGGTGCAGACATAAGAATATATGGGCAGTTGAAGAACACTCTCTTAATGCCCTCTTTAAGAAAGAAATATGCAAGAACTGGTTTTCCAATAGAGTGGCCAACGAAGGGAATAAACTTAGTAACATGTAGTGAGCGGTGAACCTCGATTGTTTTAAGAAACGGTTAGATAACTTTATGGATGTGGATGATAGGTGGTAATGGACATTGTAAGCCTTATAGTCTCTTGCAATCTCCTTTATTCTTATGTTTTTATGTTCTTCGTGTTTTAAGAGAAGACTAGGTAACTTTATGGATGGGATGATAGATGAGAATGGACATGGAATTGCCTAGTGTAGGCCTCATAGTTTCTTGCAGTCTCCTTCATTCTTATGTTATGTCTTGAAGTTCTTCAGAGGCGCTGTTGACGAACTCAATGGTGGTCTGAAGGGAGGCATAAAGTCACCCAAAAGAGTTCTGCCGTACACTACTTCGAACTCGTGCGCCGTCGGAAGCCTGTGGGTCTTGTATATTCTTAGTCGCGGGTTCGAGTCCTGCACTCTCTTCTCTCCGATTCTCAGTTCCAATGACTTAATTACCTGTCCGAGCAGTCATTGAAGTGCATAATAGGACAAAGGTGACGGCTTCGGCCGCAGTTACTCAATGCCTCCTGGCATAAACTCCTCACCTAATATTTCAATCAAGTTAGGTTTAGCCCCTCGGTCATGAATGAAATAGCTTGACGGCAGCCAGAATGGAAAGACCAATTACTTCACTACAAGTGCCACTTCAAGTTCCACTCAAACTTCCACTCGTTCCAGAAGCATTAAACTCTTTGGTCGGACCTCAAGTGTGACTCATTGTCTGAGGAGACTCGATCCAGAAGGTGGGAAGAAGAAGAAAAGGAATTCCTTTTCCGTGAATCATTTCTGAATAAATACAACAGAAGGTTTTACCAAAACAAAGGGACGATTATACATGATTGCGACCGACGTCACTTTGTAGACCTTTTTAAGAACTACCAAGCACCGACAAAGGACTTATCTTCCAGGACATCTGGGAGCTGCGTCTTATCTAAATAAGTACCCAGAAAGCTCCAGATCCGGGGCAAAGCAAGGTGAATCCAGGACTGAATTAAAAAGGTTCCCAGAATTCTTGAACAGAGTTGTCTTCCTGTTCATGTTACGAGGCAGTGTTTGTTCATCTGAACACGTGATCCTTTTGTGTTTAACCCATTTAAGACAGTGATGGGTTTAGATTTAATCCGTAAAATATCTTCAATATGGTGACAAAGTTAAAGTTAACTCCTTTTAGCGCTACCACAAGCTTCAATTTAACTCTCTTAACATTGTGGCAAACATCCATCCAACCATTCTAACATTGTAACGAACACCAGTTTATCTATTTCAACACCGCGACTTATGATTTATTGTTCTTTTTTCGCTTCCTGGGCCACTAACACCACTAACTAGAATAGCTAAGCATCCACTAACTGCCACCAATTTACGGTTTGTGGCCCAAACTTGGGACATTTCGTGCCCCACTAGTGGACCACACGTTGTGAACCACTACTTCAGGTCGTACAGGATTAAGAAAAAACTCGATTCGTCTTTAGGGTGAGTGAATTATGTTGAAGGCAAAACTGGAGGGGACTCCGGAGTCTTATTCAGAATCGTCTGCACATAGCCAGAATAAAGACCTGCAAGGACAGCCACTCTGCCCAAGACGCCTAAAGTGGCGGCACACTAGGCATCTTTAGCTCCTATGCTACTTACTTTTGCTACTGTGTTTGAGTAGAAACGACTTCGGGCACGACCTTTCGTTTTGCAAATTTTCAAATGTTAGATTACTTTTGCGTTGTATAGTGAGAAGCTGAATGACGAACTAAAAGTTAAACCTATACGAATGTTAGACATATTGTCGAGATGGTCTTTAGGGAATCTAGAATATTGTAACCGAAGTCGTTTCTATTCAAATGAAATAGCAAAAGCAAGTAGCAAGCTAACATAGTGTGCCGCCACCTAAGCAAGCACGCTCAGCAAAACTACCTGAAAACTGCTTTCGGCAGGGCTTACGTCAGCTAGTAAACAATGTCAGCTGCTTACGCAACAATTAGACCAATGGGTCACCATCGGGAGGGGAAGGGGGAAAGTCACACATCGTGAAGGCAGAGTTGAGAAGGAGGTCGCATGAAATACATGAATATTTGAAGAAGTGTACCAAGTAGATTCATATTTACGCGTGAAGGGACGAGGAGGGAAGGTCGCCATGTAAATGAAGCGGTGGGGGTAAACCAACTTGGGCTGTCGGGCTCTGCTGTGGTGCTGTGCCTTGCTGCATTGTTTCTGGCCCAAGAAGTGGGCGAGAGTGCATGGATAGCTCGTCATCCACAAGTAGCTAAGATAAAAGGGACAACAAATGGGTGATGGATGGGTGTTAGATGGTTGGAGTGGGTGGGTGCTTGCCGTGGCTGGCTAGCTCCTTTATAATGTGGAAGAAGCCTGTCGGTATATGGATAGATATATGATATTTTTAATAAGGTATATGATGGATGGCAATAAGAGTTAAGTTAAAAGTGAACAGGGTTCTTCAGCAAAATAATGTTAAGTAAGATTAAATTACACGAATCTCAATCAAACAAGGAATGTGCTGCGTATCAGTAAACGAAGTTAAAGTATTGTTATTCACGACATGCCACCCTCGATACGTGACCTCGACACCATGTGTGACAATGACCTTGACCGAAGAAGCGCCGAAATCAATAAGGTTCTGACCTAAGACGAGAGGAATGTGCACTCAGTTTCAGGTTATATATGCTGACGGTCTTGAAATATTGTTCCAACTGGCAATAACACACAAACTTACGCACACACACACATACACGACACACACGACACACACACACGCGCGTGCACACACACACACGACACACACACACACACACACACACACACACACACACACACACACACACACACACACACACACACACACACACACACACACACACACACACACACACACACACACACACACACACACACACACACACACACACACGACTCGGTGGCGCGGTTGGTAGAGCGCTGGACTGCCAGCACGGTGGTGCTCGCAGTACCTGGTTCGAATCCTGCCCAGGGCCGAAATCTTTTCGGTATCGCTGCGCTTCGGGTCGTTACTCTGATTCTCGTGGTCGGGGAGTTGGGTGTGTGTGTGTGTGTGTGTAAGGCCATAGCATTACCCATAGATCGGTCATACGAGCTCTGAGCTCTCTTCCGGTGGGGGAACTAGCTGTCGATCACGAGTCCAACACGTGATCCAAAGACCAAGGTGAATACACACACACACACACATACACACACACATAAACACGCGCATACACGCACACATACATACACACGTAAACACATATAAACCCACGCATACACGCACTCTCATACACGCGCATACACGCACACAAACATACACCGGTAAACACATAAACACACGCATACACGCACACACATACACACACAGGCACACACACATAAACACATGTAAACACACGCATAAACACGCATACACACGCACGCACACACACACACACACACACACACACACACACACACACACACACACACACACACACACACACACAAAGTAAACACATGCGCTTGCACACACACGTAAATACACGCACACGTAAACACACGCACACACATACAAACGTACAAACGTAAACACACGCGTACCCGTACATGTATACATATGCGCGCGCATACACACTGTGATCTCGATGATTTACACAGACAGGCGACCTTTTGGTCCATGACGAGGTCGGATGGAGAAAGAAATACTGATAGAATGAAACGAAATAAACAAAAATATGAGAAAACAGAATAAGGTAATGAACACATTTATTCTATATTATTTATTTATTTATTTATTATTATTTGTCTGTTTGTTTATTATTATTTGCTTGATTTTAATTTATAATTAGTTATCTGTCAATTTATTACTATTTACTATTTAGATGTTTGATTATTATTTAATTATACCTATGCATTTATTTTTTTTATTTGTTATCATTTATATTATTATATTTTTTTTCATTTATCACTATTATATATTTTTTTCGCATCCGACCTAGTTATGGACCAAAAGGTCTCCTTCCAGTATGCTCAGCCTTTGTAATCATTTTTAATAAAGACAAGACGTTGCAACCACAAACCATCGTTTCCGTCAGTTATTTCTTTTCTGTTGATAAAATGAGATTTGGAATAGTCGTTTACATAAAAAAAAAATAGGAAGTGCAGAACTTTACCCACGTGTCGCGGATGTTGACATTCTTAATAGATTTTCAAGCAATTACCTTTGTCGGTCGTGAGTTTGCAGTGTTATAGTCTTGGCGTGTCAGACTTATGTAGTTTGTTTTATTTCTTCACTGCGAGTGCTCAAAGGAGCAATACACACACACACACACACACACACACACACACACACACACACACACACACACACACACACACACACACAGATACACACACACACACACACACACACACATATATATATATATATATATGTATGTATATATATATATATATATATATATATATATATATATATATATACACTTATTCTGGTTAATGTCAGGTGCGTTTGATTTTTTTATTTATTATTTTTTTTTTTTTACTCTGCAATGTATTGTCTTACACTTTTATCTATTGTCGCCCTCCATCGAAAGTATCCTACCTGAGGAAGTGAGTCTAGGAAACATTCACCCCTCTTGGAAAACAAGGAAAAAGGACGAAATTCGCCAGTCAGATTTCTCTCATGAAATTAAACAAAATAAGAATGAATTTCGTTGTTCAGCGAAAACTCTCTTGTTTACAACCTTTTCGCGGGCACACTGGCGAGCCATCTGGCGGAGAAATATGTACTTTAAGAATGAGTCTAGAGAACATCAAAACCTTTTGAAAATTAAAGGAAAAGAGGCAAAAATTGTCTGTCAGATTTTTCTTGTGTAATTAAAAAAGATAATCTTGACTTTCGCTATACATCTACATTGCCTCTTGATTACTACTTTTCGTTGGCGGAGGCTTCATGTAATACGTTATCGCTTCAGCCAATAACCTAATTGTTTCGAATACCGGGACCGGTTTAGCCAATCGCAGGGCTTTCCTTCTTGACGAAAACGAAATTAGATGGGCGCCATCTTAGTTTTGAATTGGTTTGTGCCGAGTGTGGGTGCTTAGTCCAAAGATTTCTGATTTTTTTTTTTCTTGTGTGTGAAAACTGGTGCTCCGAGTGCCTTGAAAAGGGTTATGATGGCCTTCCAAAAGTCATTTTGGTTACTTCTTTTAGAATTGCACACCTATGCGATATAGCATTATAGAATTGATTATTGAATTTGTAAATTATAATACATCAACGTAATATATGTTTTTCTTGGTGGAAATCAATAAGAAAAAAATTGCTCAAAGCAAATATACAACCGACATACACACACACACACACACACACACACACACACACACACACACACACACACACACACACACACACACACACACACACACACACACACACACACACGGCCGGGCGGAGACAAGTTGGATTTGTCTCCTTTCACGTGTAGCCCCTGTTCACCTAGCAGCGAGTAGGTACGGGACGTTAATCAAGGAGTTGTGACCTTGCTGTCCCGGTGTGTGGAGTGTGAGTGGTCTCAGACCTACCCAGAGATCTGCTAATAATGAGCTCTGAGCTCACTGCCGTAGGGTGGTGTCTGGCTGTCTCGAAAAGAGGCTGCAGCAGATCCGAGGTGAATACACACACACACACACACACACACACACACACACACACGCACACACACACACACACACACACACACACACACATACACACATACACTCACACACACACACACACACACACACACACACACACACACACACACACACACACACACACACACACACACACACACACACACACACACACACACACACACACACACACACACTCACACTCACGCACACACACACTCACACACTCACACTCACTACGGGCGTTGCTATTGTAACTACCGTCATGTCGTCTATGTCAGTAAGACGATGGCTTTCACGTTGTGCACCGGGTGTTCTCTAACTCCAGGTGACGTCAATAAGCGCTGTTACAAAGACACTAGGGCTTCCTTCAAGCTATGCAGCAACTCTATTCCCCGTTGACTCCGATCGAGTACTTAATCAGGCCGTCAGCATCCGTGACGTCGGCCCGGATGATCTTTAGAATTGTAGGTGCCGCATTAGTAAATACAGCTTAGGTTACGTAGGTTAGGTTAGAATGAACTAATTTATCATCCTTTCATTTCTTCGATCTCGGCATCTATCAAAACAAACATAGCGTTAGTAAATCGGTTTTAGGAACTATTTTGTTATTAACTTCCGCCAAGAAAAACACATATTACGTTGATGTATTATAATTTACAAAATTAGTATTTAATTTTCTATTGCTATATCGCGTAGGTGTGCACTTCTGAAAAAAAAATTGTGCCAATCTACTGTGAAATGACCGCGAGCATTTTGTGTTAAAGTGTTTAGTTCAGCCAGTGATGGAAGTGGCTTGGGTGTTGGAGGGAAGCGGAGGAACGATCCGCTTCCCAAACTATTACTTCTGTTTCCTATGTTCAGTCTCTGCACTAATGGAGCAAATATCGTGGGTACTGCCTCCAGACGTATACTACCTAGTCCCCAAAACCCACATCCTCCATCACTGGATTTATAGATGAACCCTCAAGAACAAGACAAACCTGCATTCGCCTTCGCGCTACACCTAAGGTAAGATCTAAGGTCTTTACCAGGTTGCTGTGGACGAACTATGTACTCCATTGTGAAGTTAGGTTGGTTTAGGGCTAAAGTGCAACAGATGTGTAAGTTCTGCTTGGATCCGGCAGGTAACCCAGGTAGCTGAACCCGGTGAGAGGTTAGCCTAGGTCACGTAGTTCCAGTCAATGACGTCATCGGCACCCGAAATCTCACAGTTCTCAACCCTACCCACCCATTTTCTTTACATAGGTATTTATTTATTTATTTATTTATTTCGTTTTTTTTTTTTATAGTATTGATGTGAAATTCACTCAGTGGACCGAAGGAAGTACCTATAAACCAATCATTTAATGATAATGAAAAAGAAAACATGCCAAAAGGGGGAATACGCAAGAGAAAGCGGCACCCGGCAGGGAAGGGAACCAGTTAAATGGGCTCACAAACTTGGCCAACCGCCATCCACCAATGTCTGGGGATTCGAACCCGCTACCTTTAGGCTACAAGTTGACCACTTTGACCAAGGGACCACCTCACCTCTCACGCAATCTTGGGCACACTTGTTACCTCCCGTACTCATTATGGTTAGTGAAGGAAATCTAAGGTAATTGGAGAATCGACAAGGAAACCGTCTCTTTCGAGGTGAATGTGTTATTTTAATGCGTTGTTTAGTTTAATTTGCTTTTAGCAGAAACTGCACAGAAAGTCGTAATAGATTCGTCTTCTTAGAAACGGAACTATGCATCAGTCAAAACAAGGAGAGATTCTAAAAGCTATCTTCTGTTAGTCAAAATTGTGAATTATATATTCAGCGTGCGATACCATATCGATGATTTTCTGACTTGCCTTCAGATTTCATTATATTCTCTGTAGATAACAGTGTGTGAGTAAAGAATTGTATTGTCGTCTTGGGTTTGCTCACAGTTCTTACAGATATTCAATGGAGTGTTTGTTGTATTGTCACCATGTTTACTTTCCTAAAACGACGATGTTGCCACCAATACCATTTGGGCAACAGGCCAGCCAAGTGGGGCCATGATCAGCGTCTTTGTCGAATGGCGTCATACTACACACGCACACGCACACGCACACACACACACACACACACACACACACACACACACACACACACACACACACACACACACACACACACACACACACACACACACACACACACACACACACACACACACACACACACACACACACACACACACACACACTCACACTCACACTCACACACTACGGGCGTTGCTATTGTAACTATCACTATCGCCATACTATTTTGTCCATATCCAATTCGTATATTAATCTTAATCGTTTACACATATTTCACTTATTTTCATCTATTAGTTGGTTTGTTTCTCATTGTTTATATATATATATATATATGTATATATATATATATATATATATATATATATATATATATATATATATATATATATATATATATATATATATATATATATATATATATACCTATTGTGTGTGTATCATCTAATTTTTCTCTAGTTTTATTTATGTTTTATTCTGTTTTTATTATTATTATTATTATTATTATCAATTATTATTATTATTATTATTATTATTATTATTATTATTATTATTATTATTATTATTATCATTATTATTATTACTATTATTATTACTATTACAGGTATTATTACTATTATTATTACTATTATTATTACTATTATTATCACTATTGCTATCACTATCATTATTACTATTACTATTATTATTACTATCATCATTATCATTATCATTATAACTATCATTATCATCATTATCATCATCATTATCATCATTATCATCATCATTATCATCATTATCATCATCATTATCATCATTATCATCATTATCGTCATCATTATCGTCACCATTATCATTGTTATCATTATCATCATTATCATTATCATTATCTATCATTATCATCATTATCATCATTATCATCATTATCATTATCATTATCGTAACCATTATCGTCACCATTATCATTATCATTATTATCATTATCATTATCATCATCATTATCATCATTATCGTCACCATTATCGTCACCATTATCATGTTATCATTCTTGTCATTATCATTATCATCATCATTATCATCATTATCATTATCATCATCATCATTATCATCATTATCATCATTATCATTATCATCATTATCATCATCATTATCATCATTATCGTCACCATTATCATCACCATTATCATTATCATCATTATCATTATCGTCATCATCATTATCATCATTATCTTCATCATCATTATCGTCACCATTATCATTATCATTATCATCATTGTCATCACTATCGTCATCACTATCGTCATCATTATCGTCAACATTATCATTGTTATCATTGTTATCATTATCATTATCATCATTATCATCATCATTGTCATTATCGTCATCATCATCATCATCATCATCATCATCATCATCATCATCATCATCATCATCATCATCATCATCATCATCATCATTATTATTATCATTATCATCATCACTATCATTATCATCATTACCATCATTATCGTCACCATTATCATTATCATTATCATCATTATCGTCACCATTATCATTATCATTATCATTGTTATCATTATCATTATCATTGTTATCATTATCATTGTTATTATTATCATTATCATTATCATTATCATTGTTATCATTATCATTATCATTATTATCATTATAATTATCATTATCGTTATCATTGTTATCATTATCATTTTTATTGTCATTGTCATTGTCATTATCATTGTCATTGTTATCATTATTATCATTATCATTATCATTGTTAGCATTATCATCATTGATATTATCATTGATATCATTATCATTATTATTATCATTATCATTGTTATCATTATCATTATCATTGTTATCGTTATCATTATCATTGTTATCATTATCATTGTTATCATTATCATTATCATTATCGTCATTATCATTATCATCATTATCGTCACAATTATCGTCACCATTATCATTGTTATCATTATCATTATCGTCATTATCATCATTATCGTCACCATTATCATTATCATTATCATTGTCATCACTATCATCATTATCGTCACCATTATCGTCACCATTATCATTGTTATCATTGTTATCATTATCATCATCATTATCGTCATCATTATCGTCACCATTATCATTGTTAGCCTTATCCTTATCATCATTATCATTATCATCATTATCATTATCATCATTATCATCGTTATCATTATCATCATTATCGTCATCATTATCATCATTATCGTCACCATTATCATTATCATGATCATTATCATCATTATCATTATCATTATTATAATTATCATCATCATCATTATCGTCACCATTATCATTATCATTATTATAATTATTATCATCATCATCATTATCGTCATCATCATTATCGTCATCATCATTATCATCATTATCGTCATCATTATCGTCACCATTATCATTATCATTATCATTGTCATCACTATCATCATTATCGTCACCATTATCATTGTTATCATTGTTATCATTATCATCATCATTATCGTCATCATTATCGTCACCATTATCATTGTTAGCCTTATCCTTATCATCATCATTATCATTATCATTATCATTATCATTATCATCATTATCATTATAATCATTATCGTCACCATTATCATTATCATTATTATAATTATTATCATCATCATCATTATCATCATCATTATCGTCATCATCATTATCATCATTATCGTCATCATTATCGTCACCATTATCATTATCATTATCATCATTATCATTATCGTCGTCATTATTATCGTCATCATCATTATCGTCATCATCATTATCTTCATCATCATTATCGTCACCATTATCATTATCATTATCATCATTGTCATCACTATCGTCATCATTATCGTCACCATTATCATTCTTCTCATTATCATTATCATCATTATCATTATCATTATCATTATCATTATCATTATCATTATCATTATTACCATCATCATTATCATCATTATCGTCACCATTATCGTCACCATTATCATTATCATTATCATTATCGTCATCATTATCATTATTATCGTCATCATTATCGTCATCATTATCGTCACCATTATCATTATCATTGCTATCATTATCATTGTTATCATTATCATTATCATTGTTATCATTATCGTTATCATTATCATTATCATTGCTATCATTATCTTATTATCATTATCAATATTATCATTGTCAATGTTATCATTATAATTATCATTATCATTGTTAGCATTATCATCATTGATATCATTATCATTATCATTGATATTATCATTATTATTATTGTTATCATTATCATTGTTATCATTATCATTGTTATCGTTATCATTATTATCGTTATTATCATTGTTATCATTATCATTATCATTGTTATTATCATTATCATTATCGTCATTATCATTATCGTCATTATCATTATCGTCATTATCATTATCGTCATTATCATTATCGTCATTATCATTATCGTCATTATCATTATCGTCATTATCATTATCGTCATCATTATCATTATTATCGTCATCATCATTATCGTCACCATTATCATTATCATTGCTATCATTATCATTGTTATCATTATCGTTATCATTATCATTATCATTGTTATCATTATCATTGTTATTATTATCATTATCATTATTATCATTGTCATTGTTATCATTATAATCATCATTATCATTATCATTGTTAGCATTATCATCATTGATATCATTATCATTATCATTGATATCATTATCATTATTATTATTGTTATTATCATTATCATTATCATCGTTATCGTTATCATTATCATTGTTATCGTTATTGTTATCATTATCATTATCATTATCATTATCATTATCATTATCGTCATTATCATTATCGTCATTATCATTATCGTCATTATCATTATCGTCATTATCATTATCGTCATTATCATTATCATCATCATCATTATCGTCATCATTATCGTCACAATTATCGTCACCATTATCATTATCATTATCATTATCATTATCGTCATCACTATCATCATTATCGTCACCATTATCATTATCATTGTCATCACTATCGTCATCATTATCGTCACCATTATCGTCACCATTACCATTGTTATCATTATCATTATCATCATCATTATCGTCATTATCGTCATCATTATCGTCACCATTATCATTATCATTATCATTATCATCATTATCATCATTATCATCGTTATCATCATTATCATCATTATCATCATTATCATTATCGTCACCATTATCGTCACCACTATAATTGTTATCATTATCATTATCATTATCGTCATCATTATCGTCATTATCATTATCGTCACCATTATCATTATCATTATCATTGTTATTATCATTATCATTATCATTATCATTGCTATCATTATCATTATTATTATCATTATCATTATCATTGTTATCATTATCATTATCATTATTATCATTATCATTATCATTATCATTATTATCATTATAATTATCATTATCGTTATCATATACCATGCCCAAACGAGACCTTGCCCCCAGGAGCAAACCTAACCAGGAAGGACTGGGTTACCTTAAACAGAGGAAGAGCCAAGGTGGGCAAAACGAAAGAAAACAAACACAAGTGGGGATACACCAATAGCCCCCAATGTCCCTGTGGCGAAGTACAGACGATGGTCCACGTCCTCCGGGAATGTCCATTGAGTCCCCATTGCTCCGACCAAGACCTTAGGGAAGCAAATGAAACTGCCCTTATATGGACACGGTTCTGGTGCGACAAGATATGATGATCATTATCATTATTATCATTATCATTGTTATCATTATTATCATTATCATTATCATTGATATCGTTATCATCATTATCATTGTTATCATTATTGTTATCATTATCATTGTTATCATCATCATTGTTATTATCATTATCATTATCATTATCATTATTATCATTATCATTATCATTGTTATCGTTATCATTATCATTATCATCATCGTTATCATTATCATTGTTATTATCATTATCATTGTTATCATTATCATTATCATTGTTATTATCATTATCATTATCATTGTTATCATTATCATTATCATTATCATTATCATTGTTATCATTATCATTGTTATAATTATCATTATCATTGTTATAATTATCATTATCATTGTTATCATTATCACTATCATTGTTATCGTTATCATTATCATTATCATTGTTACTATTATCATTATCGTCATTATCATTATCGGCATCATTATCGTCATTATCCTCATCATTATCATCATCATCATCATTATCATTGTTATCATTAGCATTATCATTGTTATCATTATCATTATCATTGTTATCGTTATCATTATCATTGTTATTATTATCATTATCATTGTTACTATTATCATTATCGTCATTATCATTATCGTCATTATCATTATCGTCATTATCATTATCGGCATCATTATCGTCATTATCGTCATCATTATTATCATTATCGTCATCATCATTATCATCATTATCATCATGATCGTCATCATTATCATCATTATCGTCATCATCATTATCGTCATCATCATTATCATCATTATCGTCATCATCATCATTATCATTATCATCATTATCGTCATCATTATTATCATCATTATTATCGTCATCATTATCGTCATCATTATTATCATTATTATCGTCATCATTATCGTCATCATCATTATCATCATCATTATCGTCATCATTATCGTCATCATTGTCGTCATCATCATTATCGTCATCATCATTATCGTCATCATCATTATCATTGTTATCATCACCATTATCATTGTTATCATTATCAATGTTATCATTATCATCGTCATCATTATCATCGTCATCATCATTATGATCATTATCATCATTATCATCATCATCGTCATCATCATTATCGTCATCATTATCATCGTCATCATCATCATCATCATCGCCATCATTATCATCATCATTATCATCATTATCATCATCTTCATCGTCATCATTATTATCATCATCATTATCATCATCATTATCATCATTATCATCATGATCGTCATCATTATCATCATTATCGTCATCATCATTATCTTCATCATCATTATCGTCATCATCATTATCATCATCATTACCGTCATCATCATCGTCATTATCATTATCATCATTATCATCATTATTATCATCATTATTATCGTCATCATTATCGTCATCATTATTATCATCATTATTATCGTCATCATTATCGTCATCATTATCGTCATCATTAGCGTCATCATTATCGTCATCATTGTTATCGTCATCATCATTATCGTCATCATCATTATCATTGTTATCGTCATCACCATTATCATTGTTATCATTATCATTGTTATCATTATCAATGTTATCATTATCATCGTCATCATCATTACCATCGTCATCATCATTATGATCATCATTATTATAATCATTATCATCGTCATCATTATCATCATCATCATTATCATCGTCATCATCATTATCGTCATCATCATTATCACCATCATCATTATCATCGTCATCATCATTATCATCATCATCATTATCATCGTCATCATCATTATCATCGTCATCATCATTATCATCATTATCATTATCATCGTCATCATTATCATCGTCATCATTATCATCGTCATCATCATTATCATCATCATTATCATCGTCATCATCATTATCGTCATCATCATCATCGTCATCATCGTCATCATTATCGTCATCATTATCATTATCATTATCATTAATATTATTTTTATTAGTTATTTTTATTATTTATTAATTATCATTTCTATTAATTATTTTTATTAATTATTATTTCTATTAATTATTCTTATTAATTATTATTTTTATTAATTATTATTCTTATTAATTAATATTATTATTTATTAATTGTTTTCTCAAAAAAGGATCATTCACCATGGAACAGTGTTTTAGGATTTAGGAGAACAGAGGGGGAGCGAAAGTGCGGGAGCAAGACTAATTATTAGCGGGTGGCGGGACTGAGAAAAGGGCTGATCGGACATAAGTTGAGTACGAATTGATGGCACCGACGGGGTGCGGGGAGATATTGGATGACAACGGCGAGTTAGTAAAGGTTGTTGTCAGGCAGGCAGGGCACCAGGGACCTGCGTTTGGGGGAGGGGGGTGGCAAGTAACTATGTATGTATGTGTGTGCGTAATTGCGGGCAAGAGGGAAGGGTGGGAAAGGTACGCTGGGGGAAGGGAGACAAAGGGAGGGAGGAGGGGAAGGTGGGAAGGGAGGAGGGAGAAGGGAGAGGGGAAAGGTGTAAGGATGAGATTTTTTTTATCTTTGTTTATTAATTTCTATATTTTATGTTTCTTTATTTTCTATTGTTTGTTTATATATTCATTTATTTTTGTTATAATTATTTACTTATTTATTCATTCGTTTATTTTAGTAAAAAAAAAAATGTAATGTGATTTTATATTTAGTTTCAAGCAAACAAAGCTTGTCTTTGACGTTCTCCGCAAGTAGCATACCTGAGGAATGATGAAGAGTAACGGTTGATCCTTATCTTACCGACTCTCAAGGTCAGATTTGCAAAGATAAAGTGTACTAAGCCAGGTTGATGGCGTGTGGGCAAGTGGCTATCAAATCCAAGTGCAAAAGAAAATAGATTTAAAAAAATAATATTCTCGCCTCCTAGGCATGATAACGGGTTATCACATTCGGGTATTTTTCCTTCCACAACCTACCTTCAACCTCTATTTGAATACTTAGGGTAGCCTATGATTTCGCTAACAGAAATCTAGACCTCTCACATTTCAACAATATGTCTAACATTCGTACAGGTTAATTATCTCTTAGTTCATCATTCAGCTTTGATATATATGGAGGAAAAGTAAATTGATATTTGGAGATTTGAAAAATCGAATATTGTAACCGAAGTCGTTTTGACTTGAACGAACTCTCAATTATCGGTGCTGGTGAAGCCTGTGGAAGTCTAGTATGATAATCCCTTATATGTAACAAGCAAAGGAAGAGAGTATGCTGCTGGAGTGTGTGACCATTAAAGGAAGATATGATAATGATTATTTTACAGTCACTTAGGTCAGGGGACATTAATTCTTGCAAGCGAGATATCGTCTTGGCAACATGGTAATTAAGAAAGAAATTTATGTTCCCCCCCTTTTTTTTATTTTTTACTTAAAAAAGAAAGAAAAGAAAATTAAACCACTACCTTGGTCTTGTTGATCTGATGAGTTATCTCCAATGTCTGGTTCCTACTCTCGCTAGGAAGTTAAAAAAAAAAAGGATAAAACATAAAACCACTTTCACCTACTTGTTTACAAACTGATGGTTTGATAGGTTGTTGATAAACGTCTCCAGTGTCTGGTCCAGGCTCAATCAGCTTGTATTGTTATGGAAATGATGATGATGATGGTTCAATGGCTGACCGGATCGCCGCCCGCTCTCCCCTCCTCTGTGTTGGCAATTAATCAAAGATATATAAACAATCTACATTCACTCGAACGCTCTTTGGACAGAACTTCATAACTATGTATGCTCTCTGTAACGTAGAATGCATACCACAAAATAACGTTTAAGTAACTAAAGCAACTGAAATATGCTTACAAGGTCATAACAACGTGAGTGTGAATGAGAAACGTAGTGGTCTTAGTTTGATTTTCTTGACTAGTTTTGTAGATAGGTTTATCCAAAAAAAGCTTATTGTTTGAGAAAAATATTGTCTGCGAAACTAGTCAAGAATAAACTCAGACTAAGACTTCGGTTTCTATTCCCACTCACGTCAACCTTTCGGAACGTTTATAACAACGTTCATAAACACTGGAGCGTTTTGCAGATGATCCATAAAATTTTGGAGAAACGTTTGGTGTAAGAAAAAAAAAAAAAACACGCCTTAAAGCGTTATCACATTGTGCTTCAACGGGCTTTACCAACACCGACAGTTGAGACTTCGTTTGAGTGAAAACGACTTCGGTTACATTATTTTATTTTTCAAATCTCCAAATATCAAATTATCTTTCCGTCATATATATCAAAGCCGTATGATGAACTAAGAGATTGCAAACCTATGTTAGACATACTGTTGAAATGTTCTTAGAGAAATCTAGAAATCTATAAGTAAAGTCATATTCTAGTTATTCAAATGGAGGTTGAAGGTAGAATGTGGGAGGAAAATTAGCCCAGTGTGATAACCCTTTTAGAAGTGCATCATGGGGTTTACATGTAAACCTGTCCACTACTACCACAGGGAGCGAGGAGGGGCTTAATCGAAATACTTGCGTTCCTACTGAAGGGCTACCACAGCGCGGAATCAAATTGCCTGGCGCCAGGGCTAGTACCGTTGGGTAAATAAGGGATGACGTACAATTGGGAAGGCGGGCAATCATGCGTCTAAACTGTGACACTCGCACGCATGCGCAGTCCCTTGCACTCCCGCGCAATCTGAAGTAATCTTGCGTTGCGCGTTCCCTTGTCTAATCATCGACATTAGGTGTCATTTTCGTGTCCAATCTTCCTTGTCTGCCCCGCGTTTTTTGCTCTGGTCTCCCGGCAAGGTTCCTTACTTCCTTTCCGGTTGTCCGACCCGGTCGTCATGTCCACCCGGTCGTCTTCTCCCCCCCCCTCCCCTTCCCTCCCCCTCACCCTTACACTTGAAGCAATTACGTAGCAGTCACACTCTTTCCTCCAGACAACCTTTACGGAGTTTCTGTCCAAATCCGGCCCTTCTTGGTCAATTTCCAACAGACTCGACGAAGTGATGAGCACCCGAGACGCTATGGCTTACTGCTGTGCTCACGATTTATGTCATAATTAGACCTGGGGTGGTCAACCAGTCGATCGCGATTGACTGGTCAATCACAAGCCTTTTTTTAAGTCGATCACAGTACTGTACTTATTAATGATTTATCCTTAAGTTGTCGTGCAAATAGCTGCAATAGCATATTCAAGTACTCATGATACTTTGATTATTATATTTTTCTTCTTCTGGGAAGAAATTATATTTATATTTATAATGACGGACATGTCTGAACAACATACGATTCTTTATGAAGACAAACTACTCCTGTGTTAGGCCGGTAGATTGGCAGGGTAACTGTGGAAAAAGTAGATGATATCTCACAAAAGGTTTGCCACCCCTAATATAGACTCTGTCTAGCGTGGCAACTAGCCAGTTAACTCATCAAACATGCCAGCTCGTTAACCGGTTTGTTAGCCAGCCAATCTGCAAAGCTAAAAATAAATAAATTGATAAATGAGTAAGTACATAGGTAAATAGGTGGGTATATAAATGAGTAAGTAGATAGGTAAATAAGTGGATAGATGAATAAGAATAGATAGCTAAAATAGATAATAAAATTAATTTTAGTAATAATGATAATGATGATGATGATGATGATAATTCTGCAGTCAAAACAAATAACTACTGATGTAGTTTGGAGTCCATCTGGGCACATAACTACCCAATTGCTCAGTAGATGAAGACAACTAATTATTTTATAAATCAATCAAGTAAACACGCAGCGATTCAGTGAACAAGCCGCTCGACCAGCCATACAGGTCAACAGGTCACAGGTAGTCAGTCAGCCACTTATTCAGTCAATCAGTCAGTCAGTAATCCGATTCAGTTCAGTGGACAAAGAAGCTACAGGTGAGACAAGCGGTGAAAAAGAGCTACGTCCTTTGAAGAGCTGGGTTTTAAAAATAAATTCCCTGTGCATCCTTCAATGAGCTGGATTTTAAAACGAGTTGACTTGTTTAACTTGAAAGAGCTGGTTTTAAATAGTATAGCCATGCACCTTCAAATACCTGGGTTTAAAGTCACTTGAGAAAATTTTCTCCGTTTCATTTCAACGCAACGGTAAAAAACAAATGTGTGTGTATGTATATATATATATATATATATATATATATATATATATATATATATATGTATATATATATATATATGTATATATATGTATATATATATATATATATAATATATATCTATATATGGGTGTGGGATGGGCGGAGTGTGAATGGATGCATGCATTGGCTAGCTACCCCTCATACACAGGGGAAGAAACCTTTTGATAAACAGATTAAACTTAAACGAGCTGGGTTTTAAACAGAGTTCCCAGCTGTGTAACGTCACTTGGGTTCTGTTCCTATTGGTGTACCCCAAAGGTGCGGTCGCCATGGTACCTCACCGCCGGACAGAAGACCCTCCCACTTCCTCTCCCCTTCCTCGATCCCCCCCCCCTCTCATTACTCCCCCTGCCCCCCCTGCCCCCCCTGGCCCACCCACCCACCCACCGGGTCCAAGACTCCCTTCCTGGCCGCCGTTTTTACGTGGTTCCCCTTCTGAGGAGGGCTCTGAAAGACTGGTATTAGGGAGGTCCTACCGAAAGTGCACAATACCCATCCTTAAATCTGAGCTGGACGTTGGCCCCTCACACTTCGACCTTTATAAACCTGACATCAGTTTGAACCTCCTCTTCCTCCTTTTCCTCCTCCTCCTCTTCCTCCTTTTCCTCCTCCTCTTCCTCCTTTTCCTCCTCTTCCTCCTCCTCCTCCTCCTCCTCCTCGTCTTCCTCTTCCTCGTCTTCCTCCTCCTCCTCCTCCTCCTCCTCCTCGTCTTCCTCTTCCTCGTCTTCCTCCTCCTCTTTCTCCTCCTCCTCCTCCTCCTCCTCCTCCTCCTCGTCTTCCTCCTCCCCCCCTCCTGCTTCCTCTTCCTTGTTCCCTCGCTTTTCTCTCTTCTTTACTTCCTCCTAGGTCCCAACCCACCCACTTCATCGTCCTCCTCCTCCTCATCTTCCTCCTCTTCCTCGTTCCACTCGCCTTTCTTTCTTCCTTTCTCCTAGATCCCAACCCTCCCACCTCGTCCTCCTCCTCCTTCTCCTCATCCTTCCTCTTCCTCGTTCCCTTCGCCTTTCTTCCTTCCTTCCTCCTAGATCATCCCAACCCAACCACCTCGTCCTCCTCCTTCTCCTCCTCTTCCTTCTCATCCTTCTTCTTCCTCGTTCTCCTCGCCTTTCTTCCTCCCATCCTCCTACATCACAAACATCCCACCTCCTCCTCTTCCTTCCTCTTCCTCGTTCCCCTCGCCTTTCTTCCTTCCTTAGTTCCTCCTCCTCCTCCTCCTCGTTCCCTCGCGTTTCTCCCTTTCTTCCTTCCTATCCCCTCCTCCTCCTCCTCCTTCTTCCCCTTCCTCATCCCCTCTCCTTTCTTCCTTCCTTCTCTCTCCCTCCCTCCCTTCCTCCTTCCTTCTTTTTTCCCCCTTTTTATGGATTTCCTTTGTTATTTCCATTACCATTTCTTTCGTCCCTTTCGCCCCCCGTGCTCAGAAACTTGGCGTTTCTTGCTCGGCACCGCTTCCGTGCGACTGTCCCCGGTAACGGGAAGTACGTGCAATATCCGGGTAATTTAGTATTAGTTGTTACGTCGATAGTAATCACCGCTCCCATCTCTCGGGGATAGTATTGCACCGAAGGAATTGAGTCGTAAAGGAGAGAACTAAAGAGGACAGTAGTGAGGAGGGACAGTTGTAGTAGTAATAATGATCAGTTCTCTCTCTCCCTCTCTCTTTCCCACCCTACTTTCTCTCTCTCTCTCTCTCTCTCTCTCTCTCTCTCTCTCTCTCTCTCTCTCTCTCTCTCTCTCTCTCTCTCTCTCTCTCTCTCCTCTCTCTCTCCCTCTTTCTCTCCCTCCTTCTTTCTCTCTCTCCCTCTTTCTCCCCAACCTCTCTCTCTCCCCCCTAT
>NC_134781.1:56864456-56866956 GCF_046742065.1 Oratosquilla oratoria | reverse complement strand
CACAGTAAGGCCGCTTCATTAAATCGGCGATCCCCCTCTCCGTCCCCCCATTGCATAAAAGGATAAGACGGGGAGAAATCCCTTCGGGCTGCGTCAAAATTTGCTCACACATACTACCTCCCCCCCCTCCCCCCGTCCAATCCACCTCATGCATCACAACATCATCCATATACAACCATTCTCCATTCACCCCTGTCTTCTGTCCTCTCCCGTCCTTCCTCAACAGACATCCCCCTCTACCCCAAAGCCCCCTTCACCCCATCCATCCACCTCATCCTAGGACGTCCCCTCATGTTTACTCCCTCCACACCTGCCTTCCATACCTCTTTTACCAGTCTTTCTTCACTCATTCTTTCCATGTGTCCAAACCATCCTAATACTCTTTCATCAACCCTATCTCCCAACTCCCTTTCCACCCCTGTTCTCCTCCTCATCTCCTCATTTCTCACTCTATCTAGCCTAGTAACCCCCATCATACTCCTCAGACACCTCATCTCAAACACATTCAAACTCCTTCTCTCTTCCTCTCTTATGTTCCATGTTTCTGCCCCATACAGTGCTGTTGGCACAATCACTACTTCATACAGTCTCCTCTTAGCATCCATTCCCAAATGTCTATTTCTCATTATACTCTTTAATCCACCAAGGCATTTACTCGCTTCTCTCAATCTACATTCTACCTCCACTTTCACTCCACCTTTTCCTGCCACATTTGCACCCAAGTATCTAAAACTATCCACTTCCTCCAGTCGCTCTCCCTTAATGCTCACTTCCAGTCTACTGCCACTTTCACCCCTTGTACATCTCATCACCTTACTTTTACCCACATTTATCTTTAGCTTTCTTCTATCACATACTCTCCCAAACTCTGTCACCAACTTCCTCAATCCCTCCTCCGATCCTGCCACAAGCGCAGTGTCGTCCGCAAACAACAGCTGGCTTACCTCCCACTTTTCTCCATTTTCTTTAACCATCTCCAATCCCTGACCCACTACCCTTGCATTTACCTCTCACACTACCCCATCCATGTATAAGTTGAATAGCCAGGGCGACATAACGCATCCTTGACGAAGTCCCACCTTTACCTCGAACCACTCACTCTTTCCATTTCTAATCCTGACACAAGCTCTACTACTCTCATAAAAACTCTTGACAGCTCCCAGTAACTTTCCTCCTACCCTGTATATCTGCATAACCTCCCACAGTGCCTTTCTGTCTACCCTATCGTAAGCCTTTTCCAGATCCATAAAAGCCCAAAAAACATCCTTCCCCTTTCCTATAGATTTCTCACATATCTTTCTTACCACAAAGATCTGACCTACACAACCTTTACCCGTCCTAAATACACACTGTTCCTCACCAATTACTCCCTCTGTTCCTCTCCTAATCCTCTCAATCAAGATCCTCCCATAAGCCTTCCCAACTACACTTAACAAGCTAATCCCTCAGAAACTACTACATTCACACTTGTCCCCTTTTCCCTTGTAAATAGGAAATATACAGGCACTCCTCCAGTCCTCCGGCACTCTACCCTCTCTCCAGCAAACATTAAATAACCTCACCATCCAGTCCACCATCACTGTACCTCCTGTTTTTAGATATTCTGCATGGCATCCATCCAGACCAGGTGCCTTACCTGCTTTCATCATCTTAACAACTGCCTTCACTTCATCCTTCCTTATTTCTCCTCCATTTTCCTCACACATCACTCTTATTTTCTTAGCATTTCCCACTGCAGCTATCTTTCCCTCCCTATCCTCCTTCACATTTAGCAATTCCCTAAAATATTCTGCCCATCTTCCCCTCACTGCCTTCTCTTCCATTATCATCTCTCCATATACACCTTTTACCTTTTCTTCTCTACTTGATTCGCCTCCTCTTCCTCTCTTAATTTCTTTCCAAAACATCTCTTTATTACTTTCAAAATTTTCTGTCATACTCTTACCCCACTTCACATCTGCTCTCCCTTTGCCTCCTTTACCTTTTGCTTTATTTCTCTTTTCTTTTCTTTGTACCTCTCATATGACTCCCTCGTCCTATTTTGTAACCAAAGTGTGAAAGCTCGCTTCTTCTCTTCTATAACCTTCTTTGTTTCCTCATCCCACCATTCACTACCCTTCCTTCTACTTCCTCCTGTCCTTCTTGTTCCACACACCATCCTTGCACACTTTGTGACTCCCTCCTTGAACCATCCCCATTCCTCCTCCACACCTAGCTCCCCTCTATCCTTCACTCCCTCCTACTCCTCCTTCAGCTTCTTCTTGTACTCCTTCTCCTTTTTCTTTTCATTTAAAGAGTTCACTATAAGCACCTCCCTACCTTTTGTCCCTTTCCTCATTCTCCTTCTATTCTCCACTCTCAACTTACCTTCCACCAAAATATGATCTGATATTCCCCCACCCTCTCCCCTTAGCACATGTACATCCTTAACTCTTCCTATCATAATCCTATTTACCACTACATAATCCATTAACGCTCTATCTACCACCCTTCCATCCAC
>NC_134781.1:56854456-56856956 GCF_046742065.1 Oratosquilla oratoria | reverse complement strand
GTGTCGTCACCACCACCACCATCATCGTCGTCGTCATCATCATCATCATCAACACCATCATCATCATCATCACCATCATCATCATCATCATCATCATCATCATCATCATCATCATCATCATCATCATCATCATCATCATCATCATCATCATCATCATCATCATCATCATCATCATCATCACCAACACAATCACCATCACCACCACCACCACCACCACCACCACCACCACCACCACCACCACCACCACCACCACCACCACCACCACCCACCACCACCACCACCACCACCACCACCACCACCACCCACCACCACCACCACCACCACCACCACCACCACCACCACCACCACCACCACCACCACCACCACCACCACCACCACCACCACCACCACCACCACCACCACTACCACCACCACTACCCACTCCTGACTCACCCTGTTGTGCTTAACGTAAACTTGATTCGCCCAAGTTTACCGCTTACTTGTCGGTAATGCCCCGCAGCGTGGCGGGACCACCACCCCTCCTTCCCTCCCTCACTTCTTCCCCTCCCCTACCCTCCTTTCCCCCTCCCTCCTTTCCCCCTCCCTCCATCCTTCCCTTCCCCCATTGTCTCTCTTTCCCCACCCCTACCCTCTCCTCCGCCCTCACCTCCCTCTCCCTCCCTCCTCCCCTCCCCCTTCTCTCCTTCCTCTCCACCCTTCCCTCCTTACCCATTTTAACTCTCTCCCCTCCCCTACTCTATCTTCCATCCTCCCTTCCCCCTCCCTCCCTCCTTCCCTTCCCCTTCTCTCCTTCCCCTCCACCCTTCCTGTCTCCCCCCTTTTCTTACTCTCTCTCTTCCCCTACCCTCTCCCCCACCCTCTCCCCTTCCCTCCTTCTCCTCCCCCTTCCCCTCTTCCCACCTTCCCTTCTCTCTCTCCCCTCCTCTGCCCTCTCTTCCACCCTCCCTTCCCCTTCCTTCCCACCTTCCCCCCTCCCCCCCTCTCTTTCTCTCTCTCTCCTCCCCTACCCTCTCTTCGACCCTCCCTTCCCCCCTTCCTTCCCCTTCCCTCCCTTCCTTCCCCTCCCTTCCCTCCCTTCCCTTCCCTCCCTCCCTTCCCTTCCCTCCCTCCCTTCTCTCTCCTACTTTTCAACCTCCATCTCTGTCTCCATTCCTCACTCTTCTTCGCCCTACTCCATACTCCTCCTACCTCCCTTATGTCCTTCTCCTCTCCCTCCTTCCTTCACCCCTGCCCTCCATTCCTACCCCTATCACCTTCCCTCTCCACCTCCATACCCCTCCCTAACTCGCTTCTTCCCTCCCTCTGCCTCCCACACACCCTTCCCTCCTTCCTCCCCTCCATACCCTTACCTCCCTTCCTCAGTCCCCTTTCCACCCTTCCATCCCTCCACCTCCCCCCTCCCCATTCCCTTCCACCCTCTTCCCCCTCATCACCACACCCATACCGAGCACTTTGTTGCCAAACCTCCAGGTCGCTAACTTAGCGAAGTTCCAAGTTAGCGACTTCTCTTTCCAAGTTGTTGGCCAAGTTGTCCGAATCAGAAATCAGCCGAGGAGGTGCTCAGCTGGCGACTCGCTTCACTTACTTTGTTTAAGCTAATGACAGAAGATTTCATTCAGCCGGAAAGGGCTATCACACTGGGCTATTTTTCTCGTTTACGTGGGAGAAACTTATAACATTGCAGTAGATATGCGATTGGGGTCGAACCCGGACCTATAGACATGTCAGGTACTGACGCTACCAACTGCACCGTGAAGCTTCACGGTGCAGTTGGTATCGTCAGTACTTGACATGTCTATAGGTCCGGGTTCGACCCCAGTCACATATCTACTGCTATTTTTCTCCCCACATCCTACCTCCAACCTCCATATAAATAACTACAATATGATTTCGCTTACAGAAACTTAGCCTTCTCTGAGAACATTTCAACATTATATCTAACATTCGTATAGGTTTACAATCTCTTAGTTCGTCACTCAGCTTTGCTATACATTATGACGGAAAGGCAAATTGATATTTGGAGATTTGAAAAATAAAATACTGTAACCGAAGTCGTTTTTACTCAAACGAACTCAACTGTTGGCGCTGGGGAAGCCCGTGGAAGCTCAGTGTGTTAATCACTTAACCCATTCAACTCCGATGACAAGATGTCTTGTCATTTGGTCAAATAAAACAAAAAATCATAAAACACCAAAATGTTTGATCAAACACCAGAAAAATATGACGTCAGTCCTCCTCGCTTCGCTCGCAGCGAAGCGAGGACTGACGTCATATTTTTCTGGTGTTTGATCAAACATTTTGGTGTTTTATGATTTTTTGTTTTATTTGACCAAATGACAAGACATCTTGTCATCGGAGTTGAATGGGTTAAGGGGGTCAATTCCAGCTTGAAATGGAGTCTCACTCAATTTAGACCATCTTCACAACGAAGACCATCACCCCCTTCCTTTTCAGCTAAATAAAATAACCTGTAGGTAGCCTGAATCAAGTATATAAGGTA
>NC_134781.1:56839456-56841956 GCF_046742065.1 Oratosquilla oratoria | reverse complement strand
CTCCTTCTCTCTCTCGCCTCCTTTTCTCCCTCTCTCCCCCTCTCTCTCCTCTTCCCCTCTCTCCCCTCCTTCCCTCCCTCTCTCCCCTCCTTCCCTCCCTCTCTCCACACCTTCCCTCCTTGTCTCCCTTTCTCCCTTCCCTTCCTCACCTCCTTCCCTCTCTCCCCTCCCATCATCCTCTCCTTCCCTCGTTCCCTCCCTCTCTTCCTCCCCTCCTTCCTCGTTCCCTACCTCTCTCTCTTCAACACTAAATAAAATCATCGGACATCCACTAACATCCTCTCTATCTCAGTTCATGGTACCACTTAAGAAACACCGTGAGCATACATCCCCAACCCACGGGGATGGGGGGAGAGGGGGGAAGGGAGTGTCATGGGCCCTAAAGTGAACAACCACTGCTGTGCTCATCCTCCCCACCACGTCCCTCCCTCGTCCTCCTCGTCCTCTTGGACTTCGATTTTCCTCGAACTGCTCTTTCTTCTTCACTTCGACATCGGTCTTCGAAGTCAGCCAATGGAGTTCGGTATCAGAAGAAGCGTAGTAGTTCCTCCCACTCACGCTGCGAGAGGGTAACTGTACTCTAATTGTGGTGACTGATGATGGCGGCGGTGGTAGTGGCGGTGGTGGTGGCGGCGGCGGTGGTGGTGTTAGTGGTGGTGCAGGTGGCGGGCTCAAGACAGACCCAGCCGACAGTCGGCGTGACAGCCTACCGGAGGGTATTCATGGGGATAAATCCCGAATGTCTTTTGCCTTTGCCTTTATACTGGACTCCAGCTCTTCTTCTCTCCTCTTCTTTTTCTCCTTCTCCTTCCTCTTCTTCCTCTCTCTTATTTTATTTTCAGTGCAGTCGTTCCTTCTGATTTCATCTTCCGCCTCTTTCTCAAAAATTTGACTTTTCGCCTTTTTCCATGCACTTTTCTCTGCATCCTTTTCCCCCCTTTTGAGACGGGATTTTTTTTTTTTTTAAAGGAGGAAGGGAGTCACTTGAACATTAGGGGGATGCACAAGGTACTGCTGATAGGAAAATCAACGCCTTCGAACGAAGTTAGCCTGTGGTGCTCGCTCAGTCCTCGAAGAGGCGAGAATCTCCTCTTCCTCCTCCTCCTCCTCCTCCTCCTCCTCCTCCTCTTCCTCCTCCTCCTCCTCCTCCTCCTCCTCCTCCTCCTCCTTCTCCTATCGTGGTGCTATAGAACAGACTTGCCCGATTCGCTTTACCTCCTCCTCCTAATATTTCTGCTCTTCCTCCTCCTCCTCCTCCTCCTCCTCCTCCTTTCGTGGTGCTACAGGGACTTGCCCGATTCGCTTTACCCCATCCTCCTACTCCTCCTACTCCAACTCCTCCCCTTTCTCCTCCTCCTCCTCCTCCTCCTTCTCCTCCTCCTCCTCCTACTCCGGCTACTACGTCTAGTGATTCTCCTCCTCGCATTGCTCCAGGACACATTTGCCCGATTTGCTACTTCCTACTCCACCTCCTACTGCTACTGATCCTCCCCCTCCTCCTCCTCCTCCTCCTCCTCCTACTCCTCCTCCTGTTACCGATCCTCATCCTCATCCTACGTCCTCTCCTCCCCATTTTCTCTTTCCTTTTCTTCCTGATGTTCTTGCTTCTTTTCTTCTTCATTTTCCTCTCCGTATGGTCTTCCATTTTCACTCCTTTTTCCTCTTCATTTTCCTCCTCCCCACCTCCTCCTCCTCCTCCTCCTCCTCCTCCTCCCCCCCCACTCCTTAATTCCCTATTCTTCCTGTTCCTCTTCCCCTACCCCCCCATCTCACCCTCCGCCTCCTACTTCTATTCTTCTTTCTTCTCTTCCTACTTGTATTCCTCTTCTTCTTCTTTTTACCCTGTCTCCCTCCTCTTTCATTTCTTCTTTACCTTCATTCCTCCTTCTCCAGATCTTCTCTTCCTACTCACCCCTCATCCTGCTTCTCCTCTTTTTTCCTTCATCCTCCTCCTCTTTCTCCGTTTTGTTTTGCTTTGCCTCTTCCTCTTTCTTCTTTTCCTCCTGACCTCCTTCCTGAGCTTCCTCTTCTTTCTCCTCCCGCTCCTCCTTTTCGTTCTTCTTTTGATCACTCTTGCTTTTATCTCCGATCTGTCTGTCAGTCAGTCAGTCTTTCTGTCTGCTTGGGTCAGTCTATCTGCCTGTGTCAGTCTGTCAGTCTACCTGTGTCTGTGTCTGCCTGCGTCAGTCTGTTAGTCTGTCTGTGTCAGTCTGTCTGTCTGCCTGCGTCAGTCTGTCAGTCTGCCTGTGTCAGTCTGTCTGTCTATCTGCGTCAGTCTGTTAGTCTCCCTGCGTCATTCTGTCTGTCTGCCTGCGTCAGTCTGTCTGTCTGCCTGCGTGAATCTGTCTGTCTGCCTGCATCAGGCTGTCTGTCTGCCTGTGTCAGGCTGTCTGTCTGCCTGTGTCAGGCTGTCTGTCTACCTGTGTCAGGCTGTCTGTCTACCTGTGTCAGGCTGTCTGTCTACCTGTGTCAGGCTGTCTGTCTACCTGTGTCAGGCTGT
>NC_134781.1:56809456-56824456 GCF_046742065.1 Oratosquilla oratoria | reverse complement strand
CCAGGAAAATAATAAGGAAATAATAATGGACGTAAATCATTATGTATTGTGAAGAATTCCCTTAATGCATTTCTTAATCAGTTGTTTTGAAAATATACTTTTATAAACAGTTTATAAACTTTACAGTCAACAATAGTGTATGATCATATTAATTTACACAATGCGTTTCAAGGTCGTATTTTTTGTACAATTGCCTTCTAAGATCATATAATGTCAGAACAGAAATAATGGTAATGTTATAAACTGCAGAATCAACTGCAATTGTTGTGATATACTGGCTATTATTGGACGATTTTTAAACCATACTAAGTTGTGAATATCATCCTAAAATTATACCTCAAAAGAAAAACAAAATAAAATAGATAAATGAAAATATAGTCCCAATAACCATTTTCTATGACGAAATCCCATTTTCCTTTACGTTACCTTAGTGGCGTCATTAGAAGCGTGCTTATCTCTCATTCGTTAATTCAAAGGTTCGAATCCTGCACTCCTCTCCTATTCCCGTCAGTGACTGTTGATTACCTGCATCCCCCAACAGTCTTCAGAGGTCATATTAGGGCAAAGATGACGGCTTCGGCCGCAGCTACTCAGGGCTTCCTGGCGTAACCAACTTCCTAATTACAATTTTCCTCTCCCTCCCTCCCTCTCTCTTCCTCTTCCCCGTTCTCTTCCTCTTCTTCCTTCTCTTCATCTTTCTTCCTCTTCATCCTCTTGTTTGGTGAACCCCATCATTACTTCATCGTCCTTCCTCCCTCCTCTTCTTCTTCATCCTCCTCCTCGCCCTCCTCCTCCTCGTCCTCCTCCTCCTTCTCTTCCTCTTCATCCTCCTCGTCCTTCTCGTCCTGCTCGTCCTTCTCCTTCCTCCTTCCTTCTCCTCCTCCTCGTCCACCTCTTCCTCCTCCTCTTCCTCTTCCTCCTCTTCTTCTTCCTCTTCCTTCAGCACTCCGTGTTCTTTCCTGCATTATGTTCTTCCCTTCCCGCTGGCTCAATGACCCGAACTGTATTTTTTATGCCACCGAAAAGAGGCTTATTACGCTCACTCGCTGTTTTGTGTGTGTGTGTGTGTGTGTGTGTGTGTGTGTGTGTGTGTGTGTGTGTGTGTGTGTGTGTGTGTGTGTGTGTGTGTGTGTGTGTGTGTGTGTGTGTGTGTGTGTGTGTGTGTGTGTGTGTGTGTGTGTGTGTGCGTGCGTGTGTGTGCGTGTGTGTGTGTGTGTGTGCGCGCGCGCGCGCACCTTCAATACCTGGAAGTAGGTTATGTTTCCATTTTTTTCATTTAGTGATGTATTACAAATATTATTGAATTAGGTCATAATAGAATTTCGAGGTCTGAAAAAAGTATGAAATTAAGCACTTCCTTCGCATTTGTAGTTTGATACTACCCCCAGAGTTCCGGTACCTATATGTATATATGTATATATTATATATATATATATATATATATATATATATATATATATATATGTATATATACAGTATATGTATAATTGTATATATATATACATATACATATATATACATGTATATATATATAATATATATATACATGTATATATATACATATGTATATATATATGTATAATATATATATATATATATATATATATATATATATATATATTATCAAACACAATGCACTTTAATTCTAAGCCATCAACATAGGAAGAACCGTGGAGTCACATGCAGAAATTGAAACGTGGTACGCCCGAGGACTCGAACCAACGGCGGCAAGCACTGGTCACGTGCTTACCGCCGTTGGTTCGACTCCTCAGGCGTACCACGTTTCAATTTTTTTATGCGCCTCCACGGTTCTTCCGATGTTGATTGCTTAGAACTAAAGTGCATTGTGGTTGATGAAAATGTATCTCAAGTCACTGGGACCCATTCAGTGTTGTACATATATATAAACATATATATATATATATATATATATATGTATATATATATGTATACACTCATTATTCAACATCATTCTAAAGGTACTCGAATCTTCTTGCGTAAGTATAATATAAAGTCAATATATGTTTTCTTATCCTAAAAGACATTACTAATGATACATAAAACAAAAATTGTAATACTAAAATTTTAATGTTGGTAAAGTAGGCTTGAGGCTTCGTCCGTATGTCTGAAAGTTTGTAAGTCGAATGTTCGTAAGTAGAGGAGTGTCTGTACGTGTGTGTGTGTGTGTGTGTGTGTGTGTGTGTGTGTGTGTGTGTGTGTGTGTGTGTGTGTGTGTGTGTGTGTGTGTGTGTGTGTGTGTGTGTACACACACACATACACACATGAGTGTTCTAACCTTCCTGATGGGACACGGAGTTCCATTACCACGAACATTTAAAACTTGAATGGCATATTTAGGGATAGATCATTAAATGTTGTAGGGGGGGAGGGGGGAAGCAATGATACGCGTCCCCGTACGCACACGTAACCTTAAAAGCGTACGCAACACGAACGTGAATCTTGGGAGGTTGGGGTGGGAGGTGGGGTTTTACAAACAAACCGACAGGAGATCCGAGTTCAAAACCTGATGCTATTTCGAAAAAAAACGGTCGAAGATGGAATGAAGTGTGTGTGTGTGTGTGTGTGTGTGTGTGTGTGTGTGTGTGTGTGTGTGTGTGTGTGTGTGTGTGTGTGTGTGTGTGTGTGTGTGTGTGTTTGTGTGTTTGTTTTGCTTCCCACTCTTTCTAGATCAGGGGTTCTCAACCTGGGGTTCGCGAAACACCCTTGGTTCGCGGGACTGTTTCCAGCGGGTACTTAGATGACTAACGAAAGATTACTTAACCATTTAAATCTGCAGAACATTGTACATTGTTTTTGATGTTAATACTTAACTAATGAATAAAGTCATTACAATTTGAACCGTTTGATATACATTGCGGTACCATTGTATACTTAATTAGTCTTAAAATATTCCCATTCTTTATTCTCTGTCAGGCTAATGGGGGTACGGGTCGATGGTCTGGTGACTCTCGGGCTGCGTAACGGGAAAACGGTCGAGAACCCGTGCAATCTAGATTCAAGGTAAGTTTGCGTCCACAGCGATCGTCTCCATCAAGGAACTCTTCCTTACCTCCCCCAACACCCCCTTTTCTTCAGCAAACACTCGAGTCCGCCTCCCACGACCGTCGACAAAGAAGAACCTTGACTTCTCTGCAAATAGTCTCTCCTTCGCGTGTATTTTGATTTCTTTAGTTTTCTCCAGGAGGTGCTAAGATAAGAGGGAGGGTGGAGGGGTGTGGAGTGTATTCAGGGATGGAATGGGTGGGAATGATTTTATGTCTTTTCCTTTTTGGCTACCTCCCTTGTAAGGCGGAAAAAGTCTTGGTATATATATATATATATATGTATATACATTATATATATATATATATATATATGTATATGTATACATATATATATATGTGTGTAGTTTTCTCTCCCCGTACAATGCCACCAACCCTACAAGGGCGTCTTCCACTAGACGTGAATCATCTCAAGATGACTTCCATTGTGTAATTTTAATATTTCTTGTACAAAATCTGTTTATACCTTGTCTCAGGCTCAGTCCTCACGTAGGAAAATTATTTGCTCCTTATGAACAAAAACATAATAGATTTCTCCTTTTGAACGTTCCTACTTCTTAGTTCTCACTTCCACATTAAACATTTCTCCCCAACGGACCTTGCTCGATGGGAGTTTCTCTCGCCAGATCCCTCTTGTGTTCGCTCCCCACTGTTTAATTTTTCTTCAGTTTTCCTGTCGTGTTTTCCTCGCGGCCTGCTTCCTAGGGACCTCTCCTTCCTCCTCTTCCTCCTCCTGCACCCCCTCCTCCACCTCCTTCCTACTCCTCCTCCACCTCTTCCTCATCCTTCTCCTGCGTCACCATCAAACAGTCCACCATCCCGGTGCCGCCTTCTCTTCCTCCACCTCCTTCGCTCCACCTCTCCTCCTTCACCACTCGGCTCCACCTATCCACCCACCACCCATGCACGCTCTCATGCCAGTTCCACTTGACTCGTTTCTCCACCTTTACTTGTTGGGTTCTGTGCTCTGCTCTTCCACAATAAGCCCTTCCTCGAATTATGTAGTTCCTCGCATCTTATTATCTAGTTTGTGTTCTGCAGGCTGTGTAGTTAAAAAGTAGTTATGATATCACATGTACTGAACATCACTTTCATCATTAACATCAAATCCACCTCCTCACCCATCACCACTGCCTACACCACCTCTGATACTTCTACCAACATGACCACCACCTCCACCATCACCCACAACCACTACCCACACCACATCTACTTCTACCAGCATGATGACTACCAACTCCATCTCTACCACCACCGTCAAACAACACTTCTACTACCTCTGCCAACATAATGACCACCACTTCCACCGGTGCTCGGACAAAAGGTCCCCGGACAAAAGGTCCCCGGACAAAATGTCCTGAAATCTGCACCCCTGGGACAAAATGTCCCCAACGGCCTAGGTGGGTGGTCAAAATGTCCTCATTTTTTTTTTTTTCTAAAAATTTGTCAGATGTGTTTTACTTTATTCCTTTATATGTTTTTTGGTGAATATTTGTTTTTTAACTTGATTTTTTTTATATAGGCATACAATATAAGTTCAATAAAGCATAATATTATTGTGTGCTGTAATTGTACTCATAATTTGCGGAATGAACATTTAAAAAAATGGTCTGAAAAGTGGCTAATGAAATTTAACAAGTAAATGCAAGGTAATGCACATAGGTAAAAATAACAATAAGTACGATTACAAGTTATTTTGGAAATTCGTTAACAAAAGTGAGTGGTGAATTTTTGGTTTCTCCTGAATTTAAGGGTTGTTATAAAACCACAATTAACTATGTCCCAAAATGTATAAACAGTTGATAAAAATCAATATTTGTTGAAAAAAAAAATGGGGACCTTTTGTCCTAAATATCGGGGACATTTTGTCCTGGGGGTGCAGATTTCGGGACCTTTTGTCCGGGGACCTTTTGTCCGGGGACCTTTTGTCCTACATTCACTTCCACCATCTCTACCACCACTATTTTCACCAGATATTCAAAAATCATTTGGAACATGACTGTCACCATCTTCACACCAGCTGCTGACAGCATAACTTGATGTTAACGAGTGCTTAAATCGCCTCGCTGACTGCTCGTTACCACTTTGCTACAACCAGCTCCGGCTACTGACTCGTGCTTCCCCCCCCCACCACCCCTCCTCGTCTCCTCTCCTCCTTCTCTTCTTTCCCTCCTCTTTTTCCCTCCTCCCCTCTTCCTCACTCCTCCCTGAGGTCGTACTGTCCTTTAAATGATGCTTGCGGTCATCAGCATCAAAAACTGGACAAGTTATTACAGCTCAGACAGTTGTCCACTTCTTGATCATGCCCCTCTACTCCTTGTTCCAACCTTGACCTAACTCTCCCCACCCTTCACCCTTAGCACCCTAGACAACACCCTCACCGTTTCTTTCACCCCCGCTATCACCACCACGAACGCCACCACCACCACAGTAACCACAAGCCGGGATCACGACCAAAAGAACCCTCAGGGCAAACACCTGCCCGGGTGTTGAGCGGCCAGACGGCCGGCCGGCCAGCCAGCCAGCAGCACGGGAGGGGGGGAAAGGGAGGGGGAGAAGGGGAGGGTAAAAGAGGGGGAGGACAGAGAACAGCCGAGAGGACGAGAGGGTGGGGAAGTGGAGGGAGGAGAACGGAGTAGACGTCGGGGAGGAAGGAACAGTGGTGGAGATCGTTGATGAGGATGGAAGAGAGCACCGGACGTAAAGAGCATTGGAGGAGAGCAGCAGAGGAAGAGCAACGAAAAGAGCAGTTGATAGGACAAGGAGGGGAATAGCAGAGTCGAGAGAGAAGCAGGAAAGTAGGTGAAGAAAGAGAGCAGAGTGTGGAATGAGAGCAGAAAAGAGGAGGGACGTAAAGAGTAAAGATGAGGGGGCCGAGGGATGGGAAGGGGTGGGAAGGAGGTGTGGGGTGTTGGGGTGGGGGCGGGGGTGGTGGTCGTCGTAAACATCGACGTACGATCAGCTGTAGAGGGTCAGGGAGCGGAGTAGGACGTAGTATTGCATCCTGTAGAAGCAAGAAACTGAAACTGGTGGGGCTGCTGTAACGAGCAGAGGGTAGAGAGGTTGGGAGAAAGACCAGGAGGGAGACGACGAGGGTCTGAAGGGTGGGGGGGAGGGAGAGGAGGGCAGTGGGGGGGAGGGGGGGAGACGGGTGAGTCTGGATTGATGAAGTAAGAAAAACCCGAGGAAGAAAGAGCAAGAGATCCCTCAAGTGGATAACAAAGAGGAAAAGAAAAAAAAACGAATATGACGGACATGAAGAAGAGAAGGCGAAGATGATGAAGAAGAAAGTGGAAAGAAAGAAAGAGAAATAGAGAAGAGGTGAGGGAGGGGGAGAGGAAGAAAAAGAGGAAAAAAAGGCTAAGATACCTAGACGGAAAAACAGAGACAAATAGACACTTTCATACGTAGACATTCAGGCAGACAGACAGACGGACAGGCAGACAAGGAGACAGGCATGGGAAAAAGCGGGACAAACATACAGACAGAAAGTTCGATACAGACAGAAAGTTCGATCTAAAGGGATGGAGTTAGATGCTATAAAGGGAGGCCGGAGAGTGGAGGAAGAAGATGGAGTGGTGGAGGGGATGGCAGGTGCGAGTAGTTTTGTGGAGGACTGCGCACCTCCACATGGAAGCATTTGCTGACGAAGGTGGAGGGGGAGGTGGGAGGGGAGAGGGGGTAGATCGTAACCACGTAAACGTAGTTATGACCAAATATGGCGACCTGTGCACCTTCACGTAACCGTATCCTGAATTCTGCGTAGTAATGTTTATGTTCAGCGCGCACGCACACACATACGCGCGCGCGCACACACACACACGCACACACACACACACACACACACACACACACACACACACACACACACACACACACACACACACACACACACACACACACACACACACACACACAATTTAATCTTGTCCTAGAATTAGCTCAAAATATACATTGCCATTGTATTACTGTATCACTGTAACTCAGTAAACAGGTTATTATAATTATAATAATGATAATCATAATTATTATCATCATTATCAATATCACTTATTATTATAATTATTATTTTAATTATCATTATCATTATCATTATTATTGTTATTATAACACATTCTCTCTCTCTCTCTCTCTCTCTCTCTCTCTCTCTCTCTCTCTCTCTCTCTCTCTCTCTCTCTCTCTCTCTCTCTCTCTCTCTCTCTCTCTCTCTCTCTCTCTCTCTCTCTCTCTCTCTCTCTCTCTCTCTCTCTCTCTCTCTCTCTCTCTCTCTCTCTCTCTCTCTCTCTCTCTCTCTCTCTCTCTCTCTCTCTCTCTCTCTCTCTCTCTCTCTCTCTCTCTCTCTCTCTCTCTCTCTCTCTCTCTCTCTCTCTCTCTCTCTCGCTGGCTCGCTCGCTCTAGGTGGGGTCACTCACCCATCTCGTAACAGCGGCAAGGTACGTGATGATGAGGCAAGTCCTCGTCACCTGAGTGTAAATTACGCTCCCTGTAACATTCACTACAACTCGGAACTCATAGAAACATTATATCGACAAGCCATCACTCCTCAGCCAGGGCTTCCTAAAGGACAGAAGAGAGAGAGGTAGAGAGAGAAAGAGAGAGCGAGTGTAGTTAACCAAAGTAGATCCCGTTAAACTTCCTCATTTAAGACAGGCTCTGCCCGTATTCAATTTGTATAAACTAAAAACCCACTGTCAGAGAAAAGAGTTAGTGTACTTGTGTGTGTTGTGTATTTACCTAGTTGTATTTTACGGGAAGGGGAGCTATGCTCGTGGTGTCCCGTCTTCATAGCTCATTTTATCTAAACTGTTTTTAAATTCATGAATTGTTTTTGCACACACCACTTTTTCGTCGAACTTGTTCCAGATGTCTGTGTGTGTGTGTGTGTGTGTGTGTGTGTGTGTGTGTGTGTGTGTGTGTGTGTGTGTGTGCATGTGATATATAACCAGCTATACATGCTATACTTTAACCTCATCATTTAGTCACTCTCTCACTCTTTCAGAAATAGGGCGTGATAATACAAGGGATCAACAAAATGACATTCATCTACAACACCATTTATTCTATGAACCGTTTCTATGATGACTTTGTTCTTTCATTATTTGTGCCAAGTCTCTTGCCTCGGTGTGCGTCTCTTCCCTTTCTTTGTGTCTGTTTAATGTCTGTCATCTTCCTGCTTTCTGTTTGCCTGAATCCGTGTTTGCTCTCTGAATTAACCAACGAGATCATACCAGAAGAAGAACGATGTTCACCATTGCTCTATTCGGAAGCGCGCTGGTCTCGCGTTACCTTAGTTCTGGGTTCGAACCTACTCCCCAATTTCTAGCAGTGAGTGTTGATTACCTGGCCATCAGCAGTCCCTAAAGCGCATAATAGAGCAAAGGTGACGGTCCCGGCCTCCTGGCATAAGCTCATCTTTTTCTGTTCCAAGTCTGATATCGAGGAATTGGCTTCAGCGTGTGTTGTACTCCTCACCGAGCTCCTCCTAGTCCTCATTTCAGCCGCTTTGTTTCAGAAGGACACAAGTGCCTCGCCCGCGGCCATATTCTCAGAGCCAAGGGTCAGATTGTACGAAAGGAAGACAAAGGCTATTTTATAAAAAAAAAAAAAGTGAAAAATGACATCAGAAGTAATACTAGCTGAAGAAAATGATTCACACAGAACTCTCCTTCCCCGTCCTTCCTTCCTTCCTTCCTTCCTTCCCTCCTGGAGAGTTCTCCTCTTTTTGCCGCCCCCCCCACCCCGACCTCCTTCCCCCTTCCCCCTTCCCACGGGTCCTTCCACAGCCATCTCTTTTTCTTCTCCTTTTTCCAGAAGGAGGGAACCTCGTGTCTTGCTCCTCCTCTTCCCTTTTCCGCTTCTCCTCGATCGACGTAAGTTTACGAACGGGTTTCGTTTCTCTACCTTTCCTCTCTACAGGTCAACGGTTTTCATTCTCTCTCTCTCTCTCTCTCCCTCACTCTCTATTTTCTTTCTATCTGTATGTGTGTCTGTGATTCTGTCTTCTCTCATCTCTTTGTATCTGCCTGCATATTTATCTATTTCTTTCTCTATTTCTGTTCTCTTTGTCTTTCTCAGTCCCTATATATACATCTCTATTTCTGTACATATACCTCTACATCTCGGCCTTCAAATGTACATATTTCTATTTTTCTGTATATCCCCATCACTACCTGTGTCTGTATATTTTTCTCCATCTCTTGATTTTACGTTTTAAGGTGGTCTCCTTGGCTCTGGAACTCGCTCAACATGTGGAAGATCTCCGTCCATGACTGCGCTCTTCTTCTCGTTCGTCTCACTGTCCGGGGGGATCCAGCATCCTGGAAACTACAGCGTGAGGCCCACGCCTCTATTCTTCTCACTTTCTTCATACCCCGTTTTCTTTGTCCCGTTATCGGTTTTCCCGTTCTCTCCTCCTTCGTGATGTCCAGTTGCTTAGTTGTTGTTGTTGTTGTTTTCTTTTTTATAATTTTTATTTATCTATTTATTTTTATTTTCTTTTATTCTCATTTGTTTTTATTTTTCTTTGTTTGTATTTTTGTTTGCTTTTGTTTTTTATATTTATTCAATAATTATTTATTTTGTTTATTAAGTTTTTATTTGTTTTATTTCATTTATTTTTTATTTATTTATCTATTAATTTTTAATACATATTTCCGCCGGTTGTTTATCTATTTGTTTTCTCTTTACCATTTTTCTTCGTTGTGTCGTTCTCTATGTCCACATACACACACACACGTACAGTGGCACAGTTGGTAGAGCGCTGAACTGGGAAGCAGAAGTGCTCCCAGTAACCAGTTCGAATCCTGCCCAGGGCCGAAATTATTTCGGTATCGCTGTGCCTCGGGTCGTTACTCTGACTCTCGTGGGTGGGGAGTTGGGGGTGTGTGTGTGTGCAAGGTCATAGCATTACCCATAGATCGGACCTACGAGCTCTGAGCTCTCTTCCAGGAGGGAAATAGCTGTCGATCACGAGTCCAACACGTGATCCAAAGACCAAGTGAAAGACCAAGTGAATACACACACACACACACACACACACACACGCACACACACACACACACACACACACACACACACACACACACACACACACACACACACACACACACTTTCTCTTTCTCCTGCTGACACTTCAAGTCTTCAAGCTCCATATCCTGAAGTTTGTAAGCTTCCAACCCTGAAGTCTCACTTTCCAACTCTGAAGTTTCTCTACTTCCAGTCCTCAAATCTCTATTCTTCCAATCCCCAGTCTCCCAGCTTCCAAGCCGAAAACCGTCTCCCAGTCTTAAAGTCTTTGAGCTTCCAGCCCCCAAGAGTCTCCCAGCTTCCAATCCTAAACCTTCACCACACCTTGGAGCCCTTGATCACTCCTCCCCCGTCCTCCCTTCCTTCCTCCCTCCCTCCCTCCCTTCTTTCCTTCCTTCCTCCCTTCTTTCTTTTCCTCCTTCCCCCTTCTTTCTCTCCTTCCTTCCCTCCCTCCTTCCTTCCTTCCTTCCTTCCTTACTTTCTTCCTCCCTTCTTTCCTTCCCTCCTTCCTTCTTTCCTTTCATCACACCTTCCTTTCTTCCTTGTTTCCCTCTTTTCTTTCTTTCCCCTCCCTGCCTTCCATCCTTGCTTCCTTCCCTTCTCCCTTCCCTCCTTCCTTGCTTCCCTCCTTCCTTCCCCCTTCCTTCCTTCCATCCTTCCTTCCTTCCTTTCTTCTTACCTTCCTTCTCAAAGTCAAGTCCTCCAGACCTTAGGATCGGCGTACTTCGACCTCTACTGTTCCCTGGACTCTTCTACCTCTCGCCCCCCATCGATCGCTCCCAAGCTCCCCCCCCCCTACCCTTCCTCTTCCTCATCGATCATGTCTGTCCTTCACCTCAAAACCTTTCCAGAAACCCACCCCTACCCCCCAGGCTTACGTAATTCAGGATACCCGGAGTCTTGGTCTAAGACCATTAGAGAGTCTCTTTGTTCAGTCTTGCTTTCTCTGTTGTCCTCTTCAGCAAACACGAGGACGCGTTGAAGGGTGATCCTGGGTGCGCTACGTGCCCAGAACGTACTCATTATTCATTTATTCAATTGTAATAATGATCTATCTATTAATTGATTTACTTATTTGCTTGCATAAATAATTATTCTATTTCTTCTTTCATTTGCTTGTTAATTGCGAGGCGTCACAGAATATCTATCTTCAGCTAACCTAGCCTGACCTAGCCAAGCTAGAATCCGCTTTACCTAACCTAGCTTAGTCTAACCTAACTTCGTTAGAAATACAAAATCTAGAAGTGTCGTATTTGATTTTTATGGACAAGTTAGTACTTTATATATTTACAAAATATACTAGAATACAATGGTGACCTACAATATGTTATTCGCTGGTGGCGTCATCAGGAGCGTGCTGGTCTCGGATTTGCTCATTTGTGGGTTCGAGTCCCACTCCGATTCCCAGCATTGACTGTTACCAGCCTCATCGGTCTCCACAGTAAATAATAAGACAAAGCTGACGGCTTCGGCCGCAGCTACTCAGTGTCTCTTGGCTTAGGCGACTCACCTTCTACATGTATAAAAAAAAAATGTCACACATCTGCAAAGCATTTGCGTCACGGTGACGTATCTTGCGTCAATATCCGACAATGACGAAAGACAATCTTGTCATGATTCTGCGGTAGTACAAGTTGACAACGAAACTGAGGTGTGAAATCATTCGAAAATCGACACAGTTTGCGGTTTGGTGGTTGTTGCGGTGGTGGTGGTAGTGGTGGTGATGGTGGTTGTTGTGATGGTGGTGGTTGTGATGGTTGTGGAGGTGGTGGTTATAGTGATGGTTGGGGTGGTGGTAGTGGTGGTTGTTGCGGTGGTGGTGGTTGTGGTAGTGGTGTTTGTGTTGTTGTTGTTGTTGTTGTTCAACTACTTATGACACCAAAAGATCACTATGCCTACCACTTGGATCAGATCGTGAAACAAAATTGAAACTAATTGATTTAACTCACCAATTTAATTGTGCATAAATAGAAATAAGTAGTCCATCCATTGCCCCTGGTCTCTCTTGCAGAATTACCCGCGGCCTCCAGGAAACCGGCAACGGCCTCCGGGCGGGACCATACACTCAGGAAAAAGATAGTGTGTTATTGTCTGAGGATTATTTGTGTGAGGCATAAAGATAAATATATAGATTAATGAATATAAGAAAGATTAATAATCCTGGTCTTTCATTCCGTCATTTAAAATATATTCTAGTTATAAACTTTCGATTTTTTGTATTGTTACATTACTCTGTATATTCGTCAGTTGTTAGAGACAACGTTAAAAGGACATTCTTAAAAAATTAGGCGTCGTACATTATTTTTCTTAATAATTGTAAGAAAAAATTACAACAATGTATAGATGAATATGATATGAAAAGTTAATAGCCCTGGTCCTTCATTCCGTCATCTAAAACATACATACATACATACATATACCAAGGGTTTTTCCCTCCTTACAAGTGAGGTAGCTAAAGTCAAAGGCATAAATCCACTCCCACCCATTTCATCCCCACATACTCCACTCCCATACACCACCCCTCCCTCCCTCCCTCTTTTGTTAGCTCCTCTTGGATGGCGGGTCATTCCCGCATCTTGCCCATCTAAAAAACATATTTCAGTAATAAACTTACTTTTATTTGTTTTCTGTGACACTATAATCGTCAGCTGTTCAGTCTTAACCCATTCAACTCCGATGACAAGATGTCTTGTCATTTGGTCAAATAAAACAAAAAATCATAAAACACCAAAATGTTTGATCAAACACCAGAAAAATATGACGTCAGTCCTCGCTTCGCTCGCAGCGAAGCGAGGACTGACGTCATATTTTTCTGGTGTTTGATCAAACATTTTGGTGTTTTATGATTTTTTGTTTTATTTGACCAAATGACAAGACATCTTGTCATCGGAGTTGAATGGGTTAAAAAACAAATAGTAGTACATTATATTTCTTCATTAATAATTGTAAGAAATCTTATGGTTTATTTTTACATGACGATAATGACCATGAACTCTTCATGTCAGCAAGTCTTCCTCCCGATTTTTTGGAATAAAGTGTGATTTTGGTTGAGGCAAACTATTTTCTGTTTCGTTCAACTCAAGAATAGAAACTCCTCCACCTGAACGAAATGGCTTGGTCAAAATTTCGTTAAGAACAGGTCATCACACACACGCGTGCGCCCACACACATGCGCACGCACACACACACACACACACACACACACACACACACACACACACACACACACACACACACACACACACACACACACACACATAGACACACATGCACACACACACACACTCTCGGTGGCGCGGTTGGTAGATTTTCCGACTGTCACTACGGCGGTCCGGGTTCGAATCCTGCCTAGGGCTGAAACAATTTCAGTATCACTGCACTTCGAGTCGTTACTCCAACTTTCGTGGGCAGGGAGTTGGGTGTGTGTGTGCGTGTAAGGTCACAGCATTACCCATAGATCGGTCATACGAGTTCTGAGCTCTCTTCCGGGAGGGAAATACCTGTCGATCACGAGTCCAACACGTGATCCAAAGACCATGGTGGGCGGGGAGTTGGGGGGGGGGTGTATGCGTGCCAGGGCGCGTTTACACCGGTGCAACTTTCCGTGCGCACAAGAGGCATGCGCCTATTTCATGGAGAGGCAAGCAGAGGCATGCCTCTGCGCAAGGGGAGGCATGCCTCAAATCTGTGCGCACAGGCCAACGTACACTGTACACGCACGTAGGCGCAAGTGTCTCCCCATCCCAGATAGGGAGACTCGTGCAACAGTCGCCAGTCGCACGCCAGCCACCATCACATGTTTACTCTAATGCCAGTATGGCGGATTGGTCAAACGAAAAAGGAAATTAAATTTATTGAGGATTATCGTTCCTTGTCAGTGGAAGGCTAACTCTGGTAATTATAGATACAGGGCCAAACGGAGTGATGTCCTGCTGTTCCTAAAACCGAACTATGATTTAGGGACGTCAAAGGCAGTCCTAAACAAAATAAAATGCTTTCGGTCGTACTTCCGACGAGTACACAAGGACTACATGACCAAGAGGAAGAGCGGTTCTGGTGCTGAAGATGTTCCACAGCCGTCCTGGATCCTCTACAGGTATCTTCTGTTCATTCTAGACGGAGAAGAAAAGAGGCTTGGGAAAGAAACTAGCAGTCTTGAAACATAGCGCGGTGAGTTCTCAGTGCACATTGTTTTTGAAATACAAGTCAAGGAGGAACGACACCAAATAACATCAGCTGCGGCAGCAGCAACTGTTTGGTTGAGAGCAGACATGTTGACGACTGCTTCACTCTCGGTGTGAACAGAAACAGGCATGCGCACAGAGGCATGCGGCTATGGCATGCGTGAACATGCGTATTGCATGCGGAGAGGCATGCGTAGCCGCACGGCAACTAGGCGCAAGGCGCATCGGTGTAAACGCGCCTTAAGGTCACAATATTACCCATAGATCAGTCCTATATGAGCTCTGAGCTCTCTTTTGGGAGGGAAATAGATGTCGATCACGCGTCCAACATGTGATCTAAGACCATGGTGAATCATACACACACACACACAACATACACATACCCGGCAAGCATTGATCATATCCTGTATATTACAAATAGGTAAGTACACACACACACACACACACACACAACATACACATACCCGGCGAGTATTGCTCATATCCTGTATACTACAACTAGGTAAGCACACACACACACACACACACACACACACACACACACACACACACACACACACACACACACACACACACACACACACACACACACACACACACACACACACACATTATACTCATACCTGGTGACCATTGCTCATATCCTGTATATTACAACTAGGTGAATACACACACGCGTGCGCATTTAGCATGAAAACCAAAAGAAATTTCCGAGGTCATGTTATCTG
>NC_134781.1:56779456-56796956 GCF_046742065.1 Oratosquilla oratoria | reverse complement strand
CGTAAAATATCTCTTCAGTTCGGGCAGCGGTCCAGACCTGACTTTCCGTAATCGTTTTTTAAAGTTTAGATACAAATGTTCTGGGCTCACGAGAGCAGTAGGCTCTTGGAATAATCTCTGTAAAAGGTTTGCTATGACTTTATTAGAAAGCTGCTTTGACACGTTCTTTTCTCAAACTTAGAGCCTCCGCTGTTAACGTCATCATAAATCTTTACTTCCCGCTGGACTTTCTACTCGGTGTCAGAGACTACATTTTTTTTTTTTTTTTTTTTATGAATTGTGTTTTTACAATTCATATAACAAACAACGAATATGTTTTCTTTTAACCTTAACTGTCCTGTCCTACGGAATCTAAGTACTTTCACTGATATTCAAGGATTGTATTTTAAAAATGGAATTGGATCATTCTTAATGGGGTTTGATCTCTCTTAATGGTCTTTGATTCCACTGAATCGGATTGGATTCCTCTTAAAGGATCCAACTCCTCTAAAAAAGAGAATCCAACCGTCTTAAGAAGGATCCAACTCCTTTAAGATTGATTCGATCTCATTAGAAAGGATCCAGGAACCTTAAATGCGTTTTTTTCTTTCATTTTAACAAAACATTTGGCTGCATCATAGTTTGTAACGTTTTCCGGGACTATGACCTGACTTACTTTTTTATTTCATTTATTTAGTATTATCTATCGTTATTGCTATTATATTATCTATTTATTTATTTATATGGTTTTATTTATTCTATTTTTCTGTTTTATTTAATATATACATATATATATATATATATATATATATATATATATATATATACTTTTTTTTATCTATTTGTATTTTTTTTTCCCAACCCAAAATGGATTTTCGTTCCACCAAGACCCATTTAGCCCGGATTTTGTCCCCTCATCTGAATAAAAGCTTCTGCCAGCTACCATAACAATATCCTTACAATACGCCACAACATTAAGGGTTGGACATAGACGCCACTCTTCCCAATGCCATATTTAGTGCTGACCACTGTTTCGTCATCATTGTCTGTGCTTTGATGGCCGATGGCGCCAGCATCAGTTAATGACAGAGTTGGCGATTAATGGGTGTGGCCGGTAATAGTGGGTTGGGTTGGTAATGGAGTAGGAGGCAGTAGAGGCCATTACCCAGTAAATAATCACCGTTAATGGGGGTGGGTGGTATTCATAAGCATCACATAAGAAGGGTGTAGGATCACAATGGAATATAATATATATATATATATATATATATATATATATGTATATATATATATATATATATATATATATATATATATATATATATACTGTATATATATATATGTATATATATATGTATATATATAAATATGTATATGTATACATATATGTGTATACATATATATACGTATACGTATATGTATACATATATATATATATATACTGTATATATGTGTATATATATATACAGTATATGTATGTATATAACACAGGAAACCCACAGTCGGAGAAAATAAACTTCGAATAAAGAAGAATCCTATATTTCGGCTATCAACTGTAGCCCTCTTCACGAAAGTACATAAGACAGAGGACAGAGGGGACTTATAAGCTACAGAAAAGAGAAGGAATTTGGACAGATGGCATCACATATATATATACATATATATATATATATATATATATATGTGTGTGTGTGTGTGTGTGTGTGTGTGTGTGTGTGTGTGTGTGTGTGTGTGTGTGTGTGTGTGTGTGTGTGTGTGTGTGTGCGTGTGTGTGTGTGTGCGTGTGTATGCGTATATATATATACATATATATATATATATATATATATATATATATATATGTGTGTGTGTGTGTGTGTGTGTGTGTGTGTGTGTGTGTGTGTGTGTGTGTGTGTGTGTGTGTGTGTGTGTGTTTATGTATATATATGCACACATACAGGATGCTCGCTGGCCGAGCGGGTTAGTGTCGCTATTTATGACGCAGATCGAGATGACGTCGGTCCGAACTCTGCGGCCAGTGAGATGGAGTGGTAATCCTAGGGAGGAAAAATATGGCAGGACTGGAACTTAACAAGGTTGTGCGCCACCAAAGTACGCTAACCCCTGGTCCACCACGACTTTGAGTGTCGAACACAGCTGGTTTTGGTGGCAGCGGGTCAGGTGGTAACGCCGCAGCGCCCAGGGCAATCCAGGCGAAGAAGCCGGGGCGGTAATGAAGGTATTAATTAAGATATCTGGTAATAAATCGGCCGTAAGGTGCTGCATCTCGGGCAGCACTCCCACGGTGTATGTGTCGATGTGCAAAGATCCCGGAGTTCGGGGGAGGACCTGGGACCACTGAGGCCCAGGTTCTTCTAGTCGGCTTGTGAAGGAACCACAAAGAGAAGGAGGCGATGGTGTCCGGAGGAGGAGGAGGAGGAGAAGCTGATGTTCAGCAGCGAAAGCCGCGGTTGATGGATTATTAGTGAACAAGTGCAGCTGTGGAAGCTGACCGAGAGATGGCGCCAGATGGCAGGATCTGAACAGGTGCTGAAGACAGCGACTCAAATGACATGCCCTGTCATGTCACCTCACGGGGCTGAGACAGCTGTGAGAGGCGAGGCACATGTTGGGCTCACGTGGGCGAGGTGAGAGGAGGGCAGGTGTGAGTAGGACAGGATAAGACGGGTCTATTATGCATAAAGAGATAACGTGTGCAAAATAATCCTGGTGAAGTTCTGCCCGTAGAATCAGCGTGAAGTTAATTTTCATCTATAGTATCAAACACATTCCTTATAGTCATCGCCGTGATCTAGGGCAAAACAATCCCCGCCCTCTTTATTCCCTGACCAATCACAGCCTCCTTGAAACCAGTGTGATCTCCGTTGCCCAATACGCGTTAATCGAAAATGACATTGATTGGTCTGAGAAGAAATGGGGCATGGCTTCAAGTTCCACGGATACTCTCTCTGGCATTGCGTGTTAATGAGCGATTTTTTTTTATACATCTATTATATGATTATCGTTAACCTCTAAAGTACTGATTCACCGTTGTCGTTAGTGAAGGCAATTTTTTTTTCTTTGCCAGTAAGTGAACATTTCTCTGCCATTTTTCCTCAAGCACATTTCACGTTCCGATATCTTGTGCCCACTGTCATCATCGTCTTAATCCCACATCACATATCGCCATGTATTGTCGTCTTGTGTTTCTATCCACACTCCCACGCTCAGCTATCGGACTCGTGTGGCCTTGCCGGTTGGTGACGCGTCTATATTTCACTTTCATTTTCGTTTTAAATAAGTGATTCTCAACCAGGGGTAAATTTAACCCTTTGGGGTAAAATATTATATGGTAAGAGATAAATAACTAATGTACCTGATGGTTAGCGTATTTCCCTCATATATATATATATGTTTTATATATATTTTATGAATGTATAATGTACATAACCTGAATATAAATTGTGTCCCTTTATTCTAATATATATATATATATATATATATATATATATATATATATACATATATATACATATAATATATATATATAAATATATATACATATATATATATATATATATATATATATATGTGTATATAAAGACGATCATTACCTGCGAAGCCAAGTTCCCTGTTTTAGCACTCCCGCATCTACTGATTGTCAATACTCTGACCTGAAGAGTAATTCGACCACACACGGCTCGACTGGGTGCGATGGATTTTAAAACTAGACGCGAGTTATCGCAACTCATCCTGTCGTCTTGATAAGGTCAGTAAACAAAAGTCAGGTGCCAGAACTTTGTTCAGAACCCTTGTCGGTTTGTCATGTTACCTAAACTAAGGTGGCGGAGGTGTCGTTGTCGCTATCTTCCTCTGTGTCTTTGTCTTTTCTTTTGGTTTGTTTTAGTTTTTGGGTTTCGTCTTTGTCTCAATTTCCCTTTTCATCTGCAGCTGTTACTGCCGTTGCTGATGCAACTGATATTACTACTACTACTGGTGGTACTTCCTGTCAATTATCGTGTTTACTAATTTACTGAAAAATACTTTTGGCGCTTCCGTGGATCACTTCAAAGTCGTGTCAGTGTGGGGAACCTTTGCTGTCCATTTGTCTCTCTGGCTCGTTTCACACATACTGACTTTTCGCCGTGCGCCGTCTACGACACGACGTCGTGCTCTTGAATAACCATGGGTGTCTACGGACACTTTCACACGGAGTCGTGACATGTGAAAGAGTCCATAGACACCCATGGTTTTTTACGAGCAAGACGTCGTGTCGTGGACAGCGCACGGCGAAAAGTCAATACGTGTGAAACGAGCCTTACTAATCAAGAGAAAAAGAGGTGACTGCAAGATCTCAATAGTTCACTTTTGCCCTTTGTCTAAGTATTCCTCAACCTGTGGCCCTTGGACCACCTAGTGGGCCACAGAGAGGCCACAAGTTGGGCTACATACCATAAATTAGTGGGACCTTAGCGATTAAGTGTCCAAGTGTGTGTACTCCAGGAAGTTAAAAAACAGCAGTTCATAAGTGTGTGGTATACGTGACGAAAGGCTAGTTAACCCTTCCCATGCCTACTGCCCCTTTTGGTTTGAGGAAACTGGGCACATGTTAACTGCCCAAAGAGAACTGACAATGCTCAAATAGTAAACAGTAAGAGTGGTAATACCAAAATATTTTCTGATCCGGTCATCAGTTTAGATGTGATCATTATCTCACCATTACCCACCAAATGATTGTATTCATTACCGCGCCACTTCTACCACAATGACATTCATTTCCTGCCATTCGGACCATCATCCACATACAAATTGTATGTGTGTTTGTCTGTCTGTCTGTTCGCATTTCACCCGCTCTCGCTTTCTCTCGCTCCACCTCTCTTTCTCATTCTTTCTCTCTATCTCCATCTGTCTCATTCTTACGTACATACATGAATACGTATACGTACATACATTATACACACATATATATATATATATACATATAATATATATATATATGTATATATATATATATATGTATATATATATATATATATACACATACCTAAAGCGAATCGCTAGTAACAGCGAGGTCATACAAACAATCTTCAAATAATTGGTGAGGTGACGGCTTGGCATCAAGCGAGGTCTCAGCTTGATTTCCGGGGCGACTGCCGGAAATATTACACACACACAAACACACACACACACACACACACACACACACACACACACACACACACACACACACACACACATACATACACACATATTTGGAACAAGTTAGATGAGAAAGTGATGTGTGCAAAAACAATACATAAATTTAAAAACAGTTTAGATAAAATGAGATATGAAGACGGGACACTACGGGCATAGCTCCCCTTCCCGTAAAATACAACTAGGTAAATACACACACACGCGCGCACACACACGCACACACACACACACACACACACACACACACACACACACACACACACACACACACACACACACTGGAGAGAGAGAGAGAGAGAGAGAGAGAGAGAGAGAGAGAGAGAGAGAGAGAGAGACGTAAGAAGTGAGGAGACCAACTCTCATCAACTTGACTTGAATGAAATCAGTCGAGGGCACAGAGGTAGACGGCACAACGCAAGTGGAGTGGCCGCCCGCACGGTGAGGGCGCTTTTCTACCCGCTGGTGGACGTCAAACTGATGGATGAGCTTCCGCAGAAACTGGAAACCAATATTTGTGAGCCTCGATTTACTGCCGCGTATTCAGGCGAAGGCCCTGTTTTCCGTGGGATGCTCATTTTTCATTAGATTTTTTTTTTCTCCTGTAAATACATATTTCAAACAGCGGCAGAAAGGCCAACAAACAAGCAGATAAGCAAATGAATAAATAGAGAAATTAATAAATTTATAAATAGACAAATAAATGTGTAAACAAATGACATGCCCATTACGTGCAGCTAAAAACATAATAAATAAATGAATAAATACCTAAAAACCAAGATGCCCAGTCAATGCCGCTCAGAAAGAAAATAGGAAAAGATGTAGAGAAATTAATAAAAATAAATAAATAAATAAATAAATAAATAAATACCCACAGAGGGCCGCTCAGAAAGAATATAAAAAAGAATTCATAATTTCTCAAACATCGTGATGTTTATTATTAGTTTCTTCAGTGGGATTATATGTGCGGTCATGGAAATTCACCTCATGAGGGACTGAATCATGCATAATCAAATTAAAATCTCCATTTTATTTTTCATATTTATAGCAAGATTTACACGTGGTCCACGTGTTCATGCTGTGGCACGATCTCGGTACCAAAGCCTGATGGTACTCGACCTTAACCACTACATCACCAAACTGTGTGTGTGTGGGGGGGGGGGGTTATGTGCGTGTGCATATGCATACGTGCGTGATATATATGTTTGTACGTGTTTGACATGTGTGTGTGTGCGTGTGTGTGTGTGTGTGTGTGTGTGTGTGTGTGTGTGTGTGTGGTTCATGTGCGTGTGCATGTGTATACGTGCGTGATATGTGTGTGTGTACGTGTTCGACTTGAGTGTGTGTGTGTGTGTGTGTCTGTGTGTGTGTGTGTGTGTGTGTGTGTTATTTGAGTGTGCATGTGTATACGTGTTTGATATGTGTGTGTGTACGTGTTTGACTTGTGTGTGTATGTGTGTGTGTGTGTGTGTGTGTTGCATGTGCACACGTGCGTGATATGTGTGTGTACATGTTTGACTTGTGTGTGTGTGTGTGTGTGTGTGTGTGTGTGTGTGTGTGTGTGTGTGTGTGTGTGTGTGTGTGTGTGTGTGTGTGTGTGTGTGTGTGTGTGTACTTGCGTTCAAGTCCATGTTCAAGTATTCAATTCGTGCTAATGTATACTATTTACCTTCCAACTTAATGCCCCGACTTTTATTATTCTTCCGCCTTTAGCAAAACAATGTTTAACACTCTGGTCCAAAGAAATGAAATTACAGGAGCAACAGCAGCAGCAGTCCTGGATTGCTATATTCATATAGCTTATTGACCCAGCGCGAATTCAATCCAAAACCATTTCTTGGAGTGAAATTTGCACAGGCAGCTCAAATATAATGTGAATCAAGATTTGCGATTTGAAAATGCATAGCCCCGATGAAAGCGAAGCAGGGGGTGGCCCTGTGTAAACGGTGAGGTCGCCCTTCTCCTCCACTCCCTCCTCCTCCTCCTCCATCTCCTCCTCCTCTTCCTCCTCCTCCTCCTTCTACTCCTCCTCCTCCTCCCTTGTCCTTTCTTCTTCTATCATCTTCATCTATCATCATCTTCTAGCATCTTCTTTTTCTTCTTCTATCACCTTCTTTTTCTTCTTCTATCATCTTTTTCTTCTTCTATCATCTTCTTCTTCTTCTTCTTCTATCATCTTCTTCTTCTATCACATTCTTCTTCTTCTTCTTCCTCTATCACCTTCTTCTTCTTCTTCTTCTTCTATCATCTTCTTCTTCCTCTATCATCATCTTCTATCATCTTCTTCTATCATCTTCTTCTTCTATCATTATCTTCTTCTTCTATCATCTTTTTCTTCTTCTATCATCATCTTCTTCTTCTATCATCTTCTTCTTCTATCATCTTCTTCTATCATATTCTTCTTCTTCTGTCATCTGCTTCTTCTTCTTCTATCATTTTCTTCTTCTAGCATCTTTTTTTATCATCTTCTTCTATCATCGTCATCCTTTTTTCCTTCCTCTTCTTCCTTCTTCTTTTTTCTTCCTTTTTCCTTCTTCTCCTCCTCTTCCTCCTCCTCCTCCTCCACCTCCTCCCCCGCTCCCTTGTCCCGGAGGCGCTCCAGTGCCACTCAGTGAGGCACTGAAAGGGAGGGACGGGGGGGAGAGAGGAGGTAGAGGGTTAGAGCCGGGAGATGTTTTCTTTTTTCTTCTCCCGTATTCTTCTTCATCCTTCTTCTTCCCTTCTTCCCTGTTCCTTTCCTCCTTCTCCTTCATCTTCGCCTTCTTACAGTACTTCTTCCTTCTTCCTTCTTCCTTCCTCTCCTCCTCTTCCTCCTCCTCTTCCTCCTCCGTGGGAAGGTGGTCCTCCTTGGTCTTCGGGGTCGGATGACTTCGTGTTTCTTTCGATTCCTTCTCATCTTCTTTAAGAAAACCCAGCACCCGAAAACACAAACCACAGCAAATACTATCACTGATTATACTCCAACTATCTCGCTTTGAGGGGGTTTCCCTTACAAACACGTTTGTTGAAGATTATCCGTCTGTCTGCGAATTCCCTCTACGACCCAAGCTGTGTGTCAGGAGACGGGGGTGGTCCTTCGTCATCCACGAGGAGCTGAGATGGGTGGGGTGTCACATGAGATGTGATCTGAAGGAATTGTGCGGGTGCTTTGGGGAAAAGGTTTTTGGTTTGTATGTGTTGGATTGGGAGCGTCACTGAAAAGCTGGTAATGGACATTAAACTGCCTATTATAGGCCTTATGATCTCTTGCAGTCTCATTCATTCTTATATATATATATATGTGTGTGTGTGTGTATACATGTATACATGTACACATCGTCTGAAATGTCAGTCAAACCACAATCGTCATCTGATCATATACAGCAGCAGGTATGAAGACGCCGCTGACAACATCAGCTCTTCCAGATATCCGCTGACCTCAAGACCAGGGACTGACTATTCTTCCTTGTGAGCACGATGGGCCCGGTGATAGCCACTCGCCCCGGCTGTTTGTGTCTATTTAGCAGAAGGAAGTGTATGATAGTGGTGGGAAGGCGTTCTCTGCTCTATGAATAGAGCAAAGTCTTCAGCCATATACCTTCACTGCATGACCTCCAGGCTATCCCTTGTGGACGATACAGCCTTTGAACCTAACCCTGGTGGATTAATCTGGCTTGAAAAGGTTGTTTACATGATACGAATTGCACGTGAATTGTCGAGTGTGTTGGAATGTGCGTGCGTGTGTGTGTGTGTGTGTGTGTGTGTGTGTGTGTGTGTGTGTGTGTGTGTGTGTGTGTGTGTGTGTGTGTGTGTGTGTGTGTGTGCTGATACATTATGATAAATAGGTGAAGGTCGATGATAGTTTTATATTTTTTATAACCAGCGCTTCTATCCATGGGGACGATATCGCCCTCAAAGAGACAGAGCCGTAAAGGTGGTAAAGGCTTCCCCATTGTAAGGGAAAAAACACACATCGAACGTGCGTGTGTTCGTGCGTACGTGCTTATGCGTGTGGCGAATGTGGTACAGAGGTGTATGGATGATGAGGCTGCCCCCGAAGTCAATCATCTCCCCTCCAACCTCCTACCACAATCATACCATCACCGCACACTACATACCATCATCAGACGACAACCTTAGACAACCAGGGTACACAATCCCAGAAATTGGTGAGGAGACTACGGTGGGAGGCGCTGAGTAGCTGCGGCCGAAACCGTCACCTCTGTCCTTTTATGCGATTTAGGGACTGTTGGAGCATGTAATCAACAGCCGCTCCTTGAAATCGGAGAGGCGTGCGGGATTCGAACCCACAACTAAACGAATGCACGACCAATAACACGTTTCCGACCTTCACAATAATGCAGTCCGTCATACCAAGACTCCATGGTTCTCTATCCCACAATCCCACCTCCACAATACTTGGAAGGTATGACTTCACCACATCACGATGTTTTAAACAAAACAGTGGAGATCAGTATAGTGATTTGTGATCTATGAAGTTGATTTCGTTTCGCGCATGACTGACTTGCGCCTGACTCCCACAAGAGCGTGCATGACTATGGAGTCTGTAGACCAAATGAATGTTCCTCAACCTTTCCCGACCCTAAGGGCACCCGCTTGTAGTCAGGTCTAAGGGGCCCAGCTCCCCCTAACCAATATCTTATTAGTACAAGGATACAGGATAGTGTATGGAAACATCGCTTTCTAGAACACCCTAGCATTGATTTTAGCAACCCCGGGCTGGAAACGCTGCTGTAGAGCCTCAGTTTTGGTGCCAGTCATCGGACTTTAAGATCAACGCAAAGGAATCAGATAGATAAATAAGATAAATATGAATAAATAAATTAATTAATTTTTCAAAATAAAAGAGAGCACGCTGATTTTTCTGTTTATCAGACGTGAAATTCTCCGTTTTCTAAACGGTAATGATCTTCAGCAAATACATACTCATTTCCTTATATGGTAATGACAGGCTCAGGATCGGTTGAGCCATTGATCCATTCCACTAAGTAAGGGGTTTTCCTCATCCGGATAAAATCATCCAACGCCAGTGTGAACAAATACTAAACTCACAAAACACATGCAAAAAGCGTGCAAAATTAAAAATGGTATGAAATCTGGTAGTGAGGAACACTATTTCCTCACTATTTATTACATATATGAACGCGCATCCACCTATTATGTGTAATAGTATTTTGCTCCATTTCCTGGGTAAATTACGGTATATATGTAGAGTCACTTATACTTCCCTAGCGAGCAGGCCCTGTTCATACTAGAGGTTTGAACCGTGTGGAAACTGCGCGGTTATGTGTGAAAGCCTCCATTGACTTACATTGTATTTGAACCGCCGAGATTCAAAAATTTTGTGTGAACAGGGCCTGAGTGTTCGTTGTGGAGCATTTGTTGTTATTATCATACTTAAAAGTAAATATGTTCACTCTAGTTATGGCATAGACAACCAGGATGTCGAATGAAAAGGGTGATCTTTCTCTAAGTTGTCTCGTTTAAGAGACTTCCATTAATTCCTGCGTCGTGTATTATTGCTTCACTATATCGCATACAATCCTTTTGTTTATTATTTACTTATTTATTATTTATTCATCTATGTTTTATTCATGTTTTATATCACAATTATCTATTTGTTTATTCATGTTTTATATTTAGATTATTTATCTATTGAGTCATTTATTTATGATATTTTTGTTTATTAATTTTTTTATTTAATTATCTATTTACTTATTTGTTTATTTATTTTTCAAGAGATCATGCAAGAACAATAATGTTTATCTTCCGCGACGCAGTGTTCTACATATTATAAAGCAAATGTCATTCAACATGACATCTTATGAAAGATATGAATGACAGATTTCATGGCAGAATTTCTCATCGGTTATCGGAGTTATGTCCCGCACATTTTGTCTCCCCCAAGGGCAGATATTAATATACATCGTCCACGTATTATTTCCCAATTGAACAGTGACAGAAATGAACACTAATGGCATTTTGAAGCCTTGCGCTTGATATTTATCATTAAATTGTACCTTTTGTTGACATAAATGTTTACTTGTTTCAAATGTTTAGTTTACTGAAGTTGATGAAGTAAGGCTTCAGAACAAAGGTTGCTGAAATACCATCTGGCTTTAGTAAGTACCAATCGTTCACCCTTGGTGGTCCCATGCATGACCGACGGTCTGTCCCCTGGGGCTACAATACAGTCTCTGTGCCTCAGTATGGTGACTAAAGAGAATCGGGTTCCAGAAATGGGATTGGACAATTCTAAATGGGGTTAAATCCTTTATAATCGGGTTTGATCCCTCTTAATAGGGTTGGATTCTTCCTAAAGGATCCAAAATCGTCTATAAATAATCCAACCACCTTAAGACGGATCCATCCAGCCCCTTTAAGAGGGATCCATACCTCATTAAAAAGAATCGAAACCTCTTAATCCGGTTGTCAATTGGTACGTTAAGTGTTGACAGTCAGAATAAATGTGGTTGTAATTGGAGTCAGGCTTAGCCAGAATAAAATCAACAAAAGGTTGAGGTCAACTAATTGGGTTAACCTCTGAAATATTGAAACTGTGTAAGAGTTACGTTTCCATCATGTTTTAATGCATTGTGCTCTTGGCACATTGGGTCATTACCTAGTCGGAGGGATTTCTGTCTGACCTGAGTTTTTATCACATGGCCGCGTTCTCTCACAACAATATGTATAAAAAAGAGGAGGGTAAGGGGGCTTTTATCTCCTTTAATATTAATTTCATGATATATAAGCTTATCAGATTCCATCCTTTATATTAATCACCACCAGCTTCCAATGTCACTGTTGTGTCCGTCCGTCCGTCCGTCCGTCCGTCCGTCCGTCCGTCCGTCAGTCCGTCCGTCCGTCCGTCCGTCCGTCCGTCAGTCAGTCCGTCCGTCCGTCCGTCCGTCAGTCCGTCCGTCCGTCCGTCCGTCCGTCCGTCCGTCCGTCCGTCCGTCCGTCCGTCCGTCCGTCCGTCCGTCCGTCCGTCCGTCCGTCCGTCCGTCCGTCCGGGGGGAGGGGCAAACACCAAGCGAGGCTTAACCATACTTGCACTTCGCGAATGGATCTCACTTCAGTTTATGCATCTATGTGTACTTGTGTGCACCTGTGTGTGTCCATGTACACTTATATTCGCTTACATATATTCATGTACACCCATGTATGTATGTGCACATATCTAGATGTTTTCATATATGGATTTTACTGTATATATATATATATATATATATATATATATATATATACATAATATATACATATACGTTTAGATTACTTATCTAATTTGTTGTATTTATGTTTGTGTGTTTTTATTTTGTTCAGAACACCTGCAATTCATAGAATAAAGACTTCAGAAACAGGACACTACGAGCTCATCCGCGAGGGGAATGATTGTTGATCACGAGTCCAGCACGTAATCCAAGACCATGGTGAATTAATCACACACACACACACACACACACATATACACACACACACACACACACACACATACCTACAAGTGCAGGGATTGCCAGCTCACCCATTTAGGTGTCTTTGAAAAATAAGTGAATGAATTTACGATTAAAATGAAATAATAAGGAAGAGAAAGAGCGTGACCATTGCACTTGCCCCTCCAAATGTGGGCACAAGCAGATTGTTCCGAAACCCGTGTTTTCTCACTGCGTAACTTTCATTCACCTTTCCTCGGCGTCAAGCATTTCCTCCAAGTCGTCAGAGTTCGGTGACTTCCATATAAGGACTGACTGCAAGCCACTCGCTTTCACCACCTGGTCCTGGGCCCAAATGTTGTTGTTGTTGTTGTTATGGGCTGTAGTTTACCAGCGCTTCTATCATTATGGACTTCTCTTAGCTCATTATTTAGCTTCTCAACATATGACGCAAAGGTGATATGACTTGAAGATTCGAACGACGGAAAAATGCAAACGAAGTCGTTTCTACTCAAACGAATTCACTTTAGTCGTGATAGTGTGACCGGGTCTTTGTTAAACTGCACAAGGCCAAGGGTGTGCGCCAGTAGGAAGCGCATACACCTCCGCGTGGTACAGTACCTGCACCGGCCGGCGCCCAGAACCATCAATTCATCAGATGGGAGCGTCATACGCCAGGGAACGCGTTGCTTCATTTACACGCCGGCGCCAGTCCCCTTCACGGTCCCTCCGAGCGAGCTCCCATGCAGACACCCTTCCTTCCTTGCCACTCCAAACGACTCTCGACAGATTCGATCAAGTTGCCCCTTCAGCCATGAGTTCTGTGGGCGTCTCTTCCCTTCGTCTCCTCCATCGAGGGTTCCTGTCTCTTGTGGATAAAACCCTATGAAGCAACATAATATAAGCTTAGCGTGTTAAGAAGTTGGCTTAATCTGCCTGCTTCGACACGCTCAATCCCGCTTTTTCCTCCGTGCACGTCTGAATTTTGATTATATATTTTCATTCCTGACGCTCGCCAGCGCCGGAAACCCATGCAGGTAAACGTGATTTCCATTTGCGCGCCCCCGGGCAGGGAGAAGCTTGTCGACTACCTGGTGCAGTTCCGGAAGTATCCTCACCAGCGAGATTGACACCTCGGGAGGAGTCTCCACCGAACGCGCCTGACCCCGTTTACTTTACATGCAGTATTTCATCAAGGTTAACTTAGATCTGTTCTATTAAGTTTGGGGAACAAGATTATGTTGGTCCATTCCATAAGTATAATGTCAACAACGATAGAAATCTAAAAATTAGAAATATACTCGTATATTCAAAGGGAGTCACCTTGTCCGTTTTGTATAAATGTACAATATGCTAAGATGTTAAGACATTGTGCCAAGTTGAGGAAAGAATATAAAGATAACACAGATAATGGCCTGAGTTTAATCCTGACCGGTTTCGCTCTGAAGAAGCTCAGAACGAAACCGGTCAAGATTAAACTCGGACCAAGGCTCACCCGTGTTTTATTTATCCACGTTCCTAAACATCCCAAGAGTTGTACGGGGGCTAGGCCCACTCCGCCCAACTCTCTGTGTCCTCTATTCTCTGAACTGACAGTTTCATCCCATCTCGCTCCACTGTTCTGTGCGGCTGTGTGTGGGCCCACTGCATTATTGAGGAACGGAGGCCACGGCACGGCAGATGTATTCATGATGATCTTCAGTATGCATCATGTCCACTACTGTGGAGATTACATGTATGACAGTCCTGTGTGTGTGTGTGTGTGTGTGTGTGTGTGTGTGTGTGTGTGTGTGTGTGTGTGTGTGTGTGTGTGTGTGTGTGTGTGTGTGTGTGTGTGTGTGTGTGTGTGTGTGTGTGTGTGTGTGTGTGTGTGTGTGTGTGTGTGTGTGTGTGTGTGTGTGCGTATGTGTGTGTGTGAGAGAGAGAGAGAGAGAGAGAGGGGGAGGGGGAGAGGGAGAGGGAGAGAGGGGGAGGGGGAGAGAGAGGGAGGGAGGGATAGAGTGGAAGAGAGAGTATTTACCTAATTGTAGCATACAGAAAAGGAGCAACGCTCGAAGGGTCCTATATCTTTCTCTCCAATCTATTATACTTATCTACAAATGTGTGTGTGTGTGTGTGTGTGTGTGTGTGTGTGTGTGTGTGTGTGTGTGTGTGTGTGTGTGTGTGTGTGTGTGTGTGTGTGTGTTTGAGCGCGCTTAAATGTAATAAATAGTATGATTTATACTCTTAAAGCTCTGTCTCTGTGTTTTCATTTTAACTTTAGATTCGTTTATATTGCCTAACTTCATATAAAGCTGACGGCACACTAGGTTAACATGCTACTTGCTTTTGTTACTTCGTTTGAGTAGCAATGACTTCGGTTACAATATTCTAGATTTCTGTAAGAACATCTCAACAATTTGTCTAACATTCGGTTAGGTTTATCCTCTCTTAGTTCGTCATTAAGCTTCTCACTGTATCACGCAAGAGCAATTTGATATTTGTAAATTTGAAAAACAAAAGATCGTAACCGAAGTAAATTCTGCTCATACGAAGTAGCAGTAGCAAGTAGCATGCTAACGAGAAACGCCTAGTGTGCCTCAAGTTTCATCCATAAATCAGTGAATCTGTATAAAAATAAAAAAATCTTAATGTGCCTCAAACTTTTTTTTTGCTTCGGTTCCTATTCCATGTCCTCTGATTCCTCTTCCGTCCCATATTAGGAAGTCTTCATTGTTGATTATATCCACTCTCCTGTGTGTGCGTGCATGTGTGTGTATTTGTGTGTGTGTGTGTATGTGTGTGTGTGTGTGTGTGTGCGTGTGTGTGTGTGTGTGTGTGTGTGTGTGTGTGTGTGTGTGTGTGTGTGTGTGTGTGTGTATGTGTGTGTTTTCGTGTCTCCTGTGTAATCATTAAGCCAGTTTGAGGGACGTCAAGCCATATTTTGTAAGATGGAACACGGATGATGACGGGTGACTGAGGGGGCTGAAATGATGGAGAACGATGGACGCCGTGATAAAAAAAAAAAAAACAAAAAAAAAAAACAGGAGGCTTGGGACAGTGACCGGTTGTATGTATACATAACGGGGTAATAATGGGTATTGGGAGGGAGGGGGCGATATGTGTCATATTGTGAGAAGAGTTTTCTAGTCTGTAATCATCCTGGAGGGACCTGCATAGCTAACCAAGCAAAGCCACAAACCTAAAACTAGTGAGTTAGTGGGCGTCTAACGATTTAATTCAGTGTTGAAAAGTGGTCTTCTCCGGGAGTAAACAGCAGTGCATATGAATTGGGGATACATGAGTGAATATGTTAAGGTGAGCTCCCTGTCAACTAAGGCGAATCACTTGACATCAGGCACCCACATATCACATTACGTTCTGAGGAGAGAAAGATACAGAAACCAGAGCATACATGAGTTAAACCTTTGCTCGTATATGATGGATGTGATAGTCACCAACAATAGTCCCTTGTCTTTCCGGGGCTCGAACAGGTCCTGTTCATACTTATCTTCAACTTTACAAATGCATCTAAAATGTATAAACGCGCTATGAAATAACAACCAGAACTTACTACGTTATAAATACATCGGAAATGTAACGACTTGGCACTACTTCGGTGCTAAGAAAAGGCAACACTTTCAGACAAGTCCAATCCAGAGATGAAGGCTACCATTATCGCTCGCCTTCTTCGAAAGGGTTTCTGAGAGCTTCCAGCAATCGCCCCTGCTCACCCACCGGTCGTCTCCCTCGGGCCCTGGAGCAGTTGACAGTCCACGTGGAAGCCCTGATACCAACAACCCCCCCCCCCATTTCCCCCTCCCGCTTTCTCTCCTTTTCCCCCTTTCCATTTACCCCCTTCCCCTTTCCCCTTCCTTTTTTTTACCTTTTCCACCTTTCCCTCTTCCCCCTTTCCCGTTTCCCTTTCCCCTTTTCTCCCTTCCATTTTCTCTCTTTCCCTCTTCCCCCCTTTCCCCATACCCCCTTGACTTTCCCCCTTTCCCCCCTTCCCCCACACCCCTTACCCATTCCTCTCTTCCCCCTCCCCTTCCCCATTTCTCCTTTCCCCCTTCCCCTCTTCTCCTTTTCCCCTTCACCCCATTCTCCCATTCCTCCCCTCCCCTTTCCCCCGACCCCATCCCCCCCTTCCCCTACACTCCCATCTCCCATCCCCCCACTTCCAGACCATACTTACTTCATTATAGACTACAATCGCTTGAAGATGCCCGGAGGCTAATGGTGAAACGCCGCGCAGATTGGTCGTCCTGATTTTCAGTCTGCCCTCTGGTGATGCCAAAACACGTAGTGTCACAAGAACAGAGGAGACAATAAAGAAGATTGTCAAGGTTGATACGAGTTAGGTTTTCAAGAAAACCTGTTTGAAAGAATATACATGTATTTTTATGTATGTATGTATGTATGTATGTACATGTATGTATGTATGTATGTACAGTATGTATGTATATATATATATATATATATATATATATATATGTATATATATATGTATATAAATATATATATATATATAAATATATATACTTATATATATACATATATATATACACACATATATATATATATATTTATACACATATATACATATATATATTTATACATATATATACACATATATATCTAAACACATATATATATCTAAAGTGTATTGTGGTTGTTAAAATGTATCTCTAGTCACTGGGACCCATTCAGTGTTGTACAAATACTTTCTCGCGTTTGTATACTACCAATTGTACTATCATAGTGGAGATGGGTTGAACGCAAAATTTCATATATGTGTATGTAACTCGAGCATACAAATATATAAGACAAATTGCTCTCAACTTATACCTCTCTTGATAGACTAGTTGGTAAGTCATTGCCGCACTCGTCATGAGGATGCCGCGTTCGAGTCCTTGGCAGTACCACATTTCAATTTCTGC
>NC_134781.1:56773101-56778956 GCF_046742065.1 Oratosquilla oratoria | reverse complement strand
GTCGACCTTTGATGGCTTAGAATTAAAGTTCATTGTGGTGGTTAAAATATATATATATATATATATATATATATATATATATATATATATATATATAATATATACACACGTGAGTGGATGGGTGGTGAGATAAACACAGGGAACCGTTTAGGGATTTATTCTGACGTTTCGTCCTTACCAGGACTTCTTCAGGAGTACATGCACATTCGAACAATTCATCCCCTAAATACCCGCCGAATCTATCGAGTTCCACCATGATCGACCTGACCCTCTCGTCCTCCTACGCTCTGCCTCGCGAAGTATCAAGCGGCTTGGCCCGTCTTTGTTAACAAGATACCGTGTGGAAACTCTCCTGTGAGCTACTACGGGGAAAACCAGCCGAGGTATTAAGAAGCGGACAGTTGAGCACAGGAATGACGTCAAGGCACACCGAGTATCAAACTCGCTAGTGGTTCATGTAGATACTCACGGCACTTACCAGACTGGAACAGAGTAGAGGTGCTGCAGAAAGGACTTCCTAGGAAAAGAAGAAAAATAACTGAAGCAGCTTACATCGCTTCCCATCCAAACAACAACCATCGCGATGGGTTTATTAAATTAACAAAGACGGCCAGGCCGCTTGATACTTGCCGAGGCAGAGCGTAGGAGGACGAGAGGTCAGGTCGATCATGGTGGAACGCGGATAGATTCGGCGGATATTTAGGGGATAAATTGTTCGAATGTGCATGTACTCTGAAGAAGTCCTGGTAAGGACGAAACGTCAGAATAAATCCCTAAACGGTTCCCTGTGTTTATCTCATCACCCATCCACTCATCTGTCTTACATATTTCAATATATACACGTAGATATATATATACATATAAATAAATATATATATATATATATATATGTATATATATGTATATATATACATATATATATACATATGTATATATATATATACATATACATATGTATATATGTACATATATATATATGTATATACATGTATATATATATGTATATATGTATATATTACATATATATACATATGTATAATATATATATATGTATATATTAATGTATATGTATATATATATGTATATATGTATATATACATATATATATATATATATATATATATATATTTGTATATATATATATATATATATATATATATATATCGGAAAAAATTTCGAAACACTGGACTCAGAATGGCGACCCGTGTGGTGCTTTTGGGTCCGGACCGTGATTTTTGATATTTTTATTATGTCGGTTTACCATTTATTTTGCCTTTTGTTATTCTTGTGGACACTTTGTTAATCAAATTTCTTTGTGTCTTTTAGTCTTGGTTTTTGTTTTTGTTTTATTTTATGGTTTGAATTGTACTGATGAGTGCATACAGGGACAGTTAGAGCGGTGACAGATGACTCGTGTAGTGCTTTTGTGTCTGGTCTGTGCCATTTGATATTTTCCTTTTTTGCCCCCTTTTTAATTTTTAATTTTATTTCTTATTTTCGGTGGAGCCATTTGGTGACACTCTGTACTTACTCTGTTATCAATTTCTGGGTGTCGTTTAGAATTGGTTTTGTTCCATTTATTATGACATGTGTTATGAGTTTTTTTGTCAATTCTTTTCATTTAGGTAACGCTTTACACAAATTTGTAATTACCTTTTGTCATTCGGAATGGGTTTTGATTTTGTTCAACTTTGTACACTCCGGTGGGACCTGTCCCAGAGAACATCGGTACACTATTTAAATGAATCCTTTTGCTTACTATGTATAACCCTGAGGACGAACCCCGGACAGGGTTCGAAACGTTGGTAATAAATTCTGTTACTCTGAGTCCAGAGTTTCGAAATTTTTCCGATATCATGGCTCCTGGACTCCAGCTCTTTACGAACGTATATATATATATATATATATATTTATATATATATATATATATATATATATATATATATATGTATATACATACATCCATACGTACGTGTACACACAATACTAACACATTTGTCTGTAAAGAAAAAACAAACACTGTGTGTTATGCTAGTTCATTAAAAGACACACACACACACAAATGTTTCGCCAGACAAATATATATATATACACACACACACACACACACACACACACACATATATATTTATTATATATACATATATATATATTTATTTATATATGTATATACATATATATACATATATATATATGTATATATATATATATATATGTATATATATATATATATATATATATATGTATATAAACACACAGGAAACCCACAGTCGGAGAAAGAATAAACTTCGAATAAAGAATAATCCTATATTTTGGCTATCCAAACTGTAGCATAGCCTCTTCAGGAAAGTACATAAGATAAAGAAACAGAGGGGACTTATAAACTACAGTAAGAATGAGATTGTGGACAGGGTTGACCTCACTCAGGACGCGGGGCTAACTGTGGACGCGCATTAGGGTGGGCCAGGAGGAGGGAGAGGGGGTGAGGATGAGGGGAGGATTGTAACGTACCGCACTAGCTTATTTATTGCTGCAGCGTGAGATATATGTCAGGTTGTCCCACTGCCCTTTAGAAATTTTAATATTAGGGCATTCCTCAATTAATGCTGAATTCAGACTATTTTCCTCCTGGAAAACCACAGTGGGACTTGAACACTAATCTGGCCTTACCCCAGTCGAAAGAATGATTCTTATTTTTGATATGATGAAATACAGCCGAATTTTCTTGCCCATACCTAATTGACCTTTTATGTTCTGCCAATCTAGTGTTCAAGTCTCTCCGGGTTTGACACAAGTAAACCAAATCACAAACTTGGCAGGGCAAACAATTAACACCAGGTGACTCAACTTCGTTCGGGTTTTGTTGAACGTTTCACAATTTGCTTACGTACGGTGTTAGGAATAGTGATAAGCAATAGTGAGACGTTCACGAGTAAACAATTTACTAGAACAACTGATGGAAATATTGAATGGAATTTTTAAAATGTCCTTAAAGGATCGGTGAAAATTTGAGGGGACGGAAGATTTAAAATGGTTGGCCCTAGCCTTCCTGAGGGCTTGGTCCAGAAACCAAGGTGGATAAGCCAACTTCTCAAGTTGACATTTGATCACCTCAATCTCCGTGGTCCAGAAATTGAGGACTGCAAATCCTGAAAGCCCTCAAGAAAAGGCCAGAGGCAACACTTTTCTTGACATTGTCAGGGTGATTGCTAAAAATGTGGAGATAACTGCCTGAATGGGTGGGCTTACGGTATACTGTAAAGAATAAATTATCATCAGTTCTTCTTAACAAAATATCCAAGAAAGGGATTTGGTTGTCCTTCTTCCCATTCAACTTTAAATTTAAGATTCGGGGTCAATTGGTTCAATTTATCATGGAACACTTCAAATGGGCCCCAACTGTCATCCCATGCCGAAAAGACCTGAGCCAAATCATTTTCGGGCGGTTTGATGCTGGGCAAAACGGTACACTCAAAATACTCCATGCACAAATTGGCCAAAACAGGAGACAAATTGGAACCCATACTGCAACCGAATTTTTGACGGAAGAATTGGTCTTGAAAGGAGAAAACATTTGAAGAAACACACAGGCGAACTAAAGCAAGAATTTTGTTTGACAGGGAGGGGGAAAGAGTCTTGAAACGGTTGCAGTTTGGTTTCCAAAAAAGTAAGTACATCATCAACATTAATTTTCGTAAATAACGAGGTAACATCAAGGCTGAGGAGCCTTAAAACCCTGAACTTTCATTATTTTTGGTCTTAGAAAATAAAATCACATGAATTTGTGATATGAGAATTAGAGAAATTACCTACGTACGGGGATAAAATATCCGCCAGCCATTTAGCAAGTTTGCTAGTGCAGGAGCCACGGTTGGATATGATGGGCCTGAGGGGAATGTCTGTTTTGTGAATTTTAGGGAGACCATAAAAATATGGGAGCTTAGGGTTGGTAACTTTCAAATCAATAATGCGTTTATCAACTGTGATATTACGGACTTGTCTGTTAAACTCGGCGGCTGCGTTCTTAAGGGGATTTTTTGGTGAGTTTTTCATAAGTGGCCGAATCATTAAGCAACTCATGGGCTTTCGTGACATAAACAGACTGATCTAAAATAACAATATTGCCACCTTTATCCGCTTTTGTGATGATGATGTTGTCAAGCTTCTTAAGAGCAGACAGGGCCTCCCTGTGTCTTTTTGGTAGGCCACTTTCATTTTTAAAAACATTCTGAAATACCATTTAATAAAACCCCTTTAAGGCAGGCAAGATCTTTGTCATAGTGGTTATTAGCTAAATATTTGTCAAAACCAACCAAAAAGTCCAAAACATGGTTTCTCTCAGGAGTGAGGGCGAAATTAAGTCCAAGCCCTAACACTTCTAGTTGGGTGTTGGACAATTCAATGTTGGTGAGGTTCATGACGTTGTCCGTGAGAGAAAATTTGGACCAAAACACTGTTATTGCAAAGTCTATGGAGCTTACGTGTGAGGTTGGCCTGGTGTTGGCCACTGAGGAAACAAGCCTTGTGAAGAGCTTTGGGCGCAAAGAGACTTAAAAAATGGACTGGTTGGGACTAACTAAACACAGGTGCCTCCGTGCATGTCCTGGATTTCCAAGGAGGTTTTCAAATTCCAAAGAAGCAACACGCACTCGTTCTAACAGAAAAGCCACTAATGTACGAGGGAAAACTGTACCCTAGTGAAGATCGTTTCAGGAACCTAAACGAATTAGGGCACACTTGTTCTTCTAAACAGTTGGACAGGAACGATCTTCTGGTTCTTTTCTCTTCTTACTGGCGATGAGCGAAGATTCCAACATTCTGTAGTGCTTGTTTTAGTCCCGGAAAAGACGTGAAGATGAGGTGGAGTGGAAGAGAAGCCTCCATCGTGGGTGTAAAAATATCTAAATATAAATGTAGTAGCACATTTGTAGATAACACACAGGAACCCACAGTCGGAGAAAGAATAAACTTTCGAAATAAAGAATAATCCTATATTTCGGCTATCAACTGTAGCCCTCTTCAGGAAAGTAACATAAGATAAAGAACAGAGGGGACTTATAAACTACAGTAAGAAGAGATGTGGACAGTTGACCTCACTCAGACGCGGGGCTAACTGGGGTGGCGGAGGAGGGAGGGGGTGAGGAGAGGGGAGGATGTAACGTCCGCACTAGCTTATTTATTGCTGCGCGTGAGATAATGTCAGGTGTCCACTGCCCTTTAGAAATATTAATATTAGGGCATTCCTCAATTAATGCTGATTCGACTATTTTCCTCCTGAAACCACAGTGGGACTTGAACACTAATCTGGCCTTACCCCAGTCGAAAGAATGATTCTTATTTTTTAACATGAAGAAATACAGCCGAATTTTCCTGCCCATACCTAATTGACCTTTTATGTTCTGCCAATCTAGTGTTCAAGTCTCTCCCGGTTTGACCCAAGTAAACCAAATCACAATCTTTGCAGGGCAACAATAAACACCAGGTGACTCAACTTCCTTCGGCTTTTGTTGAACGTTCACAATTTGCTTACGTACGGTGTTTAGGATAGTGATAAGCAATAGTGAGACGTTCACGAGGGAAACAATTTAGTAGAAGAACTGAATGGTTATTATTGAATGGAATTTTTAAAATGTCCTTAAAGGAGCGGTGAAAATTTGAGGGGACGGAAGATTTAAAATGGTTGGCCCTAGCCTTACTGAGGGCTTGGTCCAGAAAACCAAGGTGGATAAGCCAACTTCTCAAGTTGACATTTGATCACCTCAATCTCGTGGTCCAGAAATTGAGGACTGCAAATCCTGAAAGCCCTCAAGAAAAGGCCAGAGGCAACACTTTTCTTGACATTTGTCAGGGTGATT
>NC_134781.1:56748101-56770601 GCF_046742065.1 Oratosquilla oratoria | reverse complement strand
CTAGTGGTGAGGCTGTGGATGACGATGACAGATGCATTAAGGATGAGGCTACGCAATGCTCGTTTCATCCATTTTACCCCGTTCGTGTGGACGAGGAGGTGCAGGAGGAGGTAGGGGGAGGGGAGAGGGGTAATGGGGAAGTGGGGATCCGGCAAGGAAAAGGTCAAAGGTCACTATGCCCTAAGCGGTGGCGCCATGCCCGTCGGCAAAAGCCAGGTGCAGCACTTCGAGGACGAGGACTTTCGAGGACCACAAGAGACGCTGGAGGCACCAGCTATTTTTTTTTTTTTCTGATCATTTATCTATACGTTTTTCTTTCGAAATACCTCTACCTATTTTTCTCTTTATATATCACTCAATTTATCTACTTGTATTTATTATTCATTTATGTATGGATATGTGTGTATATATGTGTTTGTGTATTGTGTATGCATGCATGTATTATATATATGAATATATATATATATATAATACACACACACACACACACACACACACATAAGTATATATATATATATATATATATATATGAATATGTATAAATATATGTAGGTATGTACTTGTAAGCTTTCCATGAACTTTTATCCCACCGTGAAGCACTTTTTCAAGAGTTTTCGCCTTTTCACAGAGCGTAACTTTGCTCAGTGGAGTAGAAAGATGTAGACGCTGGGGGCAAAGGAGAAAATGACGAAGTACCCTTCTAGTCTTGAGTGGAAAGAGAAAAAGAGAGAAAATAAACGCGAAGAACAAATTTTATTCAGTAAAAAGAAAACTCAAGACTGTGGATGACATGAATGTATGGTTGGGGAAAAGGGTGGACTGGTAAGTACGCGAGAGAGAGCAAACGAAGGGGAAGGAGGGGGAGAAGACGGAGGAGGAGGAGGAGGAAGAGGAAGAGACGTAAGAGTAGAAGGGGAGGAGTGAGAGGAGGAGGAGGAGGAAGAAAGAGAGAGTAAATCATGAATGCGAATTAAGAGGAAAGAAAAAGGATGCAGTAATGGAGAGGTGGTGGGGGGAGAGTGAGGATGGGGGTGAAGAACTTGGTTTCGGGACCCGAGGAGGGAGGGACGGGGGACATGAAGACACATGACAAGAAAGAAAATCTTACTGAATGGAGAGTAAAGAAAGGACGTACTAAACAAGGAAAAACTACGACAGAAGACGACAAGGTACAATGGGGGCAGATAAAAAGAGGAAATAGAATGGAAATGAAACAGAAGATGCGGGGAAAGTTGAAGAATGGAGAGCAAGATGAAGGTAGAAAGAGAGCGGGAGGAGTAAGAAAAAGAAAAAAAGAGAAAAGAGAAGAAAACGACAAGGAAGAGGAGAAGAACGGGCGAAGGAGGGAGGACGAGGAGAAGGCACAGAAGCAAAGGTTAGGTAACATGGGTAGCACAAGAAAATGAAAGGAGAATGCGCCGAGCGGGGAAAATTGACCATAAATATTATCTAAAAGAATCCATCTTAAATGGAGGACAGGAGGGGAGAAGAAAAAGGACCCCCCATCCTTGGAGCTACCGGTAGTCGCGACAAAGGGGGGTTGGGGGAGGGGGGGTTCCTACTTCACGCAAACTCAAGAGACCTTCCTTTTGCGTCGTCGTCGTCGTCGTCGTCGTCATCGCTGCCGTCAGGGGCAGGCGCGTCTTCAGGGTACTTCGATCTGAGAGGAACTTCTTGCTTGAGGTTGTCAACGACATGACGTCAGAGTTAGACTCACGTAAAACAAACAAATAGGTACATAACGAAGCTTGAAGAATTCATGAACGTTGGTTCTTTTTGTTTTTTTCTTTTGTGTGACACAGATTCTTAGCCACTTCGTCTCCTCCACTAGAAGACTGAAATGTGCTCCTTGACTTCGCATGAGATTTTTTCCCAGAAGAACGACATTTTGGTTCCTCCTCGACCTCACAGGGAAGAGCTGTCCATCTGGACACGAACTAGGAACCGGGAAAGGTTCTGGGAATGACGAAAGGAAGACCAGATGTCTCTCAGAAGTCTGTGGGAGAACAGTTGATCATTCCAGTCTGCTGGTCAAACTCTCCAAAGAAAATAAGAGCAACTATTACCTCACATGCTTTATTCTGGCGATCGGTAGACGATTCTTTACGAGTGACTTGGGTAGGGAGGAGGGTTGGGGGAGTCTCCGTATGGAGAGACCGAGACAGAATCTGAGAGACCGTCTGAAAACGTGAGAAAGAGAACGAAGAAATGAGAGACTGGAGAAGTTTTAACGAAGAGACAGAGATGAAGAGAGAAAAGGAAGATGAAGGAGAAAATAAAAGAAATAAAAAATCCATATTAATTGTGAGAGAGGGGAGGGGAGAGAAAAAATGTGAGGGACAGTTTACCGGAAAAAAAAGAGAAAAGGGAAAGAAAGAAAAAATATTGACAGAGAAGAACAGAAGAAGACGAATATTTTATGAGGCACATAAAAGAGAGAGGGTTGGGAATTTCTGTTGGATTTAATCCCTTTTTCTGCGCCCCTTCGTCACTTGGCTGAATAGAAACGTCTGGTGGCAGCCATGGAGGAAATTGCAAGAGACCATAGGGCCTATACTAGGTAGTTCATCATCCATAGAATTATCTAATCTTCCCTTAAAACAACTGATAGTTTCAGCACTCACTACATGGTTACTAAATCTATTCCATTCATTACCCAGTTCTTGTATGTTACTTTCTTAAACCTAAATTTGTCCAGCTTAATTAAATTATCCAACCGTGTATAGGTAGCTATGATTAGAAAAAATATCGAGACTATCTGCAACCTCTTCTGGGGTATTTCCATTCTTTACACGTTTAAGGTTTTTTATCTAACGACAGACGATTTTATTCAGATGGGCCCTCCTGGAGCTCCAGCCATGTAACCACTGCTCGGAGCAGCCACACTCACCTTGCATCACAAAGGATTAAAAACAAACTCGATTCGCTGAGTGGCCACTTGAATGAGAGGAATCTGACTTAAACCGGGTTGAAATATAATATTAAAACAAGTAGAATGACCAATGAAGCGACGAACAATCTTTTACATTTATTTTTCAAACGTTTCGCCAATCAGGTTGCCATATTCAGTGAACCTACAAAAAATAAATAAATAAATAAATAACATGGAATAAAAGAGTCCAACATTAAACTCTAAGATGTTGTTCTTCGCCTCATTGGTCATTCTCTTGGTTCTAAAATTACGGGAGATTTGATATTACCTGCCTATTAGAGCTCAATGGCTGATGCCAGTTGATCTTGTACAAGAATGTATGGTCCATAACGGGATGAGACTTGGGAAGACCAGATTGGAGGAGACCGCCTGGAGTGGGTTATGGTCTTGGCGTATGATGCATAAGCGGTTCATTTTTGTCTTCCATCCTGGGCAGATCAACCTGTGATAAATCGAGAGAATAGAAAAGAAAAAAAAAGTACCTCGCGAGAACGGGGCTAGAGAGGACGAAGAAGGATCAGGAGGAAGACGAGGGAGGGAGGGTGGGTGGGTGGGTGAGTCCAATCGACTGGGCGAAGTAGCGAGAAGAGGTGGGGAAAGTGGCTAGAGAGAACAACACCATAGAAGAAAGGAGGAAAAAGGATAGTTGAAGTGGATGAAAGAAAACGCTTGAGGGAAAATGAGGAGAGGGGTGGGTGAAGAGGAAGAGTATAAGAAAACTACGAACAGGAGTAAAAAGAGGAAATGGAGAGGTAAACTAGAGACGTCTGGGAGATGTGGAGGGCCTGCACACACAGACAGGAGCTATCAAGAATAAAAAAAACACAGGAACCATGAGGAGAGGGAACGGGGAAGAGGAGGGATACTAGAAAGTGATAAAGAAGAGTCAGAAGAGGAAAGAGGCAATGGAGAGATAGACTAGAGGTAGACTCTGGGAGATGTGGAACGTCTGCACACACACAGAGAAGCTATCAAGAATTAAAAAAAAACAGGAACCATGAGGAGAGGGAACGGGGAAGAGGAGGGATACAAGGAAGTGATAAAGAAGAGTCAGAAGAGGAAAGAGGGAATGAAGAGATAGACTAGAGGTAGACTCTGGGAGATGTGGAACGTCTGCATACAGACAAGAGTTATCAAGAATTGTTGAACGGAAGCTTGTGATACATGAAGAGGTGGAGGAGGAGATTGGAAGGCAGAGAGTGAGAAGGAAGAAAAGAAAGGAGAAGAGTAAGGAGGAATACGAAGGTTCTCTTTGAAAAGGGTTGTACTCTTTAAAGATTTGTTCATAATAGCATTGAAATATTATTCTACGTCGTTGTCCTTGGTCTATGGCACTGTGAGTTGGCACTCTGGATGTAGGGCAGTACGAATGCCGTCCACTTGTGATGGGACGATATTGAAATTTTCAACGATTCCTATACGACTCCCGATACAGCTGTAAACTTCCGATTCCGATAAATAATCCATAAATGTACTTTGTTCATAATGTAGGCTACTTGTTTCCCAAACCAACTGCAAGGCCTGAAAATAACCATGAATTATATATTCATTCCAGATATCGGAGTCGAAAGTTTAGAACAGTATCGGGACTCGTATCGGAATCGTTAAAGATTTTGGTATCGTCACTTTAGTATCGTCCCATCACTACCATCTATCTCCTGTGTGTAGAACTCTGACCTTAGATCAAAGTCATGGACGTTCAGCCATCACTACCATCTATCTCCTTTGTGTAGAACTTTGACCAAAGATCAAAGTCATGGACGTTCAGACATCACTACCGTCTATCTCCTGTGTGTAGAACTCTGACCTTAGATGAAAGTCATGGACGTTCAGACGTATAGGAGTCATAATACCGAACGTATCTGAAAACAAGTTGAAGCCTTGTTCAAGAGCAAAAGTGGACAACAATGAAAGCGATTTTGAAAAAAAAAATAGTAGAATACATAGTATATACCAAAGAATTAAAAATGGAAATGGAGTCCAGATTTTAAGTTTAGGCCTGTTACCATTGAATATCGCAAGGACCCCTGAGACTACATTAAGTATGTCGATAACTAATAGAAAGTTTGACTGCCAGCACCAATTAATAGCATCTTGAAGATGAAAATATATGTAAATAATGATAATAACATTAGATAAACTCTTCTCGGGCAGATGTGATGTGACTTTTTTTATAGTAATGTATATAAATTACCTCATAGGTTAGGTCAGGTCAGATTAGAAAATGTTGACTGACGTGAAACCCGCAGCCCAACAGCGGCCGGCAATGGTCCTCGGGCCCTCCTGCAGATCTCTCTGGGAAGATATATTGTTTATTAGTGTAGGACTGTTTCTGTCACCACCTGAAAGTCGCAGGAGGAGAGTAGTCGCCGGTTCGGTGACAGAGTGGCAATTCTTCGGGACTGCACATTAAAATGATGAATCTTAACAAAAGATTACAAAGGAATGCATGCCGATAGGGACCTTTTGGTCCATAACTAGGTTGAATGCGAAAAAAGAGAAATAGATAAACAAATAAATAAAAAATGAATGAATAGATAATGATAATAAATAGATAATAATGATTCATAAAAAAGAGATAAATGATGATAAATAAATAATGGTAGTAAATGAATAGACAGAATATAATAAACAATATAATAAATGGCAGGCATTACAGCATATTGCTTAGGTGTTTATCTAAATGAATCTTAAAAATTCGAACTGTACTACATTGCACTGCCTCTGCAGGAAGTTTATTCCATTCATTTACTACACGGTTAGCGAAGTTGTTTCTACCCACTTCCAAATTAAATCTACTTCCTGACAGTTTGAGATCATTATTTCTTGTCTGATTCGCATTCATTGTGAAAATTTCGTCACAGGTTGTTGATAATTTTTGAAGATTCGCAACAAGGAGCTGTTTCTCCCCGGTGCCCCATGATATACTACCGATCCCATGTACTATCTATATACTATGTACTATCCCATATACTATGTACCATCCCATGTACTATCCCATATACTATGTACTATCCCATGTACTATCCCATATACTACCGATCCCAATCGCACTAACCATGGCGTTGACTCTTTTAAGAGGCGCAGTAAGGAGGTGAATCTCTCCGACGTCCGGCTCTGAGGACCCCGACCACCGTCGCTATGGCTATGATAAACCTTGGTCCCTTCCCACTTAAGCCCAGGTTCTTCCAGGCTTAACGACCATGACGTATCACGTGGCAGCGGGCTCTTTAAACCCCGTCACAAACTAACCTCAAGTGAAACTTGAGTCTCGACCTCAAGGGGGACACTCTCAGGACTTGAAGCGCACGTTGTCCTCCTTCCAGAAGCTTACGCAAGGCAAGAGGACGCCTCGGCGGTCGCCAGAAGGAGTCCTGAGTTTGCTTCTACTTCGACGGATCGTGGTCATTTCGCCCATCCCCTCCGTTGCCACTACATGGATTTATTCCCCACCGGGTCCCTTCTCCGAGCTCAGAATCAGTGCACTAAACCTGACATCGCCTAGCCTTCTTTGCCATGACAGAATAGCCGGCAAGCTACACTCCATAACAACAATTGCACCTCCTTTGACGTAATGTAAAAGATCATCATTGGACGTGAAATGTATGCACAACCTCAATTTGAAAATATCGCTGAAAAAAAGAAGAACGACGTCACCAAAAATGCATTGGGAAGGGATCTGAAGTATGTGAAATCGGGGAATGGAGACCAGAGCTATATTTGACGCAGACCAAGCCCCTACGACGACCGAAGACACCCCTATCCAGTGGGATACAGAGATCTGGTGATGCCCGAGGCCAACTCCTTGATTGTTTGGCTCAAAGATTCAAGTGTAAGGCCTAGTACTGAGAAATATGATGAGAAAGGAAGATATTTTGAATATATAAACAAAGAAAAAACATAAAACAGACACTTTATTCGATTTTGGTACAAATTAACCAGATTTCAAAATCACTATATTGTTTTCTTCTCTAATTAGATGGCTCCGCATCATTTGGATGCCCGGGGCCACAGCCCCTCACCCCTCTCCTCACTCCACTGGCGCTATCAAATCCCCCAACACATTTCTGGCATCCGTCCTACCCTATTCCCTACCCTATTCTCAAAGGATCATAGCCCACGGGCTCCCGCGGTTGTCCTATACATGATCGTTGAACGATAAGTGGTCACACAGCGACCTCACACCCAGGGAAGCCGTAACAACGTCAAGGCACACGAGATATCCCTTGGCCGCACTCTTACCGCGGCCCTGATCGTATGCAGGAGGGTCCTGATTCCCCGGCACCTGTCTCGCATCCAGTGGGGGAAACAGGGGGGGCTAGGGTACGGTGTGTAGCTACGTCTTCATGTCCAAGGTTTCTCTTATACATGTTTCATTGAATGTGATAGCAAGCTGAACGTTGTACATTCTCTTCATTAGATCCACTCCGTTTCTTAGGATAGTCTTGTTCTTTAAAAGTTTTTGAATGACCTCTCCTTATGTGATCTCCTGCCCAAATATACATTCAGTATTACCAGGGTTTCTGGATATTCAATCTCTGTACTAATAAGAACATTCATGATCATTTCCTAAAGTACATTCTATATAGTGTCACTGGAACCAATTATACTTTCAGGCTTCAGCTGCAGGTCCTCCACCCTGATTATAATGTGGTGGCAGTTGTAGACAACCAGATCTGACTAGCGTGTAAAAAAAATGTCTGATCGTTCGTGAGACGGCCTGCTAGAATGGAAGTATGTCATCTGTTGTGTCACCTCTCCTGTGCTGTTATGTCATACGTGATGGATGGCGGCCATTTGTAAAAGATCCAAAAGACAGAAATCATGTGTTGTTTGTCTGTGCAACTTTTCTCAGCACATGAATTCCTTCAGCGTGTCACCTCCCCCCCCCCAACACACACAGACAAATTTTCCTTGGCTGCGTCTGTACCATACGGCACTTGCGTTATTCTAGCTCGCTCGAAACTATTTGCCTTGCGCGCGTGGCACCGCTGTAGTGGTATCCTACTACAGTTGGTGAAGGTACTGTAAATAACACTGTCGGGCACTATAGTTAATAATCCTGGGCACTATAGGAAATTCTCTGTTTATTTATAGTGCCCGACAGTGTTATTTACAGTGCCCAGGAGTATTACTTATAGTGCCCAGGATTATTAACTATAGTGCCCGACAGTATTATTTACAGTACCTTCACCAACTGTAGTAACATACCACTATTTGTAGTTTATGCTACTACACAATGGTAACGGAGTTCGTCCGTGAGAGAATGGATAGGATCAAGTAAACTCAAATTCTTTCGAGACTTGCTTATTGGAATTTATTTAATCCTACCCATTCTCTCACAGACGAGCTCCGTCACCATTGTGTAGTAGTATACACTACACAGCTCCGGTAGCTTGGCACTCTTTCGTCACTTTCTCCTCTATGTTTATAGGTGAGTGTCTTCACTCGAGCACCTGCACATCCCCAAGCTGGACACAGGCTTAGGAAGCCTGGACACAGGCTTAGGCCCCCCACCTACGCGAAGAACTGAAAATGTGATTTGTCTTCTTTAAATCTTGTTGTTGTTGTTGTTATTATCATATTTGTGGTTTTATTTGTTTCTTTACTCATCTCTTTATTCATTTATTTGTTATTTTATTTGTTTATTTTATTTCTTTTTATCTATCTCTTTATTTATCAATTTATCAACTTACAAGTCATTCCCATTGGGTTCAACATTTCCTTGAAATTCAGTGGGTCATCCTGGAAGAATCTCATGCAAAGACCACGACACACCCACCACCAGCAGCACCCCAGAATCCCGAGCACCACCTTCCCCCCTCCCCCTCTCCCTATCCCCCCTTCCCCCCTTCTCCCTTCCCCCGTGCCTCGAGCGACCACACGATCTTGGGAAACAAAATACATGCACAATCTGTCGCGCGCAGGATTCGGTAGGGCACCTTCGAGGGAGAGAGAGAGCTCTGATGTGTGGTGTAATACGAACTTGTGGCGAGATTTTTTTTTTTCCGAGGTCGTATTATTATGGAAACCTGTTATATATCCCTGCGGGGCAGTAAAGCGGATTAAATGGATCATTAGCTCAGTTATGAAACAAGTCTGACCTGCGAGAGCGCAATAGGATTAACCTGGCTCAACTGACCAATGAAGATACTGGAGACAACGGGATAAATCTCTCCCTCTCTCTCTCTCTCTCTCTCTCTCTCTCTCTCTCTCTCTCTCTCTCTCTCTCTCTCTCTCTCTCTCTCTCTCTCTCTCTCTCTCTCTCTCTCTCTCTCTCTCTCTCTCTCTCTCTCTCTCTCTCTCTCTCTCTCTCTCTCTCTCTCTCCCTAAGTGTACCGTGTTAAACGGTGGGCTACACAACCCCGAAAATAGATACAGCTTAGATAACACGCTTTTAGAGAAAACTGAGTGCGAGAGAGACTTGGGAGTTCTAGTGAGTCTGGACCTTAAAACCAGGAAACAGCGCATTAGCCCCAGGAATAAAGCTAACAGATCATTAGGTTTCATTGTTAGGATGGTAACTAATAGAAGTGCAGAGGTAATTATCAAACTCTAGCGATAGTTAGACCCATCCTTGACTATGCTGTACAGTTTTAGTCTCCGTCCTATAGAATGGACATTAATTCACTAGAGTCAGTAGAGAAGAATGACCAAAATGATACATGGGCTCAGAAATTTTCTTTACGAAGAGAGCCTTAGGCGCCTTAATTTACACTCTCTGGAAAGACGCAGAGTGCGGGTTGATCTAATAGAGGTGTTTAAGTTGATCAGAGGCAAACAAGGTCATCGTATTAATACAACAGGGTAGTTCTCGCACTAATGAATTTGAACTGGACAAAGTTAGATTTAAGAAGGAAATATGCAAGAATTGGTTAACTAATAGGGTGGTCAACGAATGGAATAGACTTAGTAACCATGTAGTGAGCGCTGAAACTATCAGTTGTTTTAAGAAACGGTTAGACAACTTTATGGATGGTGATGACAGGTGGTGATGGATATGGAGCTGCCTAGTGTAGGCCTTATTGTCTCTTGCAGTCTCCTTCATTCTTATGTTCTTATGTTCTCTCTCTCTCTCTTCTCTCTCTCTCTCTCTCTCTCTCTCTCTCTCTCTCTCTCTCTCTCTCTCTCTCTCTCTCTCTCTCTCTCTCTCTCTCTCTCTCTCTCTCTCTCTCTCTCTCTCTCTCTCTCTCTCTCTCTCTTAAGATGTAACTTTGTGAGTCGTGTAGTTGGCTGGGGCAAACTTCCTCCTAAAGCAATCGCACTAACTTCACAATTGTTAGGATGCTGGTTCGGGCAGGTTAACGTTAAAGGGTTATTACACTGGGCTATTATTTTCTCCAACATCCTATCTCCAGGATCCATTTTAATAACTAGAATATGACTTCGCTTGCAGAAATCTAGACTTCTCTAAGAGCATTTCAACAGTATGTCTAACGTCCATATAGATTTACACTCTCTTAGTTCATAAAACTTGAAACCCACTATCGGAAAATAAGATTTGAAGTGAAAGATTTTTCTGTATATTTCGACCACTCTGTGGTCCTCTGCTGAAGAGGATCACAGAGAGTGGTCGAAATATACAGAAGAAATCTTTCACTTCAAGTCTTGTTTTCCGATAGTGGGTTTTAAGTTTAATTTACGAATGTGTTACGACATTACTTTACCCTCTCTTAGTTCACTGTTCAGCTTTGCTATGTATGACGGAAAGACAACTTGGTATTTAGAAATTTGACAAATAAAATATTGTAACCGAAGTCGTTTTTACTCAAACGAACACTGAACAGTTGGCGCTGGTGAGCCCGTGGAAGCCCAGTGTGATAACCTACCTGGTCGTCAGCCGTCAGACAACAGCCAAGAACCTCGGTTCACCACTTACACAACTGCATAAATGCATTCATAGCTCAACAAGCCACTGAGATCAAATTTTAAGATCCCACATTAAGGAACAAAGAGGAGTGTCAGCTTATGTATTGTTGAACGTCCTACAAATCTAGTTCTCTTTGTTACTGCAAATATAAACAAAATCAACCCGACACATCCCAAGGAAATAGAAATCAACCATAGATGACTGCTGTCTTTTTTTTCCCATTTCTTTTGTCCATTTCCCAAAACATTCTGTATATTAGTAATATTGTTTGATAATAAACTCATGATTTCGCCTGATCCATGAATGTTTTTATTTGAATTTGTTTCTTATATGGGGGGGGGGGGACACTTATCAAATTTTCCCGTAACCTCGCTCTCTTATGCCGTTCTATTTCCCAATTCCCTAAAGACCTATCCACCATTGAATAAAATCAATACATGAATGTTTTTACTTCATTTTGTTCCTAATGGGGATCCTTATCAAATTTGTACGTAACCCCACTCTTATGCCGTTGTGTTTCACAGTTCTCTAAAGACCTCTCCAGCATTGAAATAAATCGCCAAGCGACGGAGAGCTATCACAAAAATTCAGGTTATGGTCCCTACATGTGAAACAATGTTGCCCCCATCACACACACACACTTTTTTTTTTTTTGGGGGGGGGAGGGGGGTAGTTCACAAACTGAGGTGGGCAGTGGCCACAAGCTGAGAACCACTTCCTATTATGTTCACTGTCTCGCACGTAGACGGTTTCATTTGATACTGAACCGGGCAGACATTTATAACCTTTCTCCTGCCGTGTTGGCGGAAATTTAACACTGCTTAAACGTCGTGTTGTAACCTGACCAACGCGAAAATAAAAGACCGTGAATTCGCGGAACAAGAGCTCAGGTGAATACGCGAGACTCGGCAACATTTGAGGGTGAAGATGAGGAGCCTACGCCAAGAGGTGCTGAATAGTTGTGGCCTAAGCCGTCACCTTTGTCCTGTTATGCGCTTTAAGGACCGTGCGGCCCGGTAATAAACAGTCTACCGGGAATTGGAGAGGAGTGCGGGATTCGAACACGCGACTAGGAAGAGCGAGAACCGCACGTTTCCAAGGGGGTGCCACGGAAATGAAGAGGGTTCAAGCGCAACTGTCACATGGTAAGAAGGAGGTAAATCAAGTTAGGTTCGAATCCCATCGTTAGTATTTTGTTTGTTTATCACAAGAGCACTAGTCTGTAAGTTGTTTTTAGCCTACGGGGTATGGACCCCCCCCCCCTCTCTATCTCTCTCTCCGCTTTGATTTTGATTAGCAACAGACGTATTCATTGGACGGTCATCATTCTCTGAGAGTAAAAACTGACTATCAGATAAAGGAGCCATCTTTAAGGCCCATCTTGAAAATTCCCGAAAGCTGGATCATCTAACTACGAGCTACCTTTTGGTTGAGCCTCCCATCGAGTGGTGTTAGTTCCACTAGTCCTGTTTTAACAGGAGACTTGTCTATGACAGCCTGGAGATCCCAGGAGATTCGCTCCACCGCGCTGGTCTGTATTCATATGTGTACGTGTGTGTGTGTGGGAGTGGAGGTGGGTTTTCGCACGGCGTCCTGATACAGGCAGCGTGGGTGGAGGGGACGAAGTCACTGGAAGACGGCGACTTCGTCGAGACGACAGCAACACAAACTCGAGGGATCAAGAAGTCAGGACACCCGTGTGGCCGGGAGGGGGGAATGGGAAAGATCGAAGGAGGTGATGTGATGGTAGTTGCCAAGACCTTGGAAATGAGAACAATTACGAGATGTTTGTAACAGTGCGTGGGGGTGGCTATGAAGAGCGAGAGGCTACGGTAGTTCTAAGGAGCTATAGGCAAAGATAGTTCTAAGGAGCAAGAGCCAAAGATAGTTCCAGGGAGAAATAGACAAAAAGTTGTTCTAAGGAGCGAGAGGCGAAGGTAGTTCTAAGGAGCGAGAGGTAAAGGTAGTTCTAAGGAGCGAGCGACAAAGGTTGTTCTAAGGAATAAGAGGCAAAGGTAGTTCCAGGGAGCAGAAGGCAAAAGTAGTTCCAGAGAGCGAGAGGCGAAGGTAGTTCTAAGGAGAGAAAGGCTAAGGTAGTTCTAAGGAGCGAGAGGCAAAGGTAGTTCTAAGGAGAGAGAAGCAAAAGATAGTTCTAAGGAACAAGAGGCAAAAGTAGTTCCAAGGGAGAGAGAAACAAAAGTAGTTCTAAGGAGAGAGAGGCAAAGGTAGTTCTTAGGAGCAAGAGGCAAAGGCAGTTCTAAGGAGCAAAAGGCAAAGGTAGTTCCAAGGAAGGAGAGGTTGTTGTAGTTTCGTGGAATGGGGAGAGGCAAAGGCGGTCGCAACGAACAAATACTCACGAAATATAAGAAACGCACGACGATGTCGAGAGCATAGAAGCGTCGGCGAACTTGTCTGTAACAGCAGCAGAGAACAGATAGCAAAAGCCCACATGACAAACTCAAATCCTTAATTAGAAAAAGGCACAATCTCACAATTCCATTTATTCCATAACAACAAGGGGGGGGGGCGAAAAGGAAATCCCACAAGACAATCTCGTACCCTTCATAAGAAAAAGACATAATCTCACAATTATTTTTATTTTATTATATACAGATACTCAGCGTGTCTAATTAGAAGTATCACGTGTGTTGAACGTAATGACAGACTATAAAACAATTCACTTCAGGTTGATGCAATGTTTTCACTGCACGGAAGAAGTCGGGTAAAAACATGGCTGCGTTCAGATACAAAGTCCTCGTGAGGGAGGGTATTCGAGAAACAGTGATTCATCACCAGGAGTCTTGGTTCACGTGTTGGTCTCGTGATCGACAGCTATTACCCTCCCGGATGAGAGCCCACCACAGTTGGGGTGCCAGCTCGCAGTGCAGCGATGCTGACATTTTCAGCCCTGGGCAGGACTCAAACTCGGATCTATGAGTTAGAAATAAAGAGAAGTACAATAGACTGCCAAGTCGTGGGAGTGAGTGTAATGATCAACGGTTTATTGGGTATAGCAGCATTTCTGCTGAAAATATACATCCTACAAGATTAAAACAATATAAAACTATGACAGTGAAAAGACGTTGTTACAAGCATTCAAAAACTAGACAAAAAACAGCAGGCTAAGTAATAGGTGTGTAGTACAACAATGTTAATTCTAGTTTGATTAAGTATACAAATGTCGGTATGGGGCTCTTCTTATACTGGTGTGTGTGTGTGTGTGTGTGTGTGTGTGTGTGTGTGTGTGTGTGTGTGTGTGTGTGTGTGTGTGTATTCACCTTTGTCTTTCACCTTGGTCTTTGGATCACGTGCTGGACTCGTGATCGACAGCTATTTCCCTAGCGGAAGAGAGCTCAGAGTTCGTATGACCGATCTATGGGTAATGCTGAGTGTGTGTGTGTGTGTGTGTGTGTGTGTGTGTGTGTGTGTGTGTGTGTGTGTGTGTGTGTGTGTGTGTGTGTGTGTGTGTGTGTGTGTGTGTGTGTGTGTGCAAACATCAAAATTCAAGAAGGGAGAGAACGCGAGACTATAAAACTGGGATTACCTAACAACAGAGGCGAGAAAGCGGATAGAGTAGAACAATACAAAAGCGAAAAGTCCGTATAAGGATTTGGTTACACCAAGCGAGGAGGGATGGCGGAGAGGAGGGTGGGGTTAGGTACGTAAGGGAGGGAGGGGAGGGGAGGGGGAGTGGTAATGATGGAGTTTGGTGGTTAGAAGAGAAAGATAAGAAAATTGGTGGGAAGGCGAGCGAGAGGAGGAGGAGGAAAATAGGTGGTAAACAGGAATCAACCTCAGTGTTTCGTTCACCAGTGGTGACAACAGGAAGGAAGGAAGGAAGGAAGGAAGGAAGGAAGGAAGGAGCTAGGAGGCTGGAGTGTTTCTCGTGGAGGAAGGAGGGGAGTGTTGTGATGGGGGAAGTTTGGAAAGGACAAAGAGGTAGTTAACCAAGGTTAGAGGTACATCTTAAACGTGTATGAAGTAGGCGTCATGAAGAAGTTTGTTCATGAGAAGTAGTAACTACCGTAGACAGGAGGAAAGAAGATTGTACACAGTAGGAAGACAACAGTTCACAAGGTCATACTGCCCTTGGCCATCATCGAGACGCTGGGGGAGGTGCTAGTGCTGGAGGGAGGGAGGGAGGGAGGGAGGGAGAGAAGGCTACCGAGGGATGGAGGTGCTGTCTGTGGAGGTGATGGAGATGGAGAAACCCATTTTAGTGGTGTAGTGAAGGAGTTACACCCCATCTCCGTTAGCCCTTTCCTTACCGGGTGATACTTGCTGCCGTCAGGCGATTTTATTCATCTCTGTGGCACCCCTTTCTCGGTGGTGAAGGGGTTAATGGAGAGATGGGATTCGTGATGATGGTGTTTAGGGTGATGACGTATCTGTGAAATCTGGAACGACTGAAGTTTGATTCCGAGAATGAAAATGCAGCTGGGCTGGATATGTTTACAATCGGTATACAGTCCCAGCTATGATCTACGGACGTAAGGGCTTTGAATCTGACGAAGGCGATGGAGACAAGGCTGGGTTAGTTTCCTCCCACATCCCACTTCCAACCTCTATTTGAATAACTAGAACATGACTTCGTTTACAGGAATCCAGACTTCTCTATCATTTCAACAGTATGTCTAACATTCGTATAGGTTTACAGTACGTCTCTAGTTCATCATTCAGCTTTGCTGTACATGACGGAAAGATGATTTGATATTTGGAGATTTGAAAAATAAAATGTAACCAAAGTCGTTTTTACTCAAACGAACTCTCAACGATCGGCGTTGGTGAAGTTCGTGGAAGCTCAGTGTGATAACCCCGAAAGGAGTGTACAGGGACAACGTAGCAATAGTGGTCAGTCTCTGCCCAGCCTCTTATCTGTCTTGCAAGATGTCCGTGGCCACAGGACATCCGGCCACAGTCACCGGGTTAGCGTCACTCGAAGAAGAGACATTGTATCATTGTCTGAATTGAATAAGTGGTAGGTAATGTAATAGAATTTTATTGTGGTAGATTAGTTGTGGTTGTGGTGGAGGAATTGGTGGTGGCAGAAGTTTAGATTTGGTGATGGTGTTGTATTGGTATGGTAACTGTTCATAGTGTCAGTGTATACAATGTCTACGTTGCATAACAGACAGTCCATGTGAGTGCATGTATGATAACTGCACCAAATGTTGTGAAATCTAGTGAAGTGGAAAAAAGTGGCGGTAATGAGTGGGGAAGATTTTGACAGTGTTGTCACGGGGAAAGTGTGGTAAGGTTGGTTGCTTAGAGTAGAGGAGGAGACCGGCAGCGTAGACGTGGGCGGTGGAGGTAGAGGGAATGGAGCTGGATGGATAACACAAATGCTATAGGAAGCGGTGATGTGTTGTTAGGAAATTGTGTTAGTAGTAGCGTTACGGTGATGTAACTTACAGCAGAGAAGCTATGGTAGTCGTGGTAATGGAGGAATGGTGCAAACGATGATGAAAATGGTGTTGGTAGTCGTGATAGCGTGGTGGTTATAATAAGGGAGAGAATAGAATATGAAATATGAAAGCAGGGTTTGTCTTGATGGTGAAGTAAAACTTCCATGTGATACTGCTTGTTGCTGGTGGTGGTGGTGGTGGTGGTGGTGGTGGTGGTGGTGGTGGTGGTGGTGGTGGTGGTAGTGGTACTGGAGGTGATGTTGGTGGTCGTCGTCGTGATGGTGGTGGTGGTCGTCGTCACGATGGTGGTGGTGGTGATGGTGATGGAGGCTTTGTCGACGAAGAAAGGAATAAGAAAGAGAAAAAAGGAAGACAAGAATAAAGGAAGGGGAAAGAGTAAAGCAAGAAGAAATGAAGGAGAGGAAAAAGAGAGGAAGAGAGATGAGAAACAAAGGGAGAGAGGAGGAATAGTAGGTTATATAACTGCACCTGTATTTGTTTTCGTCTCTGATATTGAATGTGTATGATGTGCTCAGGAGGCATGAATGTACCTCCTGCACTCGAACCAAACACAATAAAGCGTGGATGATGGGCGTGTCATTGATTACAAGACATCACAGAGAATCCTGATATGGGAACCTCTAATAAAACATATTAGGTACAATTACTTCACTCAAAAAAATTGCGCCCATACCATACTTCAAGGGTCCTCAAGCCATCCCTCCCCCCTGCTGTCTGTGTACCAAGGGCTCTCCTGGTCAGTGGGTCTCCACCTGGGGTCCGTGGTCCCTTATGGAGCCCAGGACCCTTTCGGAGGGGGCAGAGAGTTCCCCAATTCGTATCACAAGTCGAAAATTATTGGTAGTTAGTGGATGCCCAACGATTTTATTCTGTATTGAGAGTGGTCTCTCCAGGAGGCTAAAGAACAGCAACGCATAAATATAGGACTTCGGTTTCAGGGGAACCATGATAAGTGTAATGGGCCTCACCTCGAAGTAGTACAGTGGCCGGTGTCTTTTGTTAATGAGCTACGATATCTTAAACATCTAGAACAGGAGTCCTTAATATGTTTCTTGTGTATCCCGTGTTTATGGATTGCTGTTCGCTAGCCTCCTAGAGAAGACCACTTAACACTGAATAAAATCGTCAGGCATCAACTAAGTCTTATGTTTGTGGCTTCACTTGTCTGTGGACCCCCACGAAGATCTATTGATCAAACGTTGTGAACCACTGGTCTAGAAGAACCTCGTATCTTGTTAATACAAAAGCCAAAAAAATTGCTGAAACTCTTGAGATGGCGACACGAGACAGATGTGCCTGTTACTGCGTCGATGAGCCATTCATGAAAAAGAAGTTACTGAGAAATAAAAGTGCATTCAATGTAATAAATTGAAGTTGCGATGCTATCTCTTCCCGAGGTCATTTCACCCGAAGCATGTTCCCTGATGTTGATCATTCCACTCGTAGGGTCATCTTCACAAGAGACAACCCACGGTGAAGGAGGGATCACCGACAGAATTCGTGTCTGGAGCAAGTCAACCAATCTTGCCAAGATTCGCTTGGGATGGGAAGGGTGGCTGCATGGGAGTTAACTTAGGGGAAACCGTGAAGAACGGTGTCGACGCGTGAGTGGAGCGACCCCCGGCCTGCTCTCCAAAGATGGCCTCATTGAGGAAGAAGTGATTTATCCTTCGTCATCAACATGTATGACATTGACCTTTCAGCCTACACCAGCTTTGGTTCTGTATGATGTGCGGTGTTCACCAGTTCCATGTGGTCAGCTCCATGTGGAGCTGGTGTCCGCATTGCCATTGCCACGTATCCACCAGCTACCAAATACTAATACCAGAAAAAGTCGTCGAGGTACCAGGCACTGCTGTGAAGGCGCCACAGCATCAGTTATGGCCGTCGCTGTGGTTGCTGTAGGACCGTGGCCGAAAAATTCGCTGTGACGATTCTTAAGGCAGTGCTCATTACTGCTGTGGTGACCATGACGTCAGTGACGATGGCGAACCTGTAGTAGAAGCTGACGCAACTCTGGTGGTTGTTGCTGTGGTGGCTGACGTGACGGCGGAGGCTTCGGTAGCGGCTGTGGTGGCGGTGGTGGTGGCTCGTGCGGCTCCTCGACATGTAATTGGCCGACTACTGCAGCCGCGCGGGGCAGCTTTTTGCTCGCTCGCTCGCGAGTTGGAAGTAACCTGCTACTTTATTTTCGTTATCTTTTGCTATGGATTTATTTAAAGATACACACACACAATATATATATATATATACATATATATATATATACATATATATATTCATATATATATATATATGTATGTATTATATATATATATATACATATATATATATATATATATGTATATGTATATGTATATAGTTTGGGACAGGAGAACAATAAGAGGTCATGAAAAAAAAAATAATAAAATAGATTTAAACTCGTTTCGTCGTGGACTCTGTATTCTGTTCGAATCCCTGCAGGGTTAGTCATTTCCTCAATCTGTCTGAAACGAATGGAATTATATTGGTCTGGTGATTACCCTGTTTTCGATGAAGTAGAGACCGCATTTGCTTAACTGCAGCGCGTTGACCTCGGGGAAAGACCGAGTTAAGTACCAAAGGTCTGTTGCCGAGTTTCCTTGTGGAATGGGAAACACAGTCTTCATTTCGAATCCCTGCAAATCTAATCGTTTATTTAATCTCTCTGAAACGCGTGCACATGTGTATACACAATCACTTGTTTGCAGACGATTCAGAGATTAGAACAGATTAAAAAGTCTGGAAAGTATTACAAAAAAAAAGTCTAGCCGGAATACGTGACTAGAACTATATTTGCAAATTCAATTTAATACGAAAAATATAAAGTACTGGAAATGGACAAAGTTCTTCAGAGAATATTAGTAACTTTTCTGTGGGAAGCGAAATACTACAAGAGTAAAAAAAAAAAAAAAAAAAAAAAAGAGGAGACCTGAGAGAGTTGGTCATTGATATATAATACGTCACCCAATAAGTATGTTTTTGATGAGACATACAAACTGTTGACTAACATAAGGGTGTGTTTTCACTACACGGACGAAGAGATGATGAAAAACTTCATCGGGAACCTAATCCGACCCAGATTAGAATATACAACAGTGGTGTGATCCCCGCACAAAACGAAGGATGCAGATAAGATCGAGAGGACATAAAGCGCAGCGTCCAACTTTGTCCCCAGCCCAGCAGACATACCGTATAAGGAGAGATTAGTGGGACTGAGACTGTCATCATTAAAAGAAAGAAGAGAGAGAGGTGACATGATTGCAGTCAATGAAAGGAGTTGTCAGATCGCCAGGTTTGGGAGGGTAGACCGTTCAAAGGTCTTGGGGGGAAAATAGAAAATTGTGGATTTGAAGGATATCAAGTAACACAGTTTTTCCATGCATTTGGGTAATCGTGTGGAACAGTTTAATAGAGGAAATGCAGTAGCTAAACCCATGAAATAGTGTAAGGCTGGTGGCGTATTTAGAAACGTGCTGGATTCTCATTCGCTTTGTTTTGGGTCCGAATCCCGCACTGCTCTCTGATTCCCAGCAGTGACTATGTGCTACATGCCCCAACAGCCCAAGCGCATAATAGGGCAAAGGTGACGGCTTCGGCCGCTACGCGCCTCCTGACGTAGGCCCCTCACCTATTAATCAGTGGAGAGAAAGAGACGGAATCCCATGAGCATAGCTCCTTTCCTGTACATTACAATTCAGCAAATACACAAGTGACATTACCCATGGATATTGCACAAGCTCTGAGCTCACATCCGGGAGAGTAATAGCTGTGGTTTACAAGCCTAGCACGTAACCCAAGACCATGGTGACAGAGGCACACCCTTGTTCATGTATACATGTGCGAGCGTACGTGAGGTGAAAACCTGGTGTCTTTGTCATGGGCGTATGACTCTTCCAGCTTTGTTTTGTATTAAGAAAGGTTCCAAGAAGCCAGTGGCCTCTGGCCCTCGTCCCGGCGGCGGCGGCAAGCCGACTCTCTTGTTGTTGCAACATCGTACGTCCGCCATGAATGTTGCCGGGCGTCAGTCGAGCAACATGAATCCGACGTCAGCGTGTAGCATGACCCGCGCAGAGAAGAGCGGATCTGCGCGCGCGGGTTGAGATGAGGTTTGGTGGGGGTGGGGCGTATAGGACGGGACAAGTACAAAGTCGTGTGTTGATGGGCGTTCCATCGAAGGAAAATTTCCGAAGCGATAACCTAAGCTAACATAACAACCTAACTTAACCTAATCTTACAACCTAATCTAACCTAATCTTGCAACCTAACCTAACCTTACAATCTAGCCTAACCTTACAACCTAACTTAACCTTACAATCTATCCTAACCTTACAACCTAACCTAACCTTACAATCTAGCCTAACCTTACAAACCAACCTAACCTTACAATCTAGCCTAACCTTACAACCTAACCTAACTTTACAATCTAGCCTAACCTTACAACCTAACCTAACCTTACAATCTAACCTAACCTTACAACCTAACCTAACTTTACAACCAGACCTAACTTTACAACCTAACCTTATAACCTAACCTAACAACCTAACCTGACAATCTAACCTAACCTGACAATCTAACCTAACCTTACAACCTAACCTAACTTTATAACCTGACCTGATCTTACAACCTAACATTATAACCTAACCTAACAACATAATTTAACAACCTAACCTAATCTAACCTAAACCAATATAATCTAACCTAATTCAACCTAACCAAACAACCTAACCTGACCCACAATCTAACCTAACAATCTGACCTAACAACACAACCTAACCTTACTACCTAACCTAACACCCAAACATACTCTAACAACTTAACCTAATAACCAAACAACCAAACATACTCCAACAACATAACATAACCTGATATAACCTTACAAAATAATATAACCTTACCTAGCCTATCATAACTTAACCTAGCCTAATCTAAACTAACTTAACATAGCCAAACCTACTCTAACCCAGTTACTTTCTGTAGTAGACAGCCAGAGGAAAAAAGTGTCGGCATTATTATTGGAGTAGACATTTTCAAAATCTTGTTATTCACTGTTGAGCATTTAAAACGAATAAAGCTTAACTATTTTATAAAGCAATCACACACACACATGCGCGCGTTCGTTTTAGTGGGAAGACCATATTCAGTCGACCCTTTGTTGGCCAGTGTGTACTGACTTAAATCGTCTACTGAGCTTTTGAAGTCAAAAGACAAACAGAATTAGATTAACCAACATATTACTGAATACAAGATACTAATGACTTACGCCGGGACCCGCTCAAGTACGATAAAATTCATCACTATTCTTCTCTGAATGCCAGGGTAAGTGGCAATCACCGGCAGTTATTGGGTTCAAACCTGAGTCCACAATGGGCGAGGCGAGATTGAAACCAACACGCTACATCAGGACACAATAGTAATCTCATACACACATACACGTACACACATACACGCACACACACACACAGATCGATCATACGAGCTCTGAGCTCTCTTCCGGGAGGGAAATAGCTGTCGATCACGAGTCCAACACGTGATCCAAAGACCAAGGGGAATCACACACACACACACACACACACACACACACACACACACATACACACACACACAAATATATGTACACACGCGCACACACGCACGTACACACAGCGCGTGTATGTATTTGCATATACAATACACTATTATATGCATATAGTTTCTTCCACCTTTCTCATGTTACTCCTATAGTCCTGCCACCTCTTGCCAGTGAGTCAGCTGTCGTCCAAGTACCCCCCCTCCACCGCTCTCCCCCTTTCTTACTCTTTTCCTACGCTCCACCCTCCCCCCCTTCACCTCCCAGTCCATTCACCCCCCGTCCCAACCCGTTGAAGGTGCAGCAAATGGGGGGAAATGGGGAGAGGAGTGGCCAGAGGGGGGAGAGTTGAGTTTGAGAAGAAATGGCATGGAATAGAACAGTGATTTGGAGACTACATCTGTGGGGTTGGCGGTGGAAGTGGGGGAGCTGTGAGGAAGAGCTGAGAGGAGGGGATGGGAGAGAGGGAGGAAGGAAGAACAGGTGACAGGGTAAAAAGTGTTGGGAGGACAGGGAGTTGGAGAGTGGGAGTGAAGGAGAGAAGATGAGGAGCATAGGGGCAAGGGTAGGTAGGGTTGGGAGGTAGCAACGGTTGCAGGAGTGAGTGAGTGAGGGAGGGAGGGGGAGTGTCGGGGTGTGTGAGGAAGGGGTTTAGGAGGGTTGGGGTGGGGGGCGTGACACACTC
>NC_134781.1:56728101-56743101 GCF_046742065.1 Oratosquilla oratoria | reverse complement strand
CGATTGGAAGTAGGGCAGAGGGAGGGAGAGGTTGGCAGAGATTTCGGTCAGGGAGAGTTGTAGTAGTGGCCGGGGAGTTGGGAGGTACGAGTGAGAGCTTTCATGTTTGGGGGGTTATGGGCCGGGGCTTGCTGAGAGACTTTACTGGCAAACAGCCGCAAACTAGACGCTTAACCCTCTCAGTCAGCGAAGGGAAAGGAGTTATAGTCGGGGAAGCATATGCAAGTTTAACAGAGTAGGAATATGAGCAATATTTCCTTTTTGGTGAGAGCGAACAGTAGATGAGAAAACTTCATAGCAATTATCAGCTCTTTGCCCTGGCTGTATAAGGACGTTGTTATGATGATCAGTTTCAGGCCTCTAGTCTGGAAATGACCGCCGATAATGCAAATACATAAGCCATAGATAGAAGCATCAATATATCAACCAGCCATTTAGAGTCCACTACTGGGCAAAGGCCTCTCCCGGACCATTCTATGACTCACACGACTACGCCAACCTCTGCTAATCCATTCCTGTTCACTCCTCTATCTTGTCTCTCCACATTCTGTCTGGTCACCCTGTTGTTTCCCATCTCGTGGTGGATTGTCGGCAACACCCTTGTCTCCTGAAACCCGAAGGAAGGGGCAAGCGACATTGGAGCGGGATCATAAAGCTAAGGGATCACGGTAGAGAGGGTGTTTGGGGGTGAGGGGGTTGGTTGACTGACGTCGAAGTTGCTTGGTCGATCGTGGACGACGCAGTCTAACCAACCAGTTGTAGGGGAGAACAGATTGAAGATATTGGTTGGGTATGACTTACACAAGTAGGTCGTGGTGTTGCAGTCCAGTTGAGCAGGTGATTTTTGGAGACCAGCAGGTACAGACCTGGTTAAAATAGGTCATGGGAATGGGTTGGAGGTAGCCAATGTTGGAAAACACTAACGATGAATTTTGGCGAGTAGAATTAGGAACGAAAAACCTGAAAGGCTGGCAGGCTTGATGCCCTCGTTTATAGAGACTCGATAATATAGTACTGCAAAACAAGGGAACTTACCCAGCTGGGAGAGGACAACGTCCTTGTTCCTAACCGCTAAATATACTGAACCAAACAAAAGTGCTCATGCTTGATTCTTAAATGCCTTGGATCAGTTGATGGCAAGAAACATAGGGCAGGGAAAAAGTAAGGCGAAAATTTGTTGGCCTACTTCGTTGCCAAGTTGCAGCCACAGTGCGCAGTACTGCAACATTAGATAAGGAAGATACAAACTCATTTGCTTGGTGATTTAGTACCTAGTGGCAAGACCTTGCGGTACAGAGCAGTCTTGCCCGCGCATATAGAGTTGCCAAGAATCACTTAAAGAGGAAAGGGTTAGTCAAGTTCTACTTCTCTCTGCCGTGATTAAAACCACGAGGAAGTTATTAATTTTGTTTGGAAAAATAGGCTCAAGTAAATCTGCTATATCATAGAAGTAACCATATCATTGAGAGAGAAGGATTAAATATTAAAATGAAAACGGTAAAAAGTTGGTGCAGCAGCGGCCGCCAGGGGGGAGGGCGGCCGGGTAGGGGGGAAGGTTGACGCACTCTGAGATCACCTCGCCTCTTCATCTTTTTACGCAGCGATATTTTTTTCCTTTTCGTTCTGAACATCTCCCTTTTTCTTAAATATTGATCCTTTTGCCTCAGCCTGAAGCTCTGCTTTTTTTTTTTGCCGTATTGTCTCCGTGTCACGTCGCTTGTATTGTGAGTTTTGAGGTGAGGCAAAATAGAGGGAAAAAATTGCTTCTCTATCATACAAAAAAAGAAGTCAACAGACAGGTGGACTGGCAGATGCATATCCATGAAAGCCCAACACGACAAGATCACTAGACGAGCAGACAGATGAAGCGAGACACTAGAGGAAAGTATGGATAATGCTAGTAGCAACTAGCCAAGCTAGTGGGAGGGGATAGCTCAAAAAGGATTAAATATTACAAACACACCATCACATTAAGTGTATACATGAGACACCAGCATACATGCGCGCCCGCACACACACACACACACACACACACACACACACACACACACACACACACACAAAGTGAACTGAGGAAAATACGTGAAGAAAAAATAATCTTAGATCATAGAACAATGTAAGATGGAAAAAACAGGAAAATGTGGAGGCAGGGTGACTATATATTAATGGGGAAATGCTTGTTATAGATTTAATAGATGAATGTAGGGAAGGCGGTGGAAGGAGGATTACACCAAGAAAGGAAAAAATAAATTCATAATTGGAGTGAAGCCAGAGGAATCGTGTCAACAGTTGTAGTAAACGACTCCAATGCACAAACTAAAAATAGATGAGTTTAGGATGAGCAGATACAAAAAAGCATAGGGAAGAGCCACGAAAGATTACGTTCAGGTCACAAGCCACGGTGAATGAAATAATCAATAAGACGTGGAAGCTAGCAGATAAGGAAAAGTTTGAATATATTGAGAGATGCGAGTGAGGAAAAAAACAGAAAAATAACAGAGCTAGCAAATAAAACCCAAGAAATAATCTGCGAGCAGAACAAGAGAAGCTCTTTTTTTCTAGAGAGCTTTAGACCAGAGATCGAGATTTTTTTTTTTTTTTTTTTTATTGGTGAGGAGATAAAGCCAGGACAGGGAACAAAGGAGCAAAATTGAAAGTGGTGTATATATAGACGGTTTAATATCGTTCAGGAACTTGAAATTAGGTAAATGCATGGCTTGCTGGTATAGTGGTTAGCATCGAGGGCTCTGACGCCGCAGACCAAAGATTCACAAAACTGCAGATAGTTCATGTTCCCCTTGAGCAAAAGGATTTTGTATGTGTGTGCATGCGCGCGCGCGTGTGTGTTTGGGTGTGATGAGTCCAATACGTGATTCAAAACCGTCAACTCTAACTTTAGCTGTTACATTCTTCAAAAACTATATTCATTTTGACATAGCCGAAGGTAGTGACAGCATCCTATAGCTCTGCAATTTGTAAACATGACCGTCCATACGCTACTCAGTTTTTGTATTAGTATGAATACGACACTTGCTCACCTCATTCATGAAGAACGAAGAGTTAGATAAATGAATAAATAAATAAATAAATAAATAAATAAATAAATAAATAAATAAATAAATAAATAAATAAATAAATAAATAAATAAATAAATAAATAGATAAATAAATAATGCTAAATAAGTAGATAAATACTCCTGGACCGATTGGACCCCGATTTGCCAAGCTGACACACACACACACCAGATTTCCACGACGCTGCAATGCTGGAGGAAGACACTAGACAGTCGCCTCCATTCACCCACCCCCACCCTTGTGCGTGGGCAAGGTGGGAGCAGGCCTGGTGTAGGTATCCAAAGGTCCTTTGGGGCTTATCTCTAACGCAAACACAAAGAGTGCGAGTTTTTTTTTTTTTTTTTTTTAACTATGTCTTGGATCACGTGTTGGACTCGTAATCGACAGCTACTACCCACTCCCCACCCGCGGAAGAGAGCTCAGAGCTCATGTACGACTTGGGCGGGATTCGAACTCGGACCACTGAGTTAGTAGTTTCAAACGCTATTACTGCACCATCGAACAGTGGTGTGAGGGAGAGAGAGAAAGAGGGAGAGGTGAGTTGGTCTGCCCAACATCCGCTGTCTGAGTATGACCGAACCGCTAGTAACTCTAATACAACATGCATTCCGTTTTCTGGCGCAGGCCTTTTCTAGTTTCACTGCTAATGTCGATCTAAACCTGGAGCATTTACGAAGCCCAAAACCCCAAAAAATAACGGAATCTAAGATGGGAAGTGCTTGTGGCGTCATCGAAAGCGTGCTGGTCTCGCATTTGCTTAGTTGTTGCTACAAATCCCGCACTCCTCTCCAATTCCCAACAGTGACTGTATGTTACCTGCTCTAACAGTCCCCAAAGCACCACATGTTAGAACAAAGGTAACAGCTTCGGGTGCAACCACTTAGTGTCTCCTGGCGTAGCCTCCTAACTTTCTTCTAAGATAGAGTGTTGTGGGTCATGATATTGGGAACAGAAAAATCTTTCGCAAAACGGTTGTCTGTAAAGTACGAAATGGAACGAATTAAATGAAATGGAGCAAAACAGGAAGTCTAAAAGGCAAAATGCATTTTTGAATCAATTTTTTACTAATTTGCGACTCTACAGCAATCTACAGTATACAGAATAACACATGGTGAAACAATGCGAATAACGTATCAGTTTGAGTTGTGTTAGATGTACTAAATGTTTCCATTCCTGTTCAGCTGAGATTGCAAATGCAGATTGTAGATTTGTGAAATAATTCATTAATGTAGTCTCTACCCTCAGTGAAGTTATTTTTGAAGCGAAGTAATTTCGCTCAGTTTTGTTTCATTTCGCTCAGTTTCATAGTTTAGTGAGACCCAGCAACTGCATGAGATAATCATTGGTTTGTGTAAAAGTAGGCACGCGTTCAGGAAACGTATTGTTAGATGGCAACTATGAGGGGTCATTCTGAAATATAAATGTAGATTTGATCTGTCATAAATTTCAATGGTTTAGTCTCTTTATGTTAATGTATGTGTAAATAAATTTTATGTTGTGCAGGGATTAGTTGTACCGTTGTTCCCAGTATAAATATTGGTAGTTTCAGTTTGGTATAGTGTATATTTATGATTTATTCATTGATTTGGTTATTTTCTGTTTTAGCCTATTATTTTGTCATATATATGTTGTGTATGTTTAAGAGAGATTGAACATTTTAGAAGCTCTGCCAAGGGATTCGAACCCTGACCTGTGCGTGCATAATCACGAAGTCAAGACGCTAGCAACTGAGCTACGTGCGATGGGACAAAAGGACTGTGCAAGTCCCCGACCACACTTCACGTATCTACAGAAGACGTAGTCTCATTTTCATCCAATCCCCACATTAGACGAGACCTCCGACAAGTTGTGTATGTTTAAGACAGATTAAATTTTTTAGAAGCTCTACAGACCTTTTATACCATCGCACGTAGCCCAGTTGCTAGCTTCTTGGCTTCGTGATTATGCACGCACAGGTCAGGGTTCGAATCCCTTGGCAGAGTTTCTAAAATGTTTATATATATATATATATATATATATATATATATATATATATATATATATATATATATATTTATTTGTGATACGTAGAATTTATTTATACATATATATTTTCTTTATTGGTCATTTCTCCTGAAGAACGTGAGAAGACTTGTATACAGATTTGCTTCTTAATGACTGAGATATGAATTATTGAAAAAAAATATGGTCATCTAGTCTTATTGCGATGCAGTACTGTTTGCATGCATTTTGCATTTAGAGAACAAACATCGTTATTTTCTTCGCTGAAATAGGAATCTCGCTGGCCGAGCGGATTTGGGCATTATTACTAGCGGCAAAGGCCGAGGGGATGGTGGTTCGAAACCTGCCACTGGCGAAATTGAAATAAGGGCATGGTTCATTAAATTTCATGCTACAAAGTCCTGTGTAAGGGGCATCGTCCTAGTCTCCTTTTCCGTTTGTTCACTGCATTTTACGTAGTGGTAGTAGTTCAGCCTTAGTTGTTCATTGCAGGACCGGCCTATCTCCTGAGGGATGATACAATCCCTGTCGCTCAATATGGTAGCCTAATCTGGCTTGCACTGCACTGTATTTCACTGAAGTCTTTTAAGCCTCGTTTGCACGGAGCAAGTTGAGAGGCAAGTCAAGTAAGTTACTTGCCGTGTGTAAACATGAAATTTCTTTATCAAGCAGATGTTTACACACGACAAGTAACTTATAGCAAGTAACTTGCACATTTGACTTGTCTCTCAACTTGCCCCGTGTGAACAAGGCTTACATGGCTGCAGTGAAATAGAATGCAGTACATGCAGCCTTACCAAGCCAGATTAAGCCACTGTAGTGAGGTACAGAGGCTGTATCATCCCTCAAGGGATAGGCCGGTCCAGCAGTGAACCGTTACGCTTGAAATATCTAACTATATTTCACTGCAATCTTGTACCGTGGTTCTGTCCTTGCGCGAACGTACAGTGTGACGCGAATGACAGATGAGCATGGAAGCGATTTCTTTTCTTATCACCCTCGATGACAGAAGGGTCAGCCTCAAATGACGGAGTGGGCGAGAAGAAAGTGGGGCCTGGTGAGCAGAAGAAAAGGTTGACTGTGATTGACGCTCAGTGTTTAGACAGTGATAACCCATTTTGGTCTAGCTTTCTACGTCTCCTCTCCGGCTAGCTGCGTCAGATTCATGGAAACTTCATCCAACTTAAAGTCACGCTAGGTTATTTTTCCACCCACACCCTACCTCCAACTTCCATTTGAATAACAGCAATATGACTTGGTTTACAGAAATCTAGACAACTTTAAAAACATTTCAACAGTATGTCTAACATTCGTATGGATTTATAACCTCTTAGTTCATCATTCAGTTTTGCTATATATGACAGAAAGATAATTATAATTTGATATTTGGATATTTGAAAAAGATCAAATATTATAATCGAAGTCGTTTTGACTCGATTGTCGGCGCTAGTGAAGCCCGTAAAAGCCCAGTGTGATAACATTCTTAGGAAAAACCTTGATTACCGGAACGATTTAAATCTTATATTAATTACTAAAAGCCCTTTAGCTACCTGTGAATGTTTTATGTCCTCAGTGTTTCAGGACCAGTGTTATCCCTGCGGACGGAGCCACTCAGCATTCTTTTAGGATTGGAGATTAATCTGTATTCGAAAAAGAATCCAGATTAGTTTCTATAATAATCCCTACGTTCTGTTCCCCTTCTTAAAACTCTCTTTTACTACCGTTAAGACTGCTTCAGTGCGATATTATTCAGTACAGAAGCGCAAATGACACGCCTGATGCGCTCTGCACCATCCACACAACCTTATCAAACCGGGTACTGTACCACCATGGTAAGGTACAGAGGCTGTATACTTCCCAAGGGCCGGGACCACACTGAGCCTCGTGCAGCGCTGCATGAGGCAGTTGGCAGTGTTGAATGCAGTGCTGAGTGTCCACACTGTCAGTGCGGACCTGGCCGGGTCCACACTGACAGTGTGACAGTGCTGACAGACAGTGTGGACACTCGGCGCTGCACCCAACACTGCCAACTGCCTCATGCAGCGCTGCACGAGGCTCAGTGTGGACCGGGCTTAAGGTAGTCCCGTGGTTCTACAGTGGACCTTGAAGGATGAACACTCTGAAGGAAGAGTCAAGCAGAGCACAGATTCCTTCGAGTCTGCGAGGAACCTTAGGGCAAGAATAACGAAGTGGTTGACAAGGTTAGGTTAGGTTAGCCTGAGTTCCGAAAAAAAAGAAAGTATAAAAGAAAAAAAAATGTGGTGTTGGGAAAAAATTACCCAGGAAAAAGAACAAGCCGCTTTGACAAGGTGCCAAGATGGACAAATTTGGGACCCAGTTCTTTCCGAGTCTCCACAGCCTTTGTCGTTTTATTCATCATATCTGTAAGATAAAGCTAAAACATAGGATTTCGTTTAATTAGTTTAGAATTATTTTTGTGTTTTATTATCATCAAAAGAACATGATGATAACACCAGTATTGGCCTAATTTAGTACAAAAATGACCTACAACTTTCCTCTATACCACACAAGGAGACAACTCTGTTGTGGAATATAAGAACATAAGAATAAAGGAAACCCACAGAGATCATAAGGGCTACACTAGGCAGTTCCATGTCTATTACCACCTGTCATCCTCATCCATAAAGTTGTCGAATCTTTTCTTAAAACAATCGATAGTTTCAGCGTTTACTACATGGTTACTAATCCATTTCATTCGGTGACCACTCTAAAACCAGTTCTTGCCTATTTCCTTCTTAAATCCAAATTTGTCCAATTTGAATCCATTACCGCGAGTCCTCCCCTATTGTCTTAATATGATGACCTTATTTGCGTCACCCTTTGATCCACTTGAACACCTCTATTAGATCACCCCGTACTCTGTGGGTTACTAAAAACTGCATAACATATGTATATAAAAGGAATCAGTGAAACGGGTGCAATTTGCAAGGTATTCGTAGAAATGAAGTAGAACTTCCTCCATCGCACTGTTCAGTTTGGTTCAGTTTGGTTTTGTGGGCGTTGCGCCAATCGGTCACGTTGTCTCTTCGATTTCCGTCGATGATGGGATCTTTCTGGGAGTGGTGGGTGATACTAGCGCAGAAAATAGTGTTGGTTGCCTGCCTTCATCATATCGGGCGGAGAACCCTTGCAAAATAGCGTTGGATGCCTCAGATCAATCCTCAAGTCTTGTAAATAGAGCCACGAACATTCAGGCTTCAGAGGATGAATCAGACTTGTTGCAGATCTTTTTTTTAACAGAGTGCGAAAGTACTGCCATACTTCTATGATATATATATATATATATATATATATATATATAATATATAAAACACTGAATGGGTCCCAGTGACTAGAGATACATTTTTATCAACCACAATGCGCTTTAATTCTAAGCCATCAGCATCGGAAGAGCCGTGGAGGCACATGCAGAAATTGAAACGTGGTACGCTCGAGGACTCGAACCCACGCGGCGAGAACGTGACAAGTGCCGTATTGACTATTTAGACCAATACACCATCAAGAGAGATATAAGTTGAGCGCAACTTTTCTTATATATTTTTATGCTCGAGTTTCGTGTATGTGTATGTAACTCGAGCATACAAATATATAAGAAAAGTTGCGCTCAACTTATATCTCTCTTGATGGTGTATTGGTCCAAATAGTCAATACGGCACTTGTCACGTTCTCGCCGCGTTGATTCGAGTCCTCGGGCGTGCCACGTTTCAATTTCTGCATGTGCCTCCACGGTTATTCCGATGTTGATGGCTTAAAATTAAAGAGCATTGTGGTTTATAAAAATGTATATATATACATATATATATATATATATATATATATAATATGTATATATATATATATGTATATATTTATACATATATATATATATATACTGTATATATATATATATACTGTATATATATATATATATATATATATATATATATATATATATATATATATATATATATATATATATATGCCTTGTCCTTATCAAACCCGTCCAGTCTAATAACCTAACCCAGCCTCTTTTCGCCTCGGACCATCCTACCTTAGCCAAGCTTGCTTCAGTCAACCCAACCCCAGTCCCTCAAAGTACTACCCCCTCCTATTAGTCTGCTTGGTTTGCCAGGGGCCAGTCCCTGAGCTGTCTCCACTCCCTTCGAAGGAACTCTTCGGGTTTACGCACTCCATCTTCCCCTTACCTTGTAGCTCCTGCGAACTCCCTCACGCCGTTGCACGTATCCCACACCCTCCCCCCTCCTCCAGTGGTCCGCTTCACGCCTTCAGGGCTTCTCCCTCCTCCCTCTCACGCCCTTCTCACACTCTTGAGGCCCTCACGGGTTATCTCCTGTGCCTAGCATCCCTTCCTCACTTCCGTCTCCCCTCCTCATCTCACCGCATCTCTCACTCAAAACTCATCAGCTTCCCTCCTCTCTTAGAGAGCGCTCTTCTTACACTTCCAACTCCCCACGGAGTGCCTCCTCCGGCAGCTCTCTTTGCGCCCTTCCAGGTTCTTCTTCCTCTCGTTTAGCTCCTCCTTCACTTTCGGCGTCGCTCTTCACACCTTTGCTCCACGCGGTCCACTTTCACCGGTTCGCTAAACCTAGTGAACCGTCGGTTCTCGTGTTTCGGTCCTCCAAGTAAACTGTCAGTTTGTTTAAACAGTTCTCACGGAACGTTTTCCCAAGTAAACCATTACTCCGGTTATTACGGTTCGCTCCAATGAACAGTCTCTAGCTGCTCTCACAGTTCGTTCCGTCAAGAGAACCGTCCTTGCTTTCAAGTGGTTCTCCCAACCCCATGGAACCTCGATGCGTCGCATTTGTTCTTTATTAAGAACATATTTGTTCGGTTGTTAAATTTCGGGTTTTATATCTGTTGTGTTTCGGCTAACCCCCTTACAAGAGGGAAATGGCCCTCGACAGACACACACACACACACACACACACACACACACACACACACACACACACACACACACACACACACACACACACACACACACACACACACACACACACACACACACACACACACACACACACACACACACACACACACACACACACACACACACACACACACACACACACACACACACACACACACACACACACACACACACACACACACACACACACCACCTATTCGGCCTCCTGTCTTGGGTCTATACAATGTTTCATTTGCCTACTCAGGACACAAACCACTGTTCAGAAAAACAGACTTTGGTATTGGTATGGAGATTAGAGTTGCAATTGTAGGTCCAAATGGAGTTGGCAAATCCACATTTTTAAAATTGCTTGTGAGTGAGTTGACTCCAACTGATGGTGAGATGAGGAAAAACCATCGTTTGAAAATTGGAAGGTTTGATCAGCACTCTGGTGAGCATTTGACAGCTGAGGACCTGCAGAGTACCTCATGCGATTGTTTAATTTGCCCTATGAAAAAACACGTAAAGTCTTTGGAACCTTTGGCTTATCCTATCATGCTCACACCATCAAAAACAAGGATTTATCAGGTGGTCAGAAAGCCAGAGTAGCCCTTGCAGAACTCTGTCTCAATGCACCAGATGTACTGATTCTTGATGAACCTACCAACAACTTGGATATTGAAAGTATTGATGCTCTTGCTGAAGCCATTCGGGATTATAAGGGAGGGGTAATCATTGTATCTCAAGACGAAAGGCTTATACGCGAAACCGAGTGTATCTTATGGGTCATTGAAGACCAGACTATCAATGAGATTGATGGAGATTTTGATGATTACCGCAAGGAGTTGTTGGAAGCTTTAGGAGAAGAAATCAACAATCCAAGTATTGCTGCTCATCAAGCTGCTGACCTGTAAGTTCTGTCCTACCCATTGCTTACATGCTTTCTGCTAATATCCTCTTGACACACACACACACACACGCACACATACACACACACGCACACACACACACACACACACACACACACACACACACACACACACACACACACACACACACACACACACACACACACACACACACACACTCGTCGATCGTCAGCCTGTCAACACGTCAAAACTGGCGCTCTTGGTAACTACATTAAAAATAAGACCTTTCATCAGTGCGACAATATCAGGATACCTAGGTTGTGTTGAATGGGAAGGGGGAGTATTCGTGGATGTCCGAGGTAAGCTGATATAGTGAAAATCAGTAAATATTGAAAGAAAATAGAAGGAAATTGTTAGGATAGTCTGGTAGTCTGCCCCACGTTGGACAACCAGTTAGCCTGGTTGAAGTCAAACTCTGGTGGAGATAGAGTTGGTTTTATTTAACAATGAAATGTTGGGCGCCAGTGCGGAGGGGGAGAGGAGGAACGAGACGGCAATGTAGGTGACGACTATATTTCAAGTCGTGTCTCCGGCGATCTGCTTGCGAGGGAGCAAAAGGGAGGGGGGAAGACGAGAAAGCAAGGAGCAGCGACCTATGCTCACGTATGCTTCTCCGAGGCTATCTGCATTTTTGGGCGTTGGTCCATCCTTTATATACACGGGCAGGTCATGACCCATGCTCCTAATTGCCGTGAGGTCAAGTGTGAGGCGAGGGAAGTGGGAGGCAAAACGTTCTGACACCGGTGACTCACGAAGACAAAGGGTAGGCGTTCCTCAATGAATCCAGTGTTATGTGTCACGTGGCCGGCAAAGGTGCAGGCCAGCCATGGAGGGCCGATGTTGGCATTGCACGTGTGCTTCCTGAAGAAGATTTTGTGTGATGGTTATGCGGCAGACTCTAGCGCTGGTTAGTCATCCTAGGGCCCCACGAGTGAATCCCTTGGAGGGCCTCGGAGGTCAAATGCCATGGGCAGAGAAGAGGTGAGGACGGGAGTGACGAGGTGAGGACCTGTTGTGATGACTACAAACAGAAATTAAAATAACCCAGATGAGACCTATGGTGGCGGAGCAGCGAAGCCAAACGTACACAAGAGCATGGAGACCCCGTTAGTCATAAGAAGATTATTAGATAACTACAAAGAAAGGCCATTTTCGGGTTTTCGTTACGAAAGAGGTAACTTGAGTAGAATTATAGACATTGGAAAATGAAAGTTTTGACAGAATTTGTTTCAAGGGTCAGAGATCAGCATTATGTGTATTATGAAGAGATTAGTGAATTAAGGAAAGAAAATACTGAAACGATTAGGGAAGTGAATGCTCTAAAAAATGGCTGAGGTAGAACGTGAAAATGAGGAATTGAAAAACAAAGATACCGCAATTAATATGAACATAAAAGAGGTGAATGAACAAATGGAGGTAATGACCGAAAAATTAGAGGAAGTATAGACGACGAAAAAATATTGCAACTCAAGAAACAATGGAAAGATCACGAAAAAGATAAGGTATTTAAAAAAAATGTTCAGCAACAAATGCAGGAGAAAGCTAAGGAAACAGTCATTCAGGTAATGAAAGATAATGAAATTTTGGTGAGAGATATAGTAGACAAAAAGAAGTATATAGTATAAATTGGTCTAAAAGAAAAAGAACCTAGTTAGATTCGTGAGGGACAAAGAAGAGAAAGATTTAGCAAGAGATGTTTTGAGAGTAATGCAAGATAAAAAGCAAGAATTAGAAAAGGAAATAGAGGAAGTGCATAGAATAGGACGGTATGTAAAATAAGGAAATCGACCCCTAAAGATCAAACTAAGGTCACAAAGGCCAGCGGAAGCGATACTAGCAAGAACAGGTAAAAAGTTAGGTAATACTGAGCACTATAAAGATGTATGGATAAAAAGATATATGAACCTTGAGGAAAGAGAGAGAAAACATTAAAAAGCGATACTTAAAAAAAAAAAAAAAAAAAAAAAAAGAACGGGAACCGAGAAAAAGAAGTTCGTTTGGAGAGTGTTAGACATGAGACTGAGAAAATTGTATCTTTAAGAAATGGAAACAAAAGGAACAAAGAAAGAGATAGAGTGCAGAAAGTAAAAAGTAGCTTATACTAATATAAATGGTTTAATTTCAGGATTAAATGAGCTTAATGAATATTGTCAGAAGCAAAACCAGACATAATGGCAATTGTAGAGACAAAATTAAGGGATCCATTATCATCTAACAGTGTTGGAATTGGATTATATCATCATGGGAAAAACAGGATGATGGAGGAGTCATGTTCTTGGCTAAAAAAAAAATGTGACGAAGGTTACAAATGGAGGGAACAGTGTGGAAATGATCACAATAAGAGTTGAAGATGAGGACATGAAAAATAGAATGTTTGTGGTGATCCATGTGCCTCCAAAAACGGGTTCTTGGAGAGAAATTACTCTAAAATGTTAGAAGATACAAGGATTTCATTAAGTAGGGTGCTGAAAGATGAAGGAGACGTAATACTTATGGGAGATTTTAACTACAAAGGAATATATTGGGAAGAGATGACAGTGAAAGGTGGAGAGGAATTATGGGGAAATGTATTATTTGACATGACTATGAAATATACAATGACACAATGGGTAAAGGAAAACACCAGAGATAGAAATAATGAAGAATCGTCAAGACTGGATTTATTCTTTACGTCAAAACCAGAAATTGTGGATAGAAATTAATACAAGACAACATTTGGGAAGAGTGACTACATGTTACTTGAAATAGAACAAAAGGAGGAAATATATATGGAGAGAAATGAGAAATACAGAAAAGAGAGACTGGTATATAGTAAAATGAACTTTGTGAAACTTAAGATTTTTTTTTTTTTTTTTTTTCAAGGAGCGAGTTGGGATAATTTTTTCAATGAAAAGACACGAGTGGAAGAAAAAGGGAAGATTCTGATGGAAATCTATAATGAACGGGTGGATAAATATGTACCAAGACAAAAACAAGAAAAGGAATTTAATAAGTGCTGGTTTAACAGAGTGTGCAGCAAGGCAAAAATAAATAAATAAAAATAAAAATAAATAAAGATAAAAATAAAGCTTAGAATTGATAAAAAAAATCTAGAAAGTGGCAAATATACATCAATGAAAGGAATGAATATGGAAGAAGGCGCAGGGGAGATTTTTTTTCTTTCTTTTTTAAGACAATCGAAAAGTGTAAGGATCAACCAAAACTACTCTATTGATATGTGAACGGTAAATAGAAAAACAAGCATGAAATAGAGGAACTACGCCAGAGGAACATGAAATACACAGAAGATATAGAAATGGCTGAGGTCATGAGTAGACATTTCAAATCGGTTTTCACTAGAGAAAAAGCATGACACTGGGATGCCCCTAAGGGAGAAATAATAGTAACACGTGCTGAAATAACGGATCAAGTAACAAGCCTTGATGTTAGGAAATCGCACAGCCCGGATGTAATTACAAACTGGATACTAAAGGAGTGTAAAGAAGAATTAGTAGGCAAAATATACAATATGATAAGTTCGCTTAAGGAAGGAAAAATACCAGAAGACTGGAAAAAGGCCAACATTGTACCAATATATAAAGGAGGTAACAAAGAAGACCCAACAAATTACAGACCGGCTTCACTTAAAGTATTTTAAGCCAAAAATTGTGAAAAAGTTATCAAAATAGATGGACAAAACATTTGGAAAAGAACAACATATTAAACCCGAGACAGTTTGGATTCAGACAGGGAAGATCATGTGCCACAAATCTGATCTGCTTTTACTCAAGACTGTTAGATATAATACAGGAAAGATACGGATGAGTTGGTTGTCCTTTCCTAGATCTACAAAAAGCTTTTGATAAAGTGCCACATAGAGAACTATTATGAAAACTGAAAACCATAGGAAGGGTACAAGGTAAACTACTGAAATGGATGGAGGATTTCTTGCATGGAAGAAAAATAAGAGTAGTGCTCAGAGATAAAGGTTCTACTTAGGAAGAGGTTATTAGCAGAGTTCCATAGGGATCGGTACTGGCTCCAATTGTATTTGCTATTTATGCGAATGATAAGGACAAGGGTG
>NC_134781.1:56683101-56720601 GCF_046742065.1 Oratosquilla oratoria | reverse complement strand
TGCCCTTAGGTTGTTTGGGTTTTATTTTATTTGTTTATTTTTTCCTTTCTAGCCAAACCCAACTCTCGCCGTCATGCTCACGAGGTGAAGGACCTACGACAGGAGGCGCTGAGTAGTTCATGGTGAAACCGTCACTTTTGCCCTATTGTGTACTTTGAGGACTATTGGGGCTAGTAACAAGTCACTACTGGGAATCTGAGAGGGGTGCGGGATTCGAACCCGTAATATGGAAGGTACGAGACCAGCACGCTTCCGATTGCGCCACCAGCGCATAGCTGTACTGATGAAGTCACATAATTATGAATAAAGAATTTACATTTGCAACTTTGCTTAATAATGCACAACCATGTAAGAATAGTTATGCGCGTGCACGCACATAGACGCAGACATACACACATACACGCACCCACACACACGCGTACACAGTGGTTAGAGTTCCCGGCTGCCACTATGGAGATCCTGGTTCAAATCCCGCCCAGGGCTGAAATAATTTCAGTATCGCTGTGCTACGAGTCGTTACTCCAACTATCGTGGGCGGGTGTTGGGTGTGTGTGTGTGTATGTGCGTGTAAGGTCACATCTTTACCCATAGATCGGTCATATATGAGCTCAGAGCTCTCTTCCGGGAGGGAAAATAGCTGTCAATCACGAGTCGAACACGTGATCCAATATCGTGGTGAATCACATATAAACACAAAGACGCACAAACACACACACACACACACACACACACACACACACACACACACACACACACACACACACACACACACACACACACACACACACACACACACACAAAACACATTACAGTGGCACTACCGTTTCTTGTTTACTACTTGTTCGCGGGCACACTGACGAGGCATCTTGCGGGGGACATCTACCCAAGTCAAGGGAACATCCAACCCTCTTGGAAAAATAATAAGGAAAAAAAAGACGAAATTTGTCTGTCAGATTTTTCTCATGCAGTTAAAGAAAATAATCATGACTTTTGCTATACAGCTACATTTGTATCGTGATTACTACTACGCGGGCGCACAGGCAAGCCATCAACTAATAACCAAATTGTTTTGAATCCCGTGATCTGTTTCAGCCAATCACAGTGCTTTCCTTTGTGGCGAAAACAAATCGGACGGGCACCAACTTAGTGTTGAATTGATTTGTGACGCGTGTGGGTGTTTAGTGTGAAGATTTGTGATTTTTTTCTTGTACGTGAAAACTGGAACTCATATTATTCTCAAACGGACCACGGTGTCCTTCCAAATATTGTTTTGTGTCACTCGTGTAAAGAATGTTGTGTTAAAGTGCATAGGGGTTGTGTGAAGGAAGGGCACGGCGTCCAACCCGCAACTCAAATTATTTCCCCCCTATATTCAGTCTCTGTACAAATGGAGACATCTATGCTATTTTGACCGCATATCGTGGGTGCAGCCTTCAGGCATATGCCACCTGGTTCCCAAAACCCATTTCTTCGATCATTGATTTTACAAAAGAACCCTCAGGAACAAGATTCACTTCTGCTCGCCAGACTGCTAGAAAAGTCCATTCACACTGTACCTAAGGTAACTTCTAAAGTGTTTCCCAGGTTCTTTGCTGCGGACTAGCTTGGTAGCCCACAGTGAGGTTAGGATAATTTGGGGGTTAGAATGCAACTGAGCAATTTCTGCGATCCTGGTTTGGGGCTGGCAGATTACCCAGGCTGTGGTGACCCCTGAGAGGTTAGCTTAGGTCACGTAGCCAAGTCAACGGTGTAACTGGGCATCCAAAATCTCTCTCTCTCTCTCTCTCTCTCTCTCTCTCTCTCTCTCTCTCTCTCTCTCTCTCTCTCTCTCTCTCTCTCTCTCTCTCTCTCTCTCTCTCTCACACACACACACACACACACACACACACACACACACACACACACACACACACACACACACACACACACACACACACACACAGCTCTCTTCCTGTAAAATACAACTAGGTAAATACACACACACACACCACACACACACACACACACACACACACACACACACACACACACACACACACACACACACACACACACACACACACACACACACACACACACACACACACACTCTCACGTACATCATTCGAACTTTGAGCTCTCATGCGAAAGAGTAATAGTTGTCGTTCACAAGACCAACACGTGACCCAAGACCATGGTGGATCACACATAGACACACATGCACATCTTTGAGCTAGATAGGGGGTACATCTGCAAAGTCACAATATTACCCATAGATTGGGTAATGTATGAGCTAAGTTCCCTTCATGGAGGGTAGTGTCAAAGAAATGTTTGCCTAATGCATAAATCATACAAAGGAACTGTTCAAGCTTTGTAAATATTATTACTAATTTTATTTTTGTTTCGCCACGAAGAATATGATACCATAGTATTCATAACGGAGATTCTGGTGTTGTTGAACGATATAAAACGACAGTCTACTCTGGGTGTCGCTTAAAAAGGTGTGTGATAAGTCCGAATTTTTACAATTATTGTTGAACTGCGGCAAGAAATGGCACGGTTAAGAAAGATGAATCTCCAAGTGTGAGCTCATCTACCTTGGCTGTTTAAGTCGAGAATCTCGACTCTGGGTATAATGAGATTCATCTATATGCACAGTGGCGGGGCCTGGTCCCGTTATTTCCTGTTTTATCAGCAACGTGGAATAATTACATCAGCTCGCGTTTATGCAGATCATTGTTCACATGCAAAGCTAGGGGTCGTCTCCACACGCGCGCGTGCACACACACACACACACACACACACACACACACACACACACACACACACACACACACACACACACACACACACACACACACATGAACACACACATCCACACGAACACACACACATACACATACACACACATACACAGAAACACACAAACACACACACACATACACCTGCATACACACAAACACACATATATACACACAAACACACACACATACACGCGCGCACACACGTAATACATGCACGTGTACTTGATCACACGTGCATAAATGCAAACACGGACTTGCATAAGCATGTAAGCGAAATTGCACGCTTAAATACACAACCATTTTTAGTGTAAATCGAGGCATTCATTCTAAGAGACTCTTAAGAATGTGTATAAGTTGCTGCAAATATTCAAGACGGTCTGAATGCGGCGTCTGCCTTTCATCTACGTTCATTATAAAGAAGAGTTTAGTATGTGACCGTAAAACCGTGTCTACAAAGGAAATAGTGCATCGACATAGTACAGTGAAGATGAAGATGAGTAGGAAAGGGTGGAATTTCAGCAGAGACTGGTTAAGCATTTCATATTCATTTGAAAGCGGAATGAATAAACTTTTAATTAACAGCCATGAATTGTGTAAGACAAAAGTTGAAGGTGAGAAATGACTAAGTTGTTTTTCGTATTACAGGGAGCCATAGTTCAGGTGGAAAGGTCATAGAAGAAAATCTATGGGAAAGAAAAATAGTAGACAAACATTAACATGAAGAATGAACGGACAAATTGATTTCCCATTGTCAACGTTCCCAACCCCAAAAAGTGTCTTTAATTCTAAGAGTAAAGAGTATTGGGACCAAAGCCTGCCGAAGCGGGAACGTTGGAATAAGATCGGTAGAACATCGACAACTTATGAGAATGGATTCACCGATCCATTGGTGAAGTATTTGAGTAATGAACTGGTAAATAAAGGAAGGAGATTGATGTTATGAAGAGGATAGACCTTTGAGAACCTTCCACAGGCCTCACTCAAACACTTAACATGAAATAATCAAACCAAGAAAGAAAGGAACGAGTCTTTCAAGTCACAGGATAAAGACACGAGTTTCGGCATAAGAGCGAGAGAGGGGGCCCGTAGAAAACGCTCTCATCATACAAGAGGGCAAGTTTGGTGTTGTAATCAAAAGAATTGGAAGATGGGGGGGGGGTTGTCACACTTGGGAGAAGTGATTAATGGTGCAAAGGGAATGAGGAGACCCGACGGAGAATGTGCAGAGTCTGAGAACACGTACCGGGAGACAAACACGAGAGTAGGAGACAACACGGCAGAAGCGGAGACCCGAGTGCATGATGTTGAGTCGGATAAGACTGATCTCCCATTCAAGTGCCATGGACGGGGGAGCACAGGAGATTAAATCACAATAACGAATATGCATTGGTAGGTGAGGACGGATGGGAAGGGAGGATGCCTAAGATCAGATGAGACAGAAGCCATTCGTTTTTCTATTAAGCAGGTAAGATAAACGGTCCACGCTGAAATTAGGTGATAAATCTAATGAACTGCGTCAGAGATAAGTAACAGATAAAATGTAAATAACATAATGAATCACTGAAGGGTAAAAAAATATAATACGTTCTCATGTCAAAGAGAAGTAGAGTAGAATAAAGGGGGTTGAAGCTGTTGAGCGACGGAAATGATGAAATATCAGGAAAATGAAAATGTGAACATACTCTAAATGACAGGAAAAAAAGGTCTGAGGATTGGTATATGTATGTCTGCGCACACATAAACGTACATGTGTCCAGCCTCGCACATGCACACACGCATGCATGTTTGCGTGCACCCAGTCGCATACAAATACGCTCGTACACAGGCATTTGCATACAGCCACACTTGTGAATGAAATGTAATGCGTTAACAAAGGAGGAGCATGCCGACAGGAGACCTTTTGGCCCATAACTAGGTCGGATGCGAAAAAAAATATATATAATGATGATGATATGGTTTAACATCACAAACTCCTCCCTACCGGAAGGCAAGGACGGTGCCCCTCACAGAGGGCTTTGTAGCGTGGAATTTAATGAACCATGCCCTTGGTTCAACTTCGCCAGTGGCAGGATTCGAACCGCCATCCCCTCGACCTTCGCCGCAAGTAACGACGCCCTAACCCGCTCAGCCAGCGAGCATGATAAATGAATTAGTTAATAAAAATTATAATATAAATAATAATGAATAAAATAAAATAAATAGGTAAAGTTAAATAATAAACAGGTAATAGTAAATGATAATAAATTGACAGATAACTAATAACAGATGATAATCAAGCAAATAATAATAATCAGACAAATAATAACAAACAAATAAACAATATAAAATAAATGGCAGGCATTACAGCATCTTGCTTAGGTGTTTATCGTAATTAATCGTAAAGCTTCGAACTGAACTACATTACACTGCCTCTGCAGGAAGTTTATTCCATTCATTAACTACACGGTTGTTTCTACCCGCTTCCAAATTAAATCTATCTCCTCACAGTTTGAGACCATTATTTCTTGTCGGATTCTCATTCAGTGTGAACTTTTTGTCATTTTTTATGTTGTCTATTCCCTTTAGAATCTTAAAGCCCTGTATAAACTCACATCTGAGTCTACGCTTTTTTAGGGAAAACAGATTCATATATTTTAGTCGATTTTCGTATGATTTAGTTTTTATATTTGAAATAAATTTTGTGGCTCGCCGTTGTACTTTTTCCAATCTGTAAATATCTTAATGGGATTCGGTGACCATAGGAAAACAGCATATTCCAAATGTGGACGAACTAATGATTTTTTAAGACTTATGCGCGCGCTCACACACGCAACCACACACGCGCCAACTCAAAATAGCCAATCCAGTAAAAAAAAGAAAAAAAAAGTATATATATATATATAATGTGTGTATATATGCATGTATATATATATACATATGTATATATGTATGTATATATACATGTATATATATATGCATATATATACTTGTATATATATATATAGTATAAATTAGTTAAATAACAATAATAATACATATACCAAGGGCTTTTTCCCCCTTACAAGGGAGGTAGGCAAAGGCATATATCCCTCCCCATCCAATTTATCCTCACATACTTCACTCCCATGCACCACCCCTTCCTCCCTCAAGCGTTTACCCCTCGCACCACCCCATCCATGTATAAATTGAACAGCCAAGGCGACATGACACATCCCTGGCGAAATCTCATCTTTACCTCAAATCACTACTTTTCTCAATTTATAGTTCTAACACAGGATCTACTACTCTCGTAAAAACTCTTGACTACTCTTAACAGCTTTCCTTCTATCCCATATATCTGCAATACCTCCCACAGTGCCTTTCTGTCGACCCTGTCATAAGCCTTTTTCAAATCCATAAAGGCTCAAAAAACATCCTTACCTTCTCCTAAAACTTTCTCACATATCTGCCTTACCACAAAAATCTGATCCACGCAACCCCTACCTGTTCTAAATCCATACTGTTCCTCACCAATTACTCCCTCTGTTCCTCTCATAATCCTCTCAATCACTCCCATTTATGTTGTTATTTAGCAATGTAATTTAATCCCACCGCGTCGCCACCAATGTCGCACTCCCATGTTTGTGTTTTAAGGTAGAGTGGTCAGAACAGGGGAAGTTACGAATAAATGTATCTGAAATAGTTTTAGCATATCTCAGAATGATGGTGTTTAATGAGACCATTTCTCTTTATATGAGCTTTATATATGTTTGTTTTGTCACTTTAACAAATGCATTTGAGTAGTGTTAGTGTACGGGGTGTGGGAGGCTGGACTTCGATATTTAGATACAGACCTTATATATGGTTCCCAGGGCCGCAGTCTTAGACTGATAGGTACAACTTCTCCAAACCCAGATCTAGATTTAGACTGACTTCACTCTGATAGCTAAGATGAAACCTCTGAAAGGGTAAGGCTCCTTCTTCAGGGTGGACCCCATCATATATGATTGGCTAAGTTCATTTCTTTAGACCAATAGCAATATGCTGACTAACAGCATCAGGACTCAGACACGCCCTCTTTGGGACATCTGGCCCTCTCTGAATAGGACCTTGTCCATTGAAGGTGAGTGAGGTCATGCTATCCATTAAGAAAAGCCTTACCTCTACAAGAAAGTAATGATGTTATGGACTGACTTCCGAGCCAGGGGCCTAAGCGCGCGAAGCCAGCGTGCGACACCAGCGTGCGATGCTAGTAACTATCAACTAGCATAATTTTTTTTAGTATCATCGCCAGTACAACGTGGTGATGTTTCGTCATCAAACCAATCACCACGCACTCACACTTGTCCCTTCTCCCTTGTAAAACGTAACTATACAGGCACTCCTCTGGCACTTTACTCCCTTTTAGAGACAACGTAAAGCAACCTCACAGCCAGTCCACCATCACTGTACCTCTCTTTTTTAGATACTCCGCATGACACCCATCTGTGGAAGAAAAGAGACTGATACAAGCGTAGTTCCTTGCACACACACACTATTGGTTTGCGTTGTAGGCCATCGCGAGGTAGACCCGAGATAGGGGCCCCGTTCAGGGCTAAGGTATCACAGTGATGGAAACCGTTATTGGATCAGTCCTCGCCCGTAGTATTCTTTAAATATTATTCAGCAATTTCGAAAGCTCGAGATCTTACCCACTGGTTATCTGAGCATGTAGGGCACAGGTGGTTGCTAACAGGTGGGGGATGGGGGGAGGGCCGCGTGAACCATGATAGACGGCGATGGGTCCACGCCAGAAGTTGTTCAGCTGCGATCTAGTGGATACACCCTTGCGCTGCGTTCAGACTTCTAGGACAAGGAACTGAAATATATTTGCTAGTTATCATCCTTATCTCTTCTTTATGCTGGTTTAACCTAAGCATTGCAGAGTATATTTATTATCTTATTATTATCTTTTAAGAACATAACTGTGGAGCCAGGGTTTGACTAAGAGGTTGACTGCATGACCAAGCGATTAGTATTTGCTTACAGGTGGTAGGTATATCCTGTAGGGCGTTATGGCAGACGTGTCAGAGAATCTGTAATAAATAAACAAATAAATTGATTCATAAATAGATGAATAGATACAACAGATGAATAAAGTAAAAAAAAATAAAAAAAAACACCCAACCCAACTTTTCCAAGCCAAACTGATGACTTTCTGATCCTCCCCAACGGCCTTTCACTGTTGACGATGTCAGGATGTTGGCAGTCTCCTACCACCTACAACCACAGGCTAGCCAGGATTGTCTTCCCAGCTGAATAAAACATTAAATGACACCTGGAACCGAGAGATTCGGCGTTTCTTTACCTTTTCCAACCCCACCACCCCCCTGCAACCACGTCTAGATATTGTAGCAATCCAATGATATGTAGTTACAAAGACTACAGCTGCTACATTACTGCAGGTAACATATTTTCTAGCACCCACTGAAATCTGTTTCATCATCCCAGGGAGGGAGGGGTGTTGCGAGCAACCCATGTTAGGAAATATTGCTTTAGTGGATTCATTTTCTCTCTGGTGAATGAAACCGCATGGCAGTGGCCGGGATCAATGTAACTATTTTGTTCCCGGGGTCAGATGAAAGTCCAATGTCACCATGGCATGAGTGATGCCCTTTTTTATTACAATCTGAGTTTCATGCATTTCGATTTAGACAAGTTAATGTATTGCTACATTAACTTTGCTAATTCAATGACAGATGATTTTTTCGGGTCTCAATCAATCATGGCTTCTTTTCTCGTCCCTGTCCATCTCTCCCCAGATTGTTTGCATTTTTAGTATAGACGTCACGCATTTATTACAATTGACATTATGTCTGTCGATTTCACAAGCGAAGCAAGGGGTTTTCCTCAAGTGAGCAAGATCGTGTGGTGCCAGTAAGGATAAAATTACAAGTCGAATAAAGTGTTTATATGCAAGAGCATCGTCAGGGGTTCGGGAGGCGAGACGCCGCCGTCGGCTCCGTCCCGGACTCCCGCCAAATGGTAACGTTCACGAGCAAGCGTTGTCGATGAGTCGACGAGCAGCAGTCCCGTACCTGCTTCCCCTGGTAACCGCTAAATTAAACAGCTAAGTAGGCGTTCGTGCGGGTAGGTAGATGGTGAGTAGGTACAAGAATCACGTGTTCAACAGGTAATGTTAGGCAGCAGACAGGCAAGTAGGTAAATGTGAGGGAAAAAAAAAGTGAAAGACGAGATGAGGCAAGTCAGGAGGACAAGGGAGCCAGGCCAATATGCAAAGCGGCGAGAGAGAAAAGCTCCTTCCTCAAAGCCAAGGTCGAATACGCCTTCCAGCTGTGCGGTGGGTTCTGGCATCGTGTTGGTGGTGGTGAGTGTGGTAGTGGTGTTAGTAGTTGTGGTGATGAAGGGGTGGTGGCAGATAAGCAGGGTTTTGTTTGGTGGTGTAAAGTTGTAGACTGCCGTGGTGTGTGTGTGCAACAGGTTTATGACTGAATATACGTTTTCCATTGTGAATTGTGATGTATCGTTCTTACAGAGATAACTGAACAGACGGGAAGCAATTATTTACACGAGTTGTCACTGTCATGCTGCAAAGGATCCAACAATGACTTTTCTGATATTTTTTCTCTTAACTTCGTTGGAAGTTGTGCCGCTTCTACTACGAGTTACTGCTACATCAATTTTATACAAACTTGTTGTCTAATGTAATATATATATATATATATATATATATATATATATATATATATATATATATATATATATATATATATATAATATATCCTCTAAATAAAGTTTGATCATAATTATACTTCTATATACTTCCACTTCCAATAGTCTTGCAGTGTTGCCCAACGCTGGGCGCGGTAGAATACGGTGTCGTACCGTTTAGGTCTTGAAATGACAGTTGCCAGATACTTCCAGACGAAGAGCGGGCATGTTGTGAACCCTGAGCAAGGGAGACCCTCGTGTAAGTGGTTCGACACTAAAATGCAACAAGTGATACTGAAGATTTTGTCATAATGTTCTTATAGATAAGCTGTCAATTCGCCCTCTATAACTAAAACATAAGTGACAAAGGGTCAAATGTTACAAACGGACTATAACAATGGAAAGACTACAAACGTGAACAAGTAGATAAATTATATTTATTGGGTTATTCTTGCTCCACATATTAAATTATGCCATGAATTGACTTGTAATATTTTTGTCTCTCTCAAAACTATCCTTATACTGTTAGTATTATTAATAACATTAATTCTGCATACTAGTCTTACCTAGATCCAAACCCACTTGATATTGTGCAATGCGAAATGCGCAATATTTGTAGTAGTTTCAAGACCTTGTTTCCTGTATCACCTTTTTGAAAGAAAAAAAAAATGACTGAAAATGTTAATTCATGTTGAGGTGAGGAGAGGTAAATTATTTTAGGTTGGGATGGATTATCTGATCGGAGTAGATCTGCTGAGTTTTCACGCTAATCATTGCAAGGGTCGATGAAAATTTTCCGTCATTCAGAAAGCTTCTGCCTTCGACATATATACTCTCTCAAAAAATGTTTTTTTTATGGCGTGAGGATGAATAGTGTTACTGAAAAATGTTAGTGATAATGTAAAAGTGGATTGTATTTAAAATGTGTTTATTAACACCTTGAGTTGATATGCAACTCATGTAATTTAATCTAAGTCGGTTACATTGAAGCTCTATTGAAATAATGTTTCTATAGTTGAATTTTCAGTTATAAAATGGGTTTAGACGCATTTGGATTTTTTTTACTTAAACTATTGATGTTAAAACAGTAAAACAAGGAAATATTGCACTTGCCAGATTTAGGTTGAGGTCTTGGTGCCATGGGCGGTGGTGATGGTTTAGATCAAGAACATGTAGAACTATTGGACATAATTACATGTTGGATGCTGGAGTGGATGTGTAACCTTTGTCAGCAGGAGCAACGAGGAGAAAATATTTATTCATGTCTTGCATGTTGAATATGGTTAGTTTGTGCAGATTTCGAACGAAACAAGGACTCGGTAGTGTGATCAGGTTTTGAATGCTGGCAAGATTTACATTAGTAACGTAAGCGTCAATTTTTTTTATCAGAGGCTAGGAAGAGCATCATCGACTGAACAACGGCACCCAACCGCGAAAGCCCTAGTCCCAGCCTTAAACAAAGGCTCGTGACATAATATCGAATTATTCATCAGTTAGATTGCTGATGATATTTTAAATTTAATTTTGAGTTATGATGGTAGTGTAGAATCACCACTGTTATTGTAAAAGAAAATAAGATGAAACAGAACAGAGAACTCTGCTCTCCTCCATGGTGGATGAGGTGTTTTAAATTTTGAATCTCATACCGGTCGCTGACTGGGCGGGACGCTTGCTCGCAGCACACTCTCCATGTGGGGTGAAAATACATTCCTGCACTTCTGCGGTTGAGTAGAAATGTGTGTGCCTCGCTTTATCGAGTACCGTAATCGATATGTGTCTTTATACAGTGACTATGGTAAAATGTTACTATGTCAACATGATTGTATCCACCAGCAACGAGGTTTTGTTGTAAAATGGGTCAGATTTGGGTGTCCCCAGTGACACGTAGTAAGTTAATTTGTGTAGCATTTTGTGCTTGTGTCTCACAGTTTAAGGGTATCACACTGGGCTATTTTTCCTCTCTCATCCTACCTCCAACCTCATTTGAACTAGAATATGACCTCGTTTACAGAAATCTAGACTTCTCTAGGATAATTTCAGCACCATGTCTAACATTCTAAGTTCATCATTCAGCTTTGCTATCTGGAGATTTGAAAAATGTTATATCGTAACCGAAGTCGTTCTTACTTAAACGAACTCTGAACAGTCGGCGTTGGTGAAGCCTGTGGAAGATCAGTGTGATAACCCTCAACTTCTTGTTGGTGTTATGGACTAGTTGACCAACGCTTCTATCCTCGTGGACAATCTCGTGCCGCTGTCGTGCGTTATATTTCATAAGTTGGTTTAGTTAGTCGAGAGTTCTGTGATGCATTGTTTGTGTTTAATTTATTTCATCAAATGTTATGCGTCTTTCCTTCGTATTTGTGACAACCGTATGCAAGTGGAGTCGCATACATGTTTGAAAGACAATGTTCAGACACGGTAACCTAATATATAATGCACACATAATCTGTAAAGTTGACTGGCAATTCGCATGGCTGCTCATCATATCTTTGAAAGAACAAATGAAAGAATAGATAAGTAAATGAATTATAAACATAAATGAATAAGAGACAGTAAAGGCAAAGGTGAAGAGAGATTGCGAAGTAGAAACCACTAAAAGGAGTTTTAAGTAACGTACTAAAGGATTTTTTTTTCGGTCTCAACCGCTCAGTAGGGTGGCTAGGCATGAATGCTTTTGTGTTTGGGGATTTTGAGACCTTATAACATACTACCGTCACGCGTTGATTCATCGTTGGACTCGAACCACCAGTCTAGCATCCCGCCTCTAGACGCCGGCGCCCTGGTCCGCCCGACCATCACTATAAAGAAGATAAGAATAAATGTAAATAAGATAAAAGTTAGAATGGGGGATGGGGTTAGATGGGAAACCCCAACTCGAGTGCCACAAGGTTCAAGTCCGGGCGGGTGAAAATCCCGCGAAAAAACAAAAAACAAAAAAAAAAACAGGCGTGCTGAAGATTGACAGGAGGGAGGTGAAAGTATGGACTGTAGATAGGCAAACGCGTAAACAGGTGAGTAGGTCAGGATAGACAGACGGAAACCAGGGATGTGATGGCTGGCAAGGAATATGTTACGCGTGCAGACTGAAATGTGTCGATGGAGGCGAGAGTTGATTATAGTAGAAATTGTTTTGGAACCGGTATTGTGTAGATGTAGTAGTGGACGCTTGGGCTGAGTGCATGTGGTGAGGATGGATTATGCAAAGAAGAAATGTATCCAAAGGAGGAAATGATAATAATAATCGGGTATAGGTCATCTATCTTGTAAAATGTTAATGTGGAATATATTATGGGTGAGGTTATATTTGCCTAATTGTAGTATACAAGAAAGGAGCAATTCTCCCGTTTATTATATTTAGTATGTATGTGTGTGTGTTTCTGTCTGTCAACTGGACTTGTCTGTCTATTCCTGTCAGTCTGTCACTTGGGGTCTTTCTTCTGTAAGTTCACCCGCACCTGTGTGGAAATGTGTTTACTATGTATAACTTTACATCCATGTTAGCATATTACGAATCTTCGAATAAGAAAACATACTACCCAAAGACTACGTAGCATAACCAGATTCAGTTGCTTTATCCGTGGGTACGTTGTGTTGGGATACAGGTTCCTCGGTGCGATACCCTTTGCGTGAGGCTCTCAGCTCCGGGAAGTGAAGTACCCGAGGCAGTTTCTTCCGTGCGGAGTAATAAGAGGACGTTGCAAATACGCCGCAGAGGCAGGGTCCGTGGCACGGAAATTTGGAGGTTAAGAGGTTCCTGAGGTAGGGTCATTGTCGTGGAGACGCGGTGGGCTGCGAGATAAAGATGGACCTTGGGATTCAAAAACAAACATGGCATAGGCTGGAGTCCCGGCGAGGTGTTACCAACGACACGAAGTGCCCCAAAGCTGAGTTCGTGCACTTCTCCTTATCTCTCAGACGCCCAGTCTGCGGCTTCCAGAAACAACCATCACGGAAGATCCCCGAGGACGAAGAAGAGGAGGACACAGATCAGCGTCCCGGAGCCCTTGAAGACACTCAATTTGCCAACTGGCTTACATCTCGTGCAGCCGACACGACGCCGCCGGTTCCAACGCCGCCGCCGCCCCCCTCCCTCCTTACTGTTACCGCCTCATCCACTCTCAGCCCCTTCACATTCATCACAACTGCAACAGTCACTGCTGCCACCATTACTACCTATCACAGACCATAGTTATTGTTGTTGTTGTTGTGTACTTTATGACCAGCGCGGCTATCGTTGTGGACTACATTTTTCGTCAACTCAGGCCTTTGTTATTAGCCGGAGACATTTTCGACTTAAATAAATCTCACTACAGTGTAAGAGTTTATGCTTGCGTCATTGGAATACGACAAACAGGGGAAAGCGGTACTTTGTGCAAACTTGCGATAATCACAGAAACATACAGAATAATCCCGGTCTCATTGAAGGTAAACACGAACACGCGTTACAAAGAAGAACAAGGTGGTGCAGAGCGCAGCTGTACTGTCTCACCCTCCCCTCCTCCTCCTCCTCTTCCTCTTCCCTAAATCTACAAGAAATAAACAACAGAGTGACAAGACAGCTGGGCACCTAAGTAACCTGACCCGCAGCCATCTGAGCGCCCCCCGGGGGAAGGAGGGGACACGGGGTTTGGATCTTCACCCCTGTGATTTCTAACACCAGTTTTACCTTAGGAACCACGGTTAACACGTCGAGACACACCAGCGCTATCATTATCGCCGTTGTTTCCATCGTCGCCGGGTCTTGTAACCATAATACTCCCCGTGTGAGGGAGGACCAGACAATTCCAGCACTCTCCCCCTCCCCCTCCGTCCCCCGACCCCGAGGCGTTCCCAGCCGCCACCAACTCCAGAATGCAAAGAGCGACTACCATCGAAGCTGACTACAATATTAAGTTTATTCTCCTATTACCCTTACTCTCAAGGCCAACGCAAGCATCTTTATAGAATTGGTTTTCTTTATATTCCTCTTTTTCTCCATCTCCTCTTGATCCTTCTAATCCTCCAACTCCCAGTTCCTCTTCCTTTCTTCCCACTCCTCTTTTTCTTCCTCTCACCCCTTCCTTCCGAAACCCTCTTCATTACAACTGACCCCCTTCACCTTCTGCCCACACCCACTACTAGTCCGTTTCTCCCTCTCCTCCCCTTTCTCCCCAGCATTACGCCGTGCACCCCGGGTTCTCGGTGCCCGGCATGCAGCGCCGAACCTGTCGTTGCTTTGTGTCCAACCTAGCATTTCCCCAAACTGCTTCTGGCAACATCAGAAATGAAAACACGCACGCACGCACTGACACTCTCTGCACGCGATTGCGCTCATGCACACGCGCACACACGCACGCAAAAACGTGAACACTTACAGATGCATGCAGTATGTTGGCAAGCACGCGTTCGCGCGCGCACACACGCATACACGCACGCGCGTGCGCGCGCACACACACAGGGTGATTTGTGCTTTTGCATGGGATAAGTACGTATCCCGTTTTCTGATTTCCCGGATTTGTCTTCTATCTGTAAATGTATTATACCTGTATGCTTCGACATCGTTGCCCAATGCTGATGCTGGCCGGAATCTTTGTTTATATTTTCCGGGCATGAGCAGTTGCGAACCACCAGAGCAGTAGTTCCCAAACGAGGGGAGTGTGGGAGTGGGGTAGTAAATCAACCCTCAAAGTGGGATTATATCTTGTAAGGATAACGGAGGCGCGAATTAACCCATTCAACTCCGATGACAAGATGTCTTGTCATTTGGTCAAATAAAACAAAAAATCATAAAACACCAAAATGTTTGATCAAACACCAGAAAAATATGACGTCAGTCCTCGCTTCGCTGCGAGCGAAGCGAGGATTGACGTCATATTTTTCTGGTGTTTGATCAAACATTTTGGTGTTTTATGATTTTTTGTTTTATTTGACCAAATGACAAGACATCTTGTCATCGGAGTTGAATGGGTTAATGCGACATCCTGAGGGAGGATATTGTATAGACTTTACTATAATGTAGAAAATATGGATTGCAAGACAATAAACAAACGAAATAGTGTTTTTAATCAATGCAGCGATTATGAATAAGGTTCATGTGTCATGTTCGGGCGTTCAGAGGAACTTGTCAGCTCGCAGGATGCTACAGTCCGGCAAGTTAATTAATAATTTAATGATTGATTAAATTTAATTATTTTTATTAATAATTGATAATTAATCTGTTCCTTGAATAAAGGTACCGGAAGGAATAGGTATTAGTCCTAATTTTGGAGTTTCAGGATTTTTTTTTCTCCCAGACATGCCTACAGCATAGTAGAAATGCGGAGACTGATCCGTCATATGTTAATAAATAGAGATAACAGACTCGTGAAGCTTCGGAGTCTGGCTGTCATTGTTGTTGTTAGGTTCCGGGGCAATGTTGTTGACAGACTCCTGACCCGATCTCCAAGTCTCACTTCAACCTTACTTAACCCAACCCTCTCTTTTCAAAGGTATTTGGGGTTGTCATTTACCAGAGCTTCTGTCTTTATGGATAATATCACGCCATCATCGTGCGCTCCCTCTAAAAGCTTAGTAAAGCGTCGGGACAAAGTCTTCCCAGAGTTCCTGCCGTGTAACCACAACTCGCGACAGCCAAATCGATTCTTTCATAAAACTGAGGTTCTGGAAGCCTTCGACCTCTCCATAGCAAGGCAGACTCACCCAAAGAGGCTTGGCCTGTTACAATGAGGCGAGCCACAGCAACGCCAGATGTAATACGCCAGCGGCATTATTGCCAGCCTCGATAAGGGCATCATTGTTGCATGTGACGAGTGTGCAACATTATTGTTGCATGCTACTAGTACGGGGGCTGGGGGAGTGGAGGCTGTCCTGCACGGAAGCGACTGGATCACTAGTGAACATCGTAGGGGCGTGTGGGAGCGCGCACGCCCACACGTCTGCTTCTGTATGTCCCTTGATATGCTTGAAGTGGCGACGTATTGCAGTGCTTGGTATATAATGTGTGTTAATTGTGATTTTATATATATGTATGTATGTATGCATATGCCATAACCCTGTGCAAAACTTGGCTTCTGTAAAACGCTTTCACGAATCGTACGACTGCGCCAACTTGTGCCACGTCACTCTGCAAACTTTTCTGTTTCATCTATCCATCTTATCCCTCCACATTTGTCCCGCATGGCCCAGTCAACAACGCATTTGCTCCATCTTCCATTCTGCCTGGCTGACTTCCTTATTCAATTCCACTTCTTCCTCTTTACACACACACACGCACACACACATACACACACACACACACACAATACATACATTGATAAACATGTATTCAGGGTGAGGCAGCCACGTGGGTAGACTTGAGTGTGCTTGTTCTCTCTTGAGTTTGTGTTTGTGTCATTTTAGTGTTCCATTCTTCCCACGTCCACATGGAATCATCAGGACTTCTTGCTTTCCTTTCTTTCCGTCTCATTATTATTTCGTATATCAACAGCCTAAGTTTTCAAAATTGGCAATTGGTGAAGTAGGTCACTAGTTCTGGGTTGTGCAAGTCTGGACAGGGAGGTCCTATCACTGTACACTCCTTCAGGATGTGTTTATGGGTCTGTATTTGACCGAATGGACAAAGGTCTGAGTCAGATATTGCCCATTTTTTTCATGTTGGCTGGAAAACGGCTAACACCTGTGCGTAGCTGTACCAGGGTTTTCTGGGAAGGTTGCTGCCTGGAGGATAAGGTGACCAACTTCTATGTATGACTTTAGCCTTTCAAGTACCACTGGATCTGAAGAGTCTTCTGCTACCTAAGCCTCTTTTCCATCACCGTCCCGGTCGTCATTTGAAGTCTTTCTTTCCTCTTAAGCTGAGTCAAATAGTTTGGGTTTTGCCAGAACAAAATATCAAAGGAGTACCACTAGGCGAAAGTGTCGAAAGATCAGTCTGGACTGATATTATGGGGGTAGATTATGTTTTAGAGTAAATATGTGGTAAAAACCAGAAGCACTCCCAGATTATGAACATACGCTGAGGCAGTTAATCTTATTGATATGTTACTTGGGCAAAATAATAATGGTGATAGAGATAACATGAAAAACGAATAGAATGCAAAAGTAAAAAGTGAAAATGATATAAGAAAAATATAAAATGATAATAATGAGAAGAAGAATGCTTGCTTAGGGCGGTCCGTCGGTGATCGACGACAACGGTGCTCCGGTGAGGTGAGATGGTTAGAGTGAGGTTGGATGGTGATGCTGAGGTCTTTGTTGCTGGTGCCAACGGAGGTGACTGCGGAACCCAATTTTTTATCCACATAGTTTTCCACATTCCGGGCAAGTCAGATCTGGATCAGGTGGATAACCTCTACTGCTGAGCTGGTGTCTTTTTTCCCGCCGGTTGTCCCGTGCTTGGTTGCGAGCTGACTCAAGAGGGTTGACCCCTTGCCAGCACTTAGTTCGCCATTAGGTGCGATCAGAAGCAATGATTTCAAGAGCAGTTGGTGCGATAATACACCTCTTGAGTGTTTTTCAGCTGATCCTTATAACGCTTTTTCTGACCACCTGCGTAGCGGTATCAGGTAGTTGTCCGTAAAGAATATATTGGGGAAGACGGTTCTTAGAAATGCGGATAGCGTGACCCACCCATTGCATCTGTCGGTTTGCTAGCGATGCTTCAGTGCTTGAGATTTGTGCACGTTACAAGATTTCAATGTGTGGTACTCTGTCTTACCATGTTTGGTCCAGGATTCTTTGAAGACACCGTATGCGGAAGGCCTCCGGAACTTTGATATGTCGTCTGCAATTAGTCCAGGTTCCTGATCTGTAGAGTAGGGTAGAGATGCAGACGGTTCTGTCGATGGATATTTTAGTTTCGGTTTCCATTGTCAAAATATCTGAGCGCGTAGACGGCCAAAAGATGTGGATGTGAGGTGGACTCTTGACTGAATTTCATCGTTTACATTGTGTTTTGGTGTTATTATGCTGCCAAGATAGGTGACCTATTTGACTTGCTTGAGCTCAACACCATTTGAAAAACAGGAGCCGGGATTTGGGGTGTACTGTGTTGTTCAAGTGTCTCTTCTTTGTGTTGAATGAATGAATGCGTGAAGTTGCCAACAAACAAACGAACACGACCGAAAATATGATCTCCTTGTCGGAGACGAAAAGAAGAAAAACTCAGACTGGCGATCTCTGATCCTCATCACTCCGTCGTCGTCGTAGAGGTCGTCTTCGCAAGAGGAGGCGGTAGTCCTCCTCGGACCTCTTTGCGCTTGAGGGTTGGTGACTGGCGGACAGGTGACAACCCTACCCAGGCTGAATCTAATAGTGTACAATCGCCTCCACTTAGACTACACTGGCTGACGTCTTCCAGGAAGCCGTGAGAGGTTGTAGATTCACGACGTGAACGAGTCATTTAAGACCTCGGAGACTAAGAGTATCGTAAGTATAAGACATAAATAAACTTGCAACAGCTACGGTATGGGAGAGTGATAGTAGTTGAGTGAGACTGAGCAGTTGTTCATGTGCTCCTTTACAGTTGGGGCCGAAGATAAAGGTGCTTCTTCTTCGTCTTCTTCTTCTTCTTCGTCTTATATTTCTTCTTCGTCTTCTTCTTCGTCTTATATTTCTTCTTCGTCTTCTATTTCATCCAATTCTTCATCTTCGTTTTCTACTTCTAATTTTTCTGTCTTCTAATTCTTCTCCGTCTTCTAATTCTTCTTCGTCATCTTCTAATTTTTCTTCTTGTTCTATTATTGTTCATCGTAACACTGCGGTAACATATGCTGGGAAACATGAATATGATTAATAAGGCACAACTGATTAGAGTCGTCTGACGTTAGCCAGAATAAAACAACCAATCCCTTATGATAGGTTGTCATGGACCGAAGTTTACCAACGTTTCTATCCTTTTGGACATTGTTAGTTGGTTTACCCGGTAGGAAAAGGGTTTAGTGGTTGACTGCTCTCTGAAGAAGCTGAGATTCTTGATCTGTAATGGTCCTATTATATGGAAGGTGGGGAGTCTACGCCAGGGTGTGCTGATTATTTACGGCCGAAGCCGTCACCATTGCCCTGTTATGCGTTTAGGCTATTGGAGCAGTTGATAAAAACTGCTGATAGTCGGAGAGGAGCACGGGATTCGAACCCACAACTACATGAATGTGAGACCAGCATGCCACCGATGACGCTACCACCGCTCATGTGGCATTAACTCAAACCAGGTCCTTGTGTTGCCTCCCGTGGGGATGACCTCAGATCTCCCAGAATTGCTTTGAGGCATAATATTCATTGTCCAATTTTACCTTTCTCTCGGAAAATATTTGACTAATTATTCTACTGATCTCTAGGGTATTCCTGGTATTGGTTCATTATACGACTACTGTCTGGCTTAAGGTGGTGTCTCACTAAGCATTTCTCGCTAGCATGCTACTTCCTTTTGCTACTTCGTTTGAGTAGAAACGACTTCGGTTAAGATTTTTTTTTTTTTTTTTTTCAATTTTCCAAATGTCAAATTGCTTTTGCGTCATAAAGTGAGAAGCTGAATGACGAACTAAGAAAAGTTAAACCTAAAATACGAATGTTAGACATAGTGTTAGATGTTCTTACGGAAGTCTAGAATATTGTAACCCAAGTCGTTTCTACGCAAACGAAGTAGCAAATCCAAGTAGCATGCTAGCCTAGTGTGCCGCCACCGTAAGTAGATTAGAAATACGGTATTTACCTTTCCGGGCAGACGATGAATTGATGATTCGAGGATTCAAATCCATCTGGTATTCGTGTCTTGGATAAGTCATCATTGGAGAAGAATGTGACCCGTTTAACAAACACGATAGCAAGAGTACACAGTCGTCTTGCCTCAGTCGTGTTCGTTTTCGTGGTTTCCGAAACGGCGTGTTTGAGGTGAACAAATAAGCAAATCAGTATTAATCTAATTATTCCACTGGAGGGCTCAACACAGTAGGAGGAACTTGGAAAAGGACATCATTGATTAATGTATAATATATGCTTGCGTGTATATGTATGTGTGTGTGTGTGTCAACTTTTTTTTACGATATTGTTCGATATTTTATCTATAAATAAATTTAGTTTATCTATTCGTGTACATTGGGGGTGGGCTTATTCCACGAAGTAATTAATGTATGATGATATATATGAACCCGTATTGATATCACACACACACACACACACACACACACACACACACACACACACACACACACATATATATATATATATATATATATTATATATATATAATATATATATATATATATATTTATATATATATATATATATATGTATTACCTTTGTCATAGTGCTGTACAACTATGCAATTATAATAAAAACATGATTTCTGCGAGCTGAATATATTAAAACAACAAACAACTCAAGATCACGTTACACAGATGCAAAAGAGAAAAAAAAAACGAACAGTTCCATTAACCGAACATTCATTGTCTTCCTCAATCAGTCACTGTCCATCCATATCTCTCTTTCTCTCCTTTTTTCTGTTTCTATCTTTCTCTTTCTTTTTCTGTCTCTTTTTATTTTTCTCTTTCATTCTTTCTCTCTTTTACTCTCTTTTCCACTTCGACCTGAATTTGCTCCCTTACATTTCAGCCTACCTTTCGAATCGGAGGATCACAAATTTCTCTTTCTTTCTCCTCTTTCCCACTTCGACCTCAATTTGCTCCCTTACATTTCTGCCTACCTTTCGAATCAGAGGATCACCAGAGGGATCAAGAAGGGATAATCACCCCCATTTAAGGTCATTAAGGACATTTAAATCCGAGCACCGTCCGAACAGGTGCAGTCCCAGCAACAGGCCTGTGTAAACAAAACAGCATCCATGACGTCACGCCGCCTCGCGACGGACCTTGTCCCTCTCCCCCAAGCGAACCAATCAGAACCTTCGATAACATTGTGTTCGGATATGATTGGAGAGGGGTTTCTTTGTGTCCGAGGGAAGGGTTGAAGGTGATATTATCTGGAGATGTACGTCGACACTCTCTGACCACCATAACAGATTTTTTTTTTTTTTTTTTTTTTTTTTTTTTTTTTTTTTTTTTTTGGGGTGGTGGTCTGTGACCAACATCCACACATTAATATTGTGATAAAGTCGAATTTTTAAAGATCGATGGCACTCTGTATTGATTATTGATCTCGCCAGCGCACTCGTATATTCAAGGGCATTTTCAAATCAGGTCGCTTTGGGTGACTAACAAGGCTTTTTGTAGATGAGATGGAAAGCGAATTAAAGGGAAAATAGAAGGTGGATTGGGCTTGAATGTGCGGTCAAACTACAGAATGGGCATACGTCCACACTATACTAAACCTAACCTAACCTAACCTAAACCCTAAATAAACCTTAGCAGCTTAACGACGAAGACGCTGTCGGATTATTTAGTTATGAAAACAGCGACTGGGGGAACAGCCAGGAGCCTACTTGGCTGCTGGTTCCTCACACATCGCGTACGAGCCAGCCGGCCAGCCAGCCAGCTGCCGCAAAGTCCTCGAGCCTAATTTGAGGTGGCGAGGCAAATGGCCGTCATTATCTGGCCGCTAATGTGATCTCCGATTATAACAGTGTCGACCTGGCACTCCAGGGAAGGACATGGGAAAGGGTTTGGAAGGCGCATTAGAGGGTGTTAGAACGCTTGTCGTCTATTGCCCCTGTCAGGGAGACACTAATCGTGGTATTAGATACTAGACTTAAACACCATGACTTGTTTCTGTGTCAGGATGGTAGTGAGAATGTTGCTCATGATCATAAAGCTTATTCAAGTATTCACAGTTTCGAAGAGGGTGATGGTGATAGCCATCACGATGGTGTGAACATGGTGCTAGTTGTGGTGTTCATAACGTAATGTGACCAATGCGGCGGTGTGTGAGGCGAGGAGGTTGTGGTTGTTGGGGGATATGGTGTGGTGAGTAGAAAGCCCGGGTTGTGGTGGTGGGCGTAAGGGGAGATGTTTTGGTGGAGGAGAGAGGGAGATGGTGGGGGAAATGTCCACAGGACCAAATGTCCACGGGACCAAATGTCCACAGGACCAAATGGGTTATTCGCACCATTGTCAATCGTCCAAACCTCAGTACCTGACAACTTAGGTTGTGTTACTATGAGTTTTGTCCTTATTTTTAATCGTCTTTTAATCCATTATTTTATATGATAACGTATATATATTTGTTGAGACATTCTGACAGGTTGACGTAAGTGGAGTGGAAACACAGGAGTCTTAGGAATATACAGTACTCAGACTAAGACTCATGTGTTTCCTACTCCACTTACGTCATATATATATATATATATATATATATAATATATTGTGTATATATACATATATATATATATAATATGAACCAAATCCACTGAGGTTGAGACATGAGCAATTTGGCCGAAGGTAAACAACGGTGATGGCATCAGGAGCCAAGACGATGTGCATCTTATCCGCCGTGCCTTTTGAGTAGCCTTTGTTATCTCGAACCCATTTGTCCAGACCTTCTTCAGCACCACAACTCCACTTCCTTTGGTCTTTCCACCTCATCAGCTTCGCGCCCACCCAACTCCACCTGGATATCTGATAAATCCCGTAGAAGAAGTGGAACCAGAGACGACCCAGTACATTCACTCACAAACAAATAAATCGATAAAAAAGACTTGATGAATATGCTAATAGACAAATAAAGAACCAAGTTAAGTAGATTGATTAATAGGTGGATAGATAGGCTAACATATAAACAACTGACCATTTGTGTATAGATGGATAGATGAGCTATTAGATAAATATCGGACCAAATTAAGTAGATCTGTAAATAGATGGATAGATGGGCTAGTTAGATAATGGATCAAAATAGGTTTATAGATATGTGGATAGATAGTCTAACAGAAAAAAATATTAAATAAACATAAGGATAAAAAAGTGGATGCAAGAATAAACAACTTAGAGAAAATGGATGGCCTCCAGCACTGTAATTATAATACGTGGGCCGAGCACGCAAACCACTGGGCAACCACAACCCTCTCAAACTCGAGAGAATGATCCCTGCGTTGGGTACTCGGGCTTCCGGCTTTAGCAAGCGACACTAACCACCCCCAAACCCCTGTACGTAACCCGACCCTATACGACCGCATCAGGGTAACCAACCTCTGTATAATGAATTTAAGCTCGCTTACGCAAATCACGATGAGTCGGGTGTATGCCTGGAAGTTACCCAGCGCCTCTCGACACTGGCTGTGGGAGATGTTCTACCGGATGAATAGACTCGATTGAAATGTAATGACATGTAAGTTGATAACCACATGGGGAAGGATCATTCGAGAGGTTTTGAATCTTTGGAAGAGGAGGGTTTCCTTCAGATGCAGAATATCATATGAAAACTTGAGGGAGAGAGAAAAAAACACACAAACGCGCGCGCACACACACACACACACACACACATGTATGTGTGTACACAGAACAGTTGAAGTTTTTATTCACTGACGTCTCGTTTTTACCAGGATATTCAATGAAGAAAAAATCCAATTGTTTTCTGTGTTTACCTCATCGCCTTTCCACTCATTTTTTCTATACTTGAATACACACACACACACACACACACACACACACACACACACACACACACACACACACACACACACACACACACACATCTGACACGCCCATCTCGTTTTTTCCTTCACATTCCCAGAATTGGTTGACGTGATATCCTTACTCTTTCTGTGCCGCTGCATATATATATATACATGTTTCTTTTGTCTTCGTTTCTTCGTTCGTTATATATATATATATATATATAGATATATATATATATGTGTGTATATATATATATATATATATATATATATATATATATATATATACATATATTTATATACAAAGTAATTGGATCAAGGTCAAAGTCGGAGTCATGGCCACCCCGGAATCGTCTGGTTTACCTTTAATCAAGACCAGTCTGACCTTTATTGAATTTCTTATCATCTCATCCACCACAAAAGTGAACACATGCAAATGTATAAAGATCGATACTTCAAGAAGTGGAAGACTTGGTCACATATTTTTAGTGTTTCAACTAAAGACCTTTGACCTAGAAAGGTGAGATGGTCACCCCGATTCCTAAATCGAAAATTGTCGCAGCGAATGGGAGGGTTACTATTATCGACATGAAAAAATTAGTAAATGGATATTACCTTTACCTATGGATAGGCATTCGGAACGAAACTGAAGTGGTACAGATTCTGCCGCCTGAGGTTTTTGGTTCTTGGCGCTGCTACTCCATCTTCTTTTCTTTTTCGTCTTCTTCCTCTTCTTCCCCTTCTTCCTATAATTATTCCACTTCTTCCTGTTCTTCCTCTTCTTCTTCCTATTCTTATTTCACTCCTTCCTCTTCTTCCACTTCTCCCTATTGTTCTCCTTCTTCCTATTCTTATTCCACTTCTTCCTCTTCTTCCACTTCTCCCTATTGTTCCCCTTCTTCCTATTCTTATTCCACTTCTTCCTCTTCTTCCACTTCTCCCTCTTCTTCCCCTTCTTCCTGTTCTTATTCCACTTCCGTTTCTTCCCCCTCTTCCTCTTCTCCCCCCTCTTCCTCTTCTTCCTCCTCTTCCTCTTCTTCTCCCTCCTCTCCCTGTTTGTGCGATTATACCATCCTTCCTCTGTTGAACAGTCTCTATTCCGACTTCCCTCCCTCCATCCCTCATGTAACCCTCGTCCTCTGGTCCACCCTTAACCTAGTACTCCTCCTCAGCACCTTTTCCTCCACCATCAGGGTCTAATACCTCCAAGTGTCACTCGACCCCGCACTCAAGTCCTCCTTGAAGTTTATCAGGCTCGCATCTTGCTCTCTCTCCACTCAGAGGTTGTCCTCCAATTACTCAACCTTGGAGTATTGCGAAGATGCACCGTTCTTATTAGTTCCAACTTCAGTCCCTCAGACTTGAGGACTATTGTCGATGTATTTCACAGCTGCTAGTCACATCTTCGTCATGCTGTATGGTGTAATGCTCTTTCTCACGGGTTGATGCTTCCGCGGTTAAGGGTTAGTATACAGCATAGTCATGCGTCTACAAAATTATTATATATTAATCATGCTACACATATCAATGTGCAGCATAACTCTACTTTGCTCTCTCCATGTCTCTATCATGAGCTCACTCATGATTCTAAATGCAATTTTCCAAAACTTGTCGTGTCTAGTTGACAAACATAAGCGCAATGGAGTATAAAATGTCTAATTAGAACGAGCGCCAGCACCACTTTAAAGCATTAGGCCAAAGGTATGTATCGATTCGTATATGCAATAAAACGTACACCTTTGTAACCCAGATAGAACGGAGATTATGTCATGCGAACAGATTTAACCACTTGTCAGTGTTTGTTTAGGGTGGTGGCACACTAGGCACTTTTCGCTAGCATGTTACTCACTTTTGCTATTTTGTTTCAGTAGACACGACTCGGGTTACGATCTTTTGTTTTTCAAATTTCCAAATGTCAAATTACTTTTGCGTCACATAGTAAGAAGCTGAACGACAAAGAGAAGTTCTACACAAATGTTGCACACGGAAGTCTAGAATATTGTAACCAAAATAGTTTCTGATCAATCGAAATAGCAAAAGCAAGTAGCATGTTACCCTAGTGTGCCACCACCTTAAGTGAGAAATGCCTTTCAGTCCTTACGTGACCGAGGTAACGTGACTAATGCACCAAGTACAGTTTATGGTCACGTTTAGGTGACCAAAATGTGTCGTAACTTCTATTGTACCTCGGTTACGTCAATGAATGTGCGTGAGTGCTCACTCTTGATGGTCCCTTGCAGTTTCACTAAGCTACTCTTTCCGAGACGATACAGCCTCAGTGACTTCAGTGCGCAATAAAGATACGTTTGAGTACTTGGCATAAAGTGCACTTTAGTATTTGAGTGTACTGTAACGTATGTACTTAATTACGGCTACCCTACTCCTGTGAAGCGAGAGTACTTAGAACAAGCTTTTGCAGGGCTGAATCGTCGTAACTTCTATTATAATATTGTTGTAATTCTCTTTTCATGTTACTGCGTATTATTGTTAATCATAATACAAGTAAGATGGATTCCTTCGTCATTAAGCTCAGCTATTTTCCTATGGACTTTTGTCAACATCTTTTCTGACCAACCTACCACCACTTGATCACGTGATCAAGCGACGACCTAAGGTCAAACGTCCTTGAACGCGGGTAGAACTCAAATCGACCTCAACGAGAACGGACAACGATGAAATAATAACAAGAAAATTCGAGACAGCAAACATAGATGGTAAAAAGGAAGAACTTCACACACTGTGGAAAACAAGAGAAAAGAAGATGAAGGAATCGGGCGGAGTGTAGGCCATTTAAACAAAGGGAATCAGACAAAAACTAAGGGCGTTATACTTAGGGAAGTAAAAAGGAACATATAAAGGTGTGACGTTACAACGGCAAAACATCTCAAACCTGAACCTAAACGGATATCCAGGAGAAAAAGGTTTTAATTTCAACGAACCCTTCAGCTGTTGTGAAATTCTGAAATCCAACTATATAGTTTTCATAGTTTTCTTTACGCATGGATTTTGCTACGAATTGTCATGAATATTTAGTTTTGATTACTGGCGTGTTACAAATTAGAAGTACGTGTCCGTATTTTCTACAGATTTAAAAATTACACGTATTAAGGCCCTCCATTTCCCGTTCATTAGTGTAGGTTTCCCTTGAATTCAATGCAGATTTTTTTTTTTTTTTTTAATCTTCTTGGCACACTGTTCTTGGTTATTTAGGTTCGTTTCACACGTATCGACCTTTCGCCGTGCGCCGACCATGACATGACGTCGTGCTCTCAAATGTCCATGGGTGTCTTTGGAGGCTTTCACACGTGGTCGTGATCTTGACATGTGAAAGCGCCCATAAATTCCCACGTTTATTTATGAGAGCGACGTCGCGTCGTAGACGGCGAAAAGTCGATACGAGTAAAAGGAGCCTTACTCGTATATGACTCTTTGGATGACGAAGCTCTATAGAAAAAGCGAGAGACAGAGAGAGAGAGAGAGAGAGAGAGAGAGAGAGAGAGAGAGAGAGAGAGAGAGAGCGCCTTCCTTCTCCTCCATTAGATTTCCTCCTCTTCTCTAACTTCCTGATCCGGGCGACTTTTGGTAAGAAGTCTGACTCCCTCATTACGGAGTGGATTTGCCGGCCAAGCGACCAGTCTGCAGTTTTCGTTCTGCCGGCAGCGTCCTTGTCCGTTCTCTTTCCGGCAGTATGATACCGTCCATCTACCTTTTGTCCACTAGTTTAGGTTTCGTATTGTTTAGAGGAAAACAAAGGGGCAGAGGGCGGCGGTGGGGGTGGGGGTGGGGTTGGGGTTAATGGGAAAGAAAACTAGAACGGGGGGGGATAAGAAAGGAAAAGTAGTGTGTCAGGATTATGGGGAAGGGCAACAGCTAAGGGGAGGGAAGGGAAATAGGAATGAGAATAAGGGAAGAGGGGAGAAAGGAGGAACAGAAAGAGAAGTGTTGGGTGGCACAAATGGTGGTGGTGGAGATTCTGTTGGTGGTGGAGATTCTGTTGGTGGTGGTGGTGGTGGTGGTGGAGGAAAAGGTTATGGTGGTGGTCAGAAAGAGTTGAGAGCGAACTTGACCAACGGGAGTGGTGGGGGAGGAGGAGGATGGGGTGGGGATACGACGCAGAAGAGGACAAGTTGGGTTTTGAAAAAATTGAGAGGTGGGGAAGGAGGATGCGGAGAGAAGGAGGAGGGGGCGAAGTTAACAAAAATAAATGGAAGACAAGTTGAAAGCGAGGAAGGAAAGTGGAGGAGAAAAGGGAAGATAGAAGAGGAGGAGGTGAGGAGGAGGAGGAGGAGGGTGTTAGAGATTATTAAAGGTGAACTTGGAGGTGCAGGAGTAAGAGATATAAAAATAAAAATGAAAAATGAAAATAAAAAAAGGAAAGACGGAAGGAGAAGAATTAGCTGAAGAGGGAGAGTTGGGGAGGATGTGTGGGAGGATGGATTGAGATGACACAAGCAGAATGTGAAAGAGAAACGAAGGAAATATCAGATAAAAGAATTGGACAGAAGTCGATAGAGAAGAGGGTGGGGACGAAGAAGAAGAAGAAGAAATAATCGTGGGAATTAGAAGAAAGAGAAAGGAACTGGAGGAACGAGCTAAAGACCGCAGGAGAGAGAGAGAGAGAGAGAGAGAGAGAGAGAGGTGGGGAAGAGAGTGGGGGAGGGGGGCGAGGAAAGAGGAAAGGAGTAACCAGACATGTCACTGTTAAAAGGTAATAAAGGACACAGCGAAGGGGAGAGAGGAGCCCCGAGGAGAACGAAGGCCCAGACAAAGGGGCTTCGGGAGAGACGAAACATAACAAAGAAGACGTCGAGGAAAGGAACGTTGATAAAGAAGATCATCTACGGGCGGGACCGCGGAAGCGCACGAGGGGAGAGACGGCGAGGGAAACCAGGTAAAGAGAAGAAGAAGAGAAAAGGAAAGTAGGAGGAAGCCGAACAGCATACAGGGAGACAAAAGGACGGTGGAGGTAGGGGAGGGAGGAGTAGAGTGGAATGAAAAGCAGCAATGGGAAATGCAAGGGAATGGAGAGGGAGGAAGTCACCATAGAGGTCTGCGGACTTGGGAGATCGGGAAAGTCCTGGAGGAGGAAGAGGAGGAGGAGAAGGACCTCCACAAGGGCACAAGAGGACAAGGAAGAGCTGACGAAGGGAGGGGAGGTACGAGGAGGGCAGTGGGCCAGTGAGGAGAAAGGGTAGCTTTGATGTCTTCCACGAACGGCAAGGGGGGTGGTCGGGCGGATGGGAGTCTGGTGGGTGTGGGAGGAAGGGGAGGAGGTGGGGGGAATGGGGGGGGAGCAAAGAGGGACAAAAAAATAAGCCCGATAAGGCGAAAGGATGAATTATCGGGAAGCGGGTTAATCCGCCGAGCGCAATCGATATATTTATCCAGGTAATGTACGTGCACCCCCTCACTCCCACGCAATCGCATCCTTAACTTATTGAAGGGATTTGAAAAAGGGGAAGACCAGGAGGCAGAGCAGGGAGAAAGTAATTATCCCTATGTGACTCTGTCGACCTTACAAGAAGCGCGAAAGGGTTACATCTCCCTCACAATCTCCCTCCCTCCCTCTCCCCTACTCCCTCCCTCTCCTCCACTCCCTCACAATCTCCCTCCCTCTCCCCCACTCCCTCCCTCTCCTCCACTCCCTCACAATCTCCCTCTCTCTCCCCCACTCCCCTCTCCTCTACTCCCTCACAATCTCCCTCCCTCCCTCCCTCTCCCCTACTCCCTCCCTCTCCTCCACTCCCACACAATCTCCCTCCCTCTCCCCACTCCCCTCTCATCTACTCCCTCACAATTTCCCTCCCTCTCCCACAGTCCCCTCTCCTCCATTCCCTCACAATCTCCCTCTCTCTCCCCCACTCCCCTCTCCTCTACTCCCTCACGATCTCCCTCTTTCTCCCCTACTCCCTCCCTCTCCTCCACTCCCTCACAATCTCCCTCTCCCCCACTCCCCTCTCCTCTACTCCCTCACAATCTCCCTCCCTCTCCCCACTCCTTCACTCCCTCACAATCTCCCTCCCTCTCCCCCACTCCTTCCTATCCTTCACTCCCTCACAATCTCCCTCCTTCTCCCCCACTCCCCTCTCCTCTACTCCCTCACAATCTTCCTCCCTCTCCGCCACTCCCTCCCTCCCTTCCTCTCCCCAACTCCCTCCATCTCTCCCCTTCTCATTCCTCTCCTTCTCTCCCTGCCTCCCTCTCTTCCTCTCCCCCACTCCCTCTATCACTCATTTTTCTTCCCCCTTTATTCCTCTCCCCTCTCCCTACTCCTCCAATTCCCCACTCTCCCTCTCGCTCCCCTTTCCCTCTCTCTCCTCCTCTCTTTCTCTCTCCCCTCTCTTCCTGTCTCTCCCCGTCCCTCACCCTCTCTTTTCACGTGCATACACACGAACCATTCATGACGTTAAAAGCTGGTATGGTAATGGGAGAATAAGAGACAGGTCTCTACGAGCGTAGCTCCTTTCCTGTGTACTACAGTGAGGTTGGTGCAATTAGGAAAACATACATAAGTTTGAAGCTAGGTATGATAAATTAAAGAGTAAGTGGCAGGACCCCACGAGTATTGCTTATTCCCTGTATACTTCAATTAGATAAACACACACACACACACATACACACACCATCATATTCCAGCAAACGAATAGAGTAAAGACGAGAAAGCGAGCGAGAAAAACAAAATCAGAAATGACACAGGGACCAGAACAATTGTTTTCAGCCAAGTGAGTGAGGGGTACATAACTAAATTGCATTTTGACATGCACACGCACAGATACACACACAGAAAGACATGTATATATATATGTATATATATATATATATATGTATATATATATATATATATATATGTATATATATATATATATATATATATGTGTGTGTGTGTATATATATATATATATATATATATGTAAATATATACATACATATACATGCACGCATGCATCCATATACTTTTCTTACCCAAAGATGACTCAGTAACAGAATGTGCAAATATACCTTTTGTTTTTGATTATTCAACATTTGTCCATATAAATTAGTTGTTACAATTGAAATTGTTTTAAGTACACAATAAGGCATTAATACAACAACAAGAACGGGTGACGTATTTGAAATGTTGTATGGTGGGTCAGCTTCAGGTGTCCGCGATAGTGCATTTATTCTGGCTGTCGTCAGGTTATTTTATTCAGCCAAGGAGAGCCCCTCAGGACTGCGAAAGGATTACAAGGTGAGGAGCCTACGCCAGGAGGCGCTGAGTACCTGAAACCGAAGCCTCTACCTTTGCCCTATTATGCGCTTTGGGATTGTTGGGGGGGGGGGAGGCAGGTAACCGTCACTGCTAAGAATCGGAGAGGACTGCGGGATTCGAACCAGCACGCTCCCGATGACACCAGGAGATTCGTCACAATCGCGTGGGCACAAGAGTGAGAAGCGTCTTAGAAGGTGACCGTCGCACAAACACGTAAAGAATGATATCATCTTCAAAGAAGACCCCCACGTTACGAAAACAACTTTCTCTAAAGGTCGGAGAAGATTCTGGGAGAATAAAAGAAAACCGTGGGAAAGCCAAGGAGTGAAGTGAAATAGTCGTACTTTTAGGGTCAATTTCGGTGTTCGTTTCAAGCCCGGCTCGGGGACGTTGTCGAGGATTTGTCTTCGATTTACAGCTCCGTCATTTACCCCTTCAAACAACACCGAATCGACACAGAACCCTGGGCGACTGAACACCAATGCCTCTTGTTATCTCTCCACAGCTTCTTACAGGAAAAAGGACTATTAACCAACTATAAATACCCCTGGACCACGCGGTAGATCAGTGAATACCGTGTCGAACTCATAACCAAGTGGTCGTGAATTCGATTCCCGGGACCCGCTGTGGGCTTGCTGCGTTAGATTTTGTCAGCCCTGGTCAGGCGGGGAGGCGATCCAAACATCGTCCTTAAAAGAAGAAAGAAAAAAAAAAAAAAAAAAATATATATATATATATATATATATATATATAAATTATATATATATATATATTATATATACATATATATATATTATATATATACATATATATATAATATATATATACATATATATATATAACATACATATATATATATGTATATATATGTATATACATACATATACATATATACATATATACATATATATACATATATATATATATATATATATAAATATATACAAGCCCCTGGCTTCGCCAGCCCGGCTGCGCCGGGGGGCTTGTATATATAATATATATATATATATATGTATATATATATATATTATATATATACATATATATATATATATATATATATATATATATATATATATACAAGCCCCTGGCTTCGCCAGCCCGGCTGCGCCGGGGGGGTTGGCCTGCGGCGCAGCTCGCCTCCCTCGCGGGGGGCTACGCCCCACCTTCAAACAAAGGCTATAAAATAAACAACTGTAAATTATTCACCTCTTTTATTTTCGTCATTTTCGTCATTTGGGTTATTTAGAAGAATATTTTTATTTACACTTACGCCTGCGTGTTTTTAGTCTATATTTTGGTGGAGTCCCGTAGATCCGCTGGAGTCCTCAAGATCCGCTGGAGTCCCAAAGATCCGCTCGAGCCCTCAAGATCCGCTCGAGTCCCAAAGATCCGCTCGAGTCCTCTAGATCCGCTCGAGTCCCAAAGATCCACTCGAGTCCTCTAGATCCGCTCGAGTCCCAAAGATCCACTCGAGTCCTCTAGATCCGCTCGAGTCCTCTAGATCCGCTTGAGTCCCAAAGATCCGCTCGAGTCCCGCGACCTCGTATATGCGATTTATACCCTTACAGGGATGGCCCGTGTCACGGGGTCCGTCATTGTAACCTTTTTGTCGGATCCCCATTCAACTGGGTTAGGGACGTCGTGACATTGAAACATTTTGGAGAATTTTATTTTTTCGTCCCGCTCTCAGCCAATCAGCCGTCTCCGTTGCCGTGACGTCACCGCTCTCGGCCAATCAGTTGTCTCCGTTGCCGTGACGTCATCACTCTCAGCCAATCAGCGAGTTGAAACTCACCCAGGAATTTGCAAAGAATATTTTTAGGACAAAGTGTCACCGTAATACCACCTGTCCCCGAGGTCCACAGTGTTTTTTAGAAGAATATTTTTATTTAGACTTACAACAAAAATTTACGATGAAATGACTTTATTGATTCCTTGATGGAGAAATCCTTGCAAGTTTGATATAACGTTGGAAATTTAGCGGCATGTTCTCGTTTTAAAAACACAACTTGCTTTTTGTTGTTCGACAGGTGCTGTTTTGTTATTTTTTTCGTTTCTGTAACCCATTTCCAAAAATGGCGGTTTCTTCGTTTCATTACTGCTGAAGTTTCAGGCATCTTTCACTGGTTGAATGTACACGTGCTCTTGATATCACGTCGGGCCCTGCCAAAAAAATTGAATAGACCTTTACACTCGAACAGGGGTCAGTGTGTCCGCATTCTGCCGGGTTCTGACGGATTGGGAAAACCGATCGGGTCACAGATTTTTAGTAATATATATATATATATATATATATATATATATATATATATATATATATATATATATATATATATATATATATATATATATACACGCCGTAACCCACAGGGCTTGCCTTACCAGGGGTTTCTCACTTCCCACTTCATGGGCATGGGATGGTTGGTGCGATAGATATCCTTGACTAACTAAACCAAAAGGGTAGAAGCGTTGGTTGGTTCCAACACCATTTTTGGTTTTGTTGTCTTCGAACACGAGGCAACGTTCACGTTAAACCCTAAACGTTCAGTCATTCGCTACATAAACGTTTTCTATAGAGTTCACTCGTCTGACGGCAAGCGATTTTATTCGGGTAATGAAGCATTGCCTTAGCAGAGATTAAAAGGGAGAATAATATAATTGATCAAGAAAAGAAAAAAATATTTCAGTTAGATTCATTGGTCAAAAAAAGTATTAATACTTTTCAGTGAAACAGTGCTTGCTTGAAAAGGTCTAATTCCTTGTACATTTTTTTCTTCTTTTCTTTCAACATTTCGAGCTCTATTGTTGCCTGTTTCATGTCATCCACTAATCATGTACATAGTTATGTTCAAAAACTGTGTCTTTAATTCCTTCATCATCAGTTCTTCAAAATTTCCCTCTGTATTTCAATTTCTTTCCTTGTCTGTCTCATGTCATTCACTATTAGTTCTGTCTACTTACTTGTGAAACAGTAATATAGACAGACAGATAATCAGATACAGGTCGTCTAAATACGGGTCAAACAAAAGGGAAGAAGAAAAACAGACAGGCAGATGGAAAGATAGACCGACACAGATTTATAGGTTAACACACACACACACACACACACACACACACACACACACACACACACACACACACACACACACACACAGAGAGAGAGAGAGAGAGAAAGAGAGAGAGAGTGGAGCGGAGGGAGGAAGAGAGAAGAAATAATTGTAAACGAATCAAAAATCATATGAGAACTTCTCTCTCTCTCTCTCTCTCTCTCTCTCTCTCTCACAAAGCAAGCAATATCCGGGAATGGCGTTTACCTATGACGATAAGGTTTTACTCCAGAAATGATGACGATGTTGATCAATCATTAATGCATCAATACGTTCGCGTAGAGATTGCCTCGCGATCTGGTCAACAAGCCTGTGTGTGCTTATGTTCCAGACTAGACTCGGGGGATCCATAAAGCTCAAGATCCCTATTACATGTAAGGAATTTTCATCCTTATCGTTCGTACAGTCAATTGTGACATGTACTATTTTCCCTTTGGTTATACATTGTTCTTCCATCTTGGGTCGATAGTTAATTAGTAAGAAGATAATAGGAGTTGGTATAAAATTTAAGCTTCCCACAGCACCTGATGCTCCGCTCAGGTGATTAAAATCGTTTGGTGTTGAGCAGACCAAAATCTGAAAATTGGGTCATTTTTGAAGACGGACCTTATTGTGATTACTTTAATTCATCGAACTTGAGATCCTGGGTTTGGCTGAATAAAATCGCCTGTGGTAGGAGTTAGGACAACAGATTTTGTAATGTATTGTGAAAGACATGCAGGAGGAATAAAGAGTAAATAGAAACAAGATACCACAAGTAAAAGAGGGTCAGATAAGAAAGAGAGAGAGAAAGAGCAGGAGGGGCACTCAGTGTCATAGAGGCCCTGATACCTTTTGCATTAGCTTCGTTCTACAGGTCACGGGGGAGCTTGATGGAGGAGTGGGTTGAGGCGCTGGCGTCAGGAGGCGAGGAACCCGATGGTTCGAGTCCCGCTAAGAGAATCAACGCATGGCGGCAGAAAGGGTATTGTACGACAAAGGCTATCCTACCTAGTCACCTCGCAGAGTGGGTAACAACTGAAAAGTAGAAATAGGAGGATAAATTCAGAGACCCCGTGTCCATTTTACACACGTTTTCCGATGAATATTTACTCCGAGTCTGTATGTTTTGTCCATATCCAGGAGTGGCCTCTGGGCTGTGTTTACATTAAGATGGACTGGACAGGGCCACACGAAAAGCCATACAAATTTTATGGTCAAATAATGACATTTAAAATATGCATTTTTTTTTCATAGATTCAACTTATTATCTTTCGTTTCTGCTATTCTTAAATCTCTCCTTTGCCACTTCTAAGATACCACCTCTGTTTTTAATGTTCCTGTGGCAATGGATAAGAATGTCGTCATTGTGTTCCATACGTGTCTTAAAGGGCGACGAAGTGGGGAAGAACGAAGGGACTGGTGATTCCCCTTTCTGTCGTGTTCTTCCTCTACATCTCCCCCTCCCTCTCACTTCTCTTCCTCTCCTCTCCCTCACTCCTTTCCCTCCTCTTCCTCTCTCCTCTACCTCTTCCCCCTCCCCTTTTCCCCCTTTCCTCTCCTTCTCTCCTCTCTCTCTTTCCTCTCCCTATCTCCCGCCCTCCCCTTTCACCACCTATTCTCTCTCTCCCTCCCTCCCCTTTCTTTCACCCCCCTTTTCTCTCTCCCTCCCTCCCCTCTCACCCCCCTTCTCTCTCTCCTCTTCTTCTTTCCTTCTCTCTCCTCTCCTCCCTCCCCCTCTCCCCCACTCCCTCCTCTCCCTTTTTTCTCCCTCCTCTTTCCCTCTCCCCTCTCTTTTCTGTGTCAAAACATACTTTGACTCCCCACCCACCCCTCTCACAAGAGGTGGGGAAAAGTTCATTGATATACAAGTACCTGCAGAGGGCGTAAATTACTTCTGGACATTGCCTAGCTCTTCTATTCCTGAGGGCGCTATCACGCGCAAGGGATGCAGTCGTGGAAGGAATAAAAGAAGAGATCTGAGGCGGAGGGTGGAGGGAGAGGGAAAGTGGAGGTGGAGGTGGCCAAGGAGAGAGAGAGAGAGCAGAAGTTAAGAACGATGATCCAGTTTAAGGTCGCGAAACTTCTTTCAGGAGGCTAGGAGGGTGTCCCTTACAGAGATCGTAGTGGCGTGGAATTTAATGAACCATGCCCTTGGTCCAACTCGCTGGCGGCAGTGTTCGAACTGCCGTCACCTCGACCTCCGCCGCAATTAGCGACGCTCTAACCCGCTCAGCCAGCGAGCATCAGCGTTATTCATAGAGCGGAGATTAGTTCGTAATCGTAAAAGGATGGTGCATAACTCTGGACCGTAGGGGTGTTACGTTAGTCCCTGTGATATGTTATTGTATAAAATCTACCCAGTCAATATGGGGACTAAACGAGTCCCAGGCTTGCAGGAGCTTATCTTCGGGGAAGGAAAAGAAGAAGAAAAGGAAGAAGAAGAAGAAGAAGAAGAAAACGTGACGAAAAAAAAAGAGGAAAAAATGTCAAAGATGATCATCTGGGCGGACAGTTGATCCCCGGGGGTGGTGGGGAAAAGAACAAAACAAAACAAAACAAAACAACAATTGGTCCTGTGTGGGAAATTCAAAGACTTTGCCAGCAAGTGACCAGCCAAAGGCCGGTAGCCTGTGCATACAGGATGTAGATGCCAGGGGATGGGGGAGTGTTGGGACCCTATATGAATTAACTAGCATGCCTTTGTCCTATTTTCATTTGTGATAAGGCCACCGCCACGGCACTGCGTTGTTTCATGTATACCTGAGAGCTGAGGTCCTCTTTGTGTTATGGGTGGTTCTGAATACTTTGGTGGAAGCTGTTAAGAAGCTTCTTCCGTCTGGTTTCTGGGCAGGGTGAAATCGTTCTTTGTTGAGTAATGAATAAATTGATGATGAAATTATATGAGAGGACCCCACCAGAATGAGAAGAAAATGATTATGATATTAATGATAATGATAGATTGATAAATTAATAAAAATGATAAGATAGAGGTAGATAGATCGGAAGATAAACAAATTTTATTTAAAAAAGTAGATAACAGGAGGCGGGAACCAATGAGCGTTGCTCTTTGTAAACTACAATTAGGTAAGTACACATGTATATATATATATATATATATATATATATGTATGTATATATATATATATGTATATATATATGATATAT
>NC_134781.1:56670601-56678101 GCF_046742065.1 Oratosquilla oratoria | reverse complement strand
AAGCAAGCGAGTTTTCCAAGAACCGGTTGCAGTTTTTTCATTATAATTTACAAACACGTCTTAGTATGAGTGTGTGTTCGTTCGCGTATGGCTTGTGTGCGCGTGCGCATGCGTCAGTGTGAGCGTAAAAGTGAAAACGGAGTAAGAGTATGTTTTCTAAAGACGCGGAACAAAAACCAAAAGGTTAAAAGAATTCATATTCCAAGAAAGCACACACACGCAGATATGTATACACGTGTACGTACACGCACACATTCGCGTACATATGTCCCTATAGGTGCGTTGGTACACAAGAATTCTTGGACTCCGCATCAAGACGGAGTGTATGTGTTCAGTTTTTGAGATCCACTGCATCATCACCTGCCTAACCCTTGGGTAACGATGCAACCTGAAACTCCTTTTGACATATGGCGACCTACAACCCTTTACTGGCCACTGGTTCATCAGAGCCGAATAGAATTGCCTGCAGGTAACCAAAATAAATTCTTTGAAGAGGATGATTGATAGATTCAGTTTAGCGTCACGAACTACCCAGCTCAGGGTCAAGAGGGCGGTGCCTCGCGAAGAAGTTTTCGTTTTGGTGGCTGGGGACTGTTGTACAGGCTGGGTGCTCCCCCTGAGCACTGGTGCCTGGACAGGATTCGAACCCGCGCTCTTCCGCTGTACCACAACAGACCCTCTCATGCTAAGCAAGTTCAACATGCATTAGAGGGAGAGAGAGAGAGAGGGAGAGAAAGACACGTAAGGAGTCATGGGATACTGGTAAGGACAGCCGTTAAGGATAGGCATAATGAATTTTATTATTGTGATCCCCTATGATTTTCGTATACATTTAGATATAAACACACACACACACGCACACACACACAGAGGGAGAGAGAAAGACAAAGAGAGAGAGAGAGGGGGGGAGACAGAGGAACGGAGAGAGGGAGAGACAGAGAATGAAACAAAGAAACAGACAAACAAACAATCATACATACATGGTTACATTGTGAGGGGGAATGGATGGGCGGTCCGACATGCGATGTTGTGTCTCGTTTTGAAAAAGCTTTTGACAAAGTGCGCCATTGGAGAGAAGTATGGAAGCTGGGAAATAAGGGATCTGTCGGGGGCAGAAGGTCGAGATGGATGGGGCGACTTCCTGGAAGACCCTCCAATGAGGAGAGTAATTAAGAGAAGTACTTGGTGGCGAGCTGAAAGAACGAATGGACAGCTGTGTAAGATATTTTCGGCAAATTGTGATGAAATATCTAGAAGGTAGCGGTGTTGAATAGCCTAACAAAAGGGCGCAAATAATCTCTTATTTTCAACCCGTATTTTTATTTATTTTATTTTCTGGAATTCATTGAAGACAAATGCAGCGTAATGGAAATACCAAAAAGTCCGAATAGAACTCGCAAGCACCAGAAAATCAACGCCAGACTGTACTAAAAATACTAAAAACTTTTAAAGTATTAAATATAAAAAATATTAAAAGTGTTAAAATATATATATTAAAAACGTTTACCACTATTGACAAATGACTATGAGTATTTAAAGTGCAGACGTAAAAGTATGGTCAATATAGAAAACATAGTTGAGTGCTTTCCCAGACTCAATTGAGAATGTGTTATAATTTGGTTTGTGTTGGTGTGAATTGAAGAAATAATGCACATACATATGTATACCAAAGGCTCTTTTTCTCCCTTACCAGGGAGGTAGCCAAGGTCAAAAGGCATATACCCACTCCCGCCCATTCCAGTCCCATTCGCACCCCTCCTTCGGTCCTCTTTTTCATCTTAGCTCCTCATGGATGACGGGTCATCTCTGCATCTCGCCCATCGCCCTAGGTCAGAAGCAATGCAGCAAGACACAGCATATCCACAGCGAAGTCGCAAGAGATAATGTTATTTAAATTAAAAGGAAGGAAGAAACCATTATGGAACGAGTTCAGAGTTGTAGGAAAAATTCTTTGACTTTAATATTTAAAGAAAAATTAACGAGAGTGAAGGATATAATCATATTTCAGAAATACAGTGAGAATACATACCATGTAGTAAATACATGCACGAATATATGAATGGATGAATGCTATACGGTACATATTTGCACATACTGTATTTATATGTAGATATGTGTGTATGCGTAATATGTATGTACGTTTGAAATTATTTTTATTTTTTATATTTCTTCGTTCCTTACTTTCTCGTTCCTCCCTTTCTCTTCACTTTTTACAGCTAAAACACAGAACCAGTACAAGCAAAAGAATAATATCCGTCAAGAACAATGCTCTAGTGTGTTCCCCGGAAGTTGAAGCTCCTCTTTCTACGAGTTTCTCACCCTTTCATAATTTCAAAAGTAGTTTCATTATTCCACTGTCAGATGCCAGGTAATGTTACGTGCGCCTCTCCAGCACCTGTTGCATTATGTTCTACCCTCGTCTACGTCCGGCCTAATGGTGGATATGAATATGTGAAATCTTGCCTAGACGAAGGGTCTTTTACCCCCCCGCGTGCTCCCACTTGCTGTTCCGCGGTAATGTAGAGGCACGTTACGGAGTACCAACGGAACCTCATGCGTTTAAAACAGTGGTTTTCAAATTAAGCCCCCCACCCCACCCCCAGGGAGGCGTGAGGAAGATACAGGGGGGGCGTAAAGTCATCTTAGAAATCATTGTTAAATAACATTAATGAAATCATTACAAGAACAAGTATTTGTCGTTACATGCGTGCAAATTATAATTTTGTCACTAACCCGTTTTCTATTGATGTAGAAATAGAGAAGATATAATATGATTTCATATAAATACAAAAAAAAAAGGTGGGAGGGAGGCGGGTGGGTCAGCTGGAAGCATAAAAGGGGTCGTCATAATTATAAGATAGTTTGGGAACTTAATGGCTTTAAACAATGGCCGTGGCTGACCGCATCTTTTATTGGTTTCGTCTCCATCCTCCTTTATTCTTCTTCTTAGTGTCCTCCTGTTTTCCGGTCTTCTCTTTTTCTTTTCGTTCTTTTTTTCTTCTTCGTTTTCTTCTTTTTCATATTTTCCTTTCTCCCTTTTTTTTTTCTCATTGTTTTCACTTTTGGTTTCTTGCTTTCCTTTTCTTTTTCTTTCTTCATCATATTTTCTTTATATTTTTTTTTCTTCATAGTGTCATTAACTTTTCCTCTTCCACTTTCTCGTTTCCGTATAATGGTGGTCATGATGGTTGAAGTTTGGGTGAAAGACGTATTGGAGGTAAAATAGACGAAGGATTTGAGAGGTTGGTGATAGTGACGATGGAGGCTGGTGCAGCGATGGTGGCAATAGTGGTGATGATTTTGGTGATGGCGTAAAAAAAATGAAAAGATTACAACCCATGAGAGAACTCGGATCTTGAAGGCTTAAGTGGTTCTCGAAGCTATGGTGTCAAGTACGACCTTGTGAAGGTGGAGAGAATACTGGTAGGGTCGTGAGGGAGACTAAACCGATGTTGGAGAACTGGAGGAGAACCTTGGGGTGGAGATGGAGAAGTGAGTGAGGGAGAAGAGGTGGGGGAGAAAATGGGTCTGAAAAGATATGCAATTATGTGGATTGAGAATATTGAATATTGTCTCGCCAGAGAAGGTTGGAGGAAGACGTGTAGGAATTGTTGTGGAGATAGAAGGAGACAGAGTGAACAAAGATTGGAAGGAGGAATGAAGACGTGGATTTTGTGTCTGCAATATCCACCGCTTCTATTTTGGGGGACAAAATCGCACCGAAGAGGAATGTTAGAGGTGAGAAAGAAGAGATTTAAAGGATTGGGGGCGAAAGACGAGAAAAGAGGACGAGGAACAGAGGGAACACCAAAAGGAGGATGAGATGGAAAAGAAAAAATAGGAGAAAGAGGAGACGTAGTCAGAAAAGAAAAGTGGGAGAAGAGGAGGAAGATTAGGGGGGAGGAAAGGGTGGAAGAAGTAGAAGGCGGAGGAAATGAACAATGGAAGAAAGAGGAGGAAGAGAGGTAGGGGAGGGAAATGAGAGAGGGGAGGCAGAGGAGAGACAGGAAAAGATATAGGTAGGTGGGCCAGGGAGAGAGTGTAGGGAGAGAGAGAAAGAGATGAAGAAATAATAGTGTACAGAGAGAAAGGAAAGTGAAGTGAGGAGGAGGAGGAGGAGGAGGAGGAGGAAGAAGAGGACATAGAGGAGGAGCGGGGGGAGGTATAGAAGAGGGGAATGAGGAGATAGTGTAGGGAAAGAGAAAGGAGACGAAGAAAGAGAAGGAGAGGGAGGAAGAAGGGGAGGGAAACGGGGGGATAGTGTAGGGCGATAGAAAGTAAAGGGAAGTAGCAGTAGGAGAAGCTGAAGGAGGAGGAGGAGGAGGAGCAGGGGGAAGTATAGAGGAGGGGAACGGGGAGATAGTGTAGGGAAAGAGAAAGAAGACGAAGAAGGAGCAGGAGGGGGGGGGAGAGGGGGCAAGGAGGAAGGCCCAGCTTCCCGGAATCGTGGTCCACCTCTTCTTGGTTTCCGCGTCTCTGTATGACGACGGAGGAGGAGGAGGAAGAGGAGGAGGAGTTACCCCTTCGGTCGGTCTCAGTCGGTCGATGGGGTTCACCCTCGGCGCGACCCGGGCCGCGGGGGTGGGAGTGGGGGAGTGCCAGAGAGGTGAATAAAATCGACCGACGACAACCGAAAGAGTGGGACTCGTGATAATGGTTGGTGACAACTCTTCTTCTGGAGCCTGATTTATATATATATATATATATATATATATATGTATATATAATATATATATATATATATGTATATATATATGTATATATATATATATATCATATATATATATATATATTTGTGTGTGTGTGTGTGCGTACAAAGGTACGCATGTGCGCAGTAATTACGCACACAATGAATTATTAGTATTTTTCGCTTCCACCCATTAATCTCAATGTAACGATAATAGTGATGCCTATTAAAGGATAAGAAGTTGTAAGAAACAATAGCAAAACGTAGTTAGCCCTGTATTTTGTATGAAATCAATGACGAGATTTGATGATTCAAGAAATGAGAAATTAAAATTAATAAGTGTAATCATGTGCCGTCTCTATCTATAGTATCTGTATATCGTCTCTGTGATTGTGCATTTACATGCATACATGTGTAGATACGGGTATGTGTTTGTGCTCGTGTCTGTGTGTGTGTGTGTGTGTGTGTGTATTTACCTAGTTGTAATATACGGGAGGGGAGCTATGCTCGTGGTGACCCGTCTTTGTATCTCTCCGCATCAAGTTTTATCTTAAAATCTTGTATAGTGTTTGCACATACTGTTTTGTTGTCTAATCTGCACCATGTATTAATCGCTCTGTGTGGGAAACTGTTCCTTTTCAAGTTTTTTCTATACCTATCTTTCTTCAGTTTTTTTCCGTGTGTGTGTGTGTGTGTGTGTGTGTGTGTGTGTGTGTGTGTGTGTGTGTGTGTGTGTGAGAGAGAGAGAGAGAGAGAGGGGGGGTTGCAAGTACTGTCCAATGCCCCTCCTCCTCGTCATCATCACGGTTGCGTTGTTTACCTTTCTCCAAGCTCCCTCTGCTGTGCAAAGAATCCGCTAAGTCTCACATTAAACATGTTTTTTGTTTTTATCTACATTTCTTCCATTTGTTGCTGTCTCCCCCGCAGTTACCCAGCGCTTCCTGGTGCATGCTCCTCACCTTTGTTCTGTACTTCCTTTCAAATCCTTCGTTATGATCATGTATCCGGACCTAAATAGAAACGTCTGGTCTTAGCCAGAATGAAGTTATTGCGTCTCGCTGCTGATAATTGGCGCTTCTATCCATGGGGACAACATCTCGCCGCGGGGGAACTTCAATCACAAAAGAGGTAAAGGGGAGACTTAAGAAGACTGGCAGAAAGGATGGTCAAGAAGGAGAGGAGCCTACGCCAGGAGGCGCTGAGAAGCTGCGACCGAAGATGTTACCTTTGCTCTATTAATAGCGGTTCACACAAGCAGTGTTTCGGCACCAAGTTCCCCCTTTCTCGGCAGTTTTTTTCCCCGCTTTGCTGAGGAAACGGGAACTTGGTGCCGAAGCAACCAGCGTTATCGGAAACGGATGGATACAAGCTACAAAGCAGTCAGCATTCTTCTTTGGGTGGAAATGTTTTCCGAACATAAAAGAATGTAGTCAAGGTCATCATATTAAGACAGTATGACAAGACTCGTAGCAATTGTTTTAAACTGGAGAACTTTAGGTTTAAGAAGGAAATGGGTAAGAACTATTTTATCAACCTAGTAGTTAACGAATGGACTACATAAGAATGATAAGAATGAAGGAGACTGCAAGAGACCATAAGGCCTACACTAGGAAGCTCCGTAAACACTAGCGCTGAAGCAATTGGTTGTTTTATGGGAAGATTAGATCACTTTATGGATAGGGATGAAAAGTGGCAGGGAACATGGAACTACCTAGTGCAGGCCTTATGGTCTCTTGCAGACTCTTAGATTCTTAAATAGTTGTGTTCCTTTTCCACCTTGCCAGAAATATGTTCACTGTTGGTAAATATGTCTCGATAGTCTCACTGCCCATCATCTTGGTGGTTAGTTCTGAAATGTTTCATTTCTTCCAGACCATTTGTTCAAAGTGATTCTTGAGTCCTTGGAAGTACAGTCGGGAGAAAAAGTATTTCATTGAAGTGGGTCTCAAGTGACCTATGTTTGTATTGGTAACAAGTGAAAGCAACAAACCCCATTTCTTCCACTCGACATTTTTTCTACCTCTGTTAAAGATAACACAGTACCAGGAAGTGTCTAGGGACTTTCTTTATTAATTGTACAGTATATTGAAATTTCTGGCCGCTGTCCAGTGCTTGGTTGAAAAGGACTTGTAAATCAAACTCATCCTCTCTCTCTTTCTCTCTCTCTCTTTCTCTCTCCCTATCTCTCTCGCTCTCCCTCTCTTTCTCTCTCCTCCTCTTTCTCTCTCTCTCTCTCCCTCCCTCTCTCTTTCTCCTCCCTCTCACTCTCTCACTCATTCTTTTGTTTTTCTGCTAGTTTCTTGAGACGAGACGTGGGGTCAACCTGGGTCAAATTGGCTTATCTATAAACTCATTCTCTCTCTCTCTCTCTCTCTCTCTCTCTCTCTCTCTCTCTCTCTCTTTCTCTCTCTCCCTCTCTTTCTTTCTCTCCCCCCTCCCTCCCTCTCTCCCTCTCTCCCTCTCCGTAAACGATGCCATCGAAGCCATGGAATGAAATGAGCATGAAACCAGCTCTCTACAGTGTCATTCCCAAAGTCGAATAGAATAACCTAAATTTAGCTAGAGTACATACATATAGCAAGGGCTACCCTTACAAGAGGGGGTAGCCAAAGTCAAAAGGCATAGTTCTTTGGCTATTTCTCTTGCAAGGGGGAAACGCCTATGGTATATGTACCTAAACCTTTTTATCATGCCATCATACCGAAGGACAAAACATCCCGTTCACCCTTGTCCCTATGGTTGCTTGTGTCCTCCGGAGCTATCGTGTAGTAGTATTTGTTAATAATTTTACAACATATCACTTTCTTGCATGG
>NC_134781.1:56655601-56665601 GCF_046742065.1 Oratosquilla oratoria | reverse complement strand
CAGTCACCGCCACCGCCGCCGCCATCCCTCGACATCTCCCTGAATAATTCCGTTTCAAATCAGATTTCGTCAAGGTTTCCATCTTGCTCGACACGTAAAACAATTTAATCGCCATCGCTGTAATTAGTCGACGTCTTAAGCGCGTCAACGAACGTCTGTGCCTCTCCTGCTCTCCCTCCTCCTCCTCCCCCAGTCCGCATTCTTTACCAGCCCCCCTCCCCCCCTCAGTAATCCCTGCTTAACTTCCCATTGTCTCCACTCCTGTCAGCACTCCTAAGCTCGTGCGTGCTATATCTTTTGCCCCCCTCTCCCGTCCCCTCCCCCACCCAAAAAAAAAAAAGAAATCGAAAATCTTCAGACATTCTTCTTTTTCAGTGAGAGACGTACTTGTGTTTTGATTGCTCTCTCTCTCTCTCTCTCTCTCTCTCTCTCTCTCTCTCTCTCTCTCTCTCTCTCTCTCTCTCTCTCTCTCTCGCCTTCACTCCCTCTCAATCGATCTACCGCTCCTCCCGTCCCTCCCTCTGATTCTCTTTTTCACAAACACTCTTAATATGTATTATTCAAAAGTCCAAGGTAATGTATTTTATTCTTTTACCACATGACTTGCTAATGTAGTCGTTAGCGTCACGGGTTGCCGCGCTGCGGGACCTAGTTCGCACCCGGCTCATAGCGTAAAAATCCTTTTCTAATACTGGAAGTCGTTACTGTACCCCTTAAACAAAGGGATTAGTGTGATATGTGTATGGTCACATCATTACCCATAGATGGGACCATATGAAGTCTGAGCTCTTATCTAGGGTGGTCTAACCAAGACATTTCCCCACCTACCACCCATCCTACACCCATCCCACACCCATCCCACACCCATTCCACACCCATTTATTGTCCCTTTTATTTTAGCTCCTTGTGGATGAAGGCTCTTCCCAGAGCCCACTGCTGAGGTCAGAAGCAATGCAGCAAGACAAAGACACACACAGCAATACATAAACGGATGAACTGAGATGCATTAGCTTACACACACGACCAAAAGTGCATCCTTTACGTCTTAAGGTGGCGGCATACTAGGTATTTCTCGCTAGCATGCTACTTCGTTTGAGTAGAAACGACTTCGGTTACGATCTTTTGTTTCTCAAATTTCCAAATGTCAAATGACCCTTGCGTCATATAGTGATAAGCTGAATGGCGAACTAAGTGAAGTTAAACCTATACAAATGTTAGACACGTTGTTGAGATGCACTTACGTCTAGAATATTGTAGCCGAAATAGTTTCTACTCAAACGAAGTAACAGAAGCAAGTAGCATGCTAGCCTAGTGTGCCACAATCTTTACAGACCAAACAACACGACAATAGATCCTTTCCTTTGCCTCTCTACCTCCACGCCTCACCCGCATCCTACTTCTCCTCCTCCTTCCTCCATAATTTCCTCCGACGGCCCCCCATCTTTCCTTCCTCCATGTTTATGATCTTGATTACCTTCTTCCTCTCCTTTTTACCATCGTCTTCAGATCTTTTGCTTCCTTTCTTCCTCTTCCTCCTCCCATCGGCTTCCCTCCGGGCTCCTCGTCTTTCTTCTTCTCCACTCGCGCCAATCCTGCACCCAAACCCCGGCCCCGCCCCACAGTACCCGGATCTCTTTGGAAACCTTCACCAAAGGTTTCCTTCTCATTCACTCAAATCAAAACGTCCGATTAATGGTCGTCCTAGATCTTCTTCGCCTCCTCCCCCCTCCCCTCTGCCACCTCCCTTCCCCCCTGCCCCCACCCTCCATAAACTTGACTTCCATGTATCTCCCTGCCATACATTTCCTAGATTTTGTCCCCATTCATGTTTCCTCCTAAAGAACTTTAATGGTGACACCAACTCTCCTTTCCCTTTTTCTCTCCCCATTCCTTATCCTCCTCTCTCAACTCTCAAGCCTCAGTTGAATGAAATTGCTTAACGGCAGAGAAGCTGTCTAAATGACCTATGGTTATAGAGGAAGTTTTGATAGAGACAATTTCCAGATCGATGACGACCAACATGAAGCACTTATGACCCAGATCACACGGGAAGATTCAATACATGTGCCGCTACCTTCCTCCCTCCCTCACCTCTTCCCCTCTCATCTCTCCTCTCTTCCTCGGCTGTACTCACCCACTCAAAATCTCTTTGTTTTCCTTCTTCATTCCTTTTTTTCTATTTGATCTTCCTATTTTCTTTTTCCCAGCCTTCTGTTTTCATACCTTCTCTGCATCAATTTTTTTTCTCTCTCTCTCGGGCCGTCTTTCCCTCTCTCTTCCTCCTCCATCTCTCCCTTCCCCCATTCTTCCCCCTTTCACCTATTCTTGCTTCTCCGTTCATTCCTCCCCTTTCCTTCCTTCCTCTTTTTACCTAATCCAAGTCCTATCAATCGTCCTGTCAATTTCTGTTTCACACCTACATTTCAGTCCTAGTCTTCCTCCTGTGAGTACTCCTCCCTTTCTCCTCCACATTCTACTCGTCTTCCTCATTCTCATTCTCCTCTACTTTCTCCTTTCCCCCCTCCTCCTCCTCTGCTTTCTCCTCTTTCTCATTCTACTCCACCGTCACCCTTTTCTCCTCCACTTTCTCCCTTTCTCCTCTTCATCCTCCTCCTCGTCTTCCTTCTCCTCTTCCTCCTCCTGCAGCTATTCCTCTCTGAGCTTTTGTATCTTTGAACATGTTTACCACCACTTCCTCCCAGACTCCCCACCTCTCTTTCTCTCTCTCTCTCTCTCTCCCTCTCTCTCTCTCTATCTCTCTCTCTCTCTCTTTCTTTCTGTGTGTGTGTGTGTGTGTGTTTTCCCACAGCCCCACCTTTCTAACCTCCTGTCTCCTGATAATTGCCCCTCCCTTGTCCTTCGCTCCCTATCTCTCTTCCTTGCCCTTGGCCCGTTCTGGTTCCTTGCGCTGTAATCCTTCCCTGGACTTTCTGTCCTTGCCCGATAGGACTGACCTTTACCCCTGCTCCTGCCTGCAGTCCCGCCCCCCAAGGTCTATTGCCCCTTTTTTATTTTCTGAGAAAGAACTCGAAAAAAAAAATCCAGAAGTATATCTCCCCCCCCCTCTCTCTCTCCACTCTGCTCTGTCCAGGCTACGCCCTCACGCGCCCCCGTCACGCCCTGGCTCGCCCCCAAGTGTCGCCCCATCGCGCCCCGATTTCTTTGTCCCCAACTCAAACTCTCCCCTCCCCCTCCCACCTTCACCATCACCTTTAGTCCCGCCCCGCCCCGCTCCGCCCCCTCCTTCTTCCTCGGGAGAGACCTTGTGTGTTTGTGTTCTTGGGCTTGGCAGCCCTCCCCGGGTCCACCTCGATAATTATGACGTCTTTAGTGTCCTTTGCTCTTGAGAGCCGACTCTCTTTGTCGAATTTTCTCTCTTTTTTTTTCTCTCTCCCTCTCTCTCTTTTCCTCTTTCTCTCTCTCTTCCTTTCTCTCTCTCTCTCTCTCTCTCTTTCTCTTTTATTTATTTATTCATTTATATTCTGTGTATAGCTCCCCGGGTTTGCCTTTGGCCTTCTCTGCGGTTCTCGTATTTTTTCCATTTGTTTATTTCTGCACTTTGTTTCATATTCTCTTTCTCTCTGGTTAATTGATTTCACTCCCTTTGCATTATCGGTTCTCTTATTTATGGTATCAACAGTCGCAAAATTTTCCATGAGGATAGAAGCGTGGGTGAAATAGAGGCCAAAACTACAGCAATGGGGAGTCCCAATGCTTGTCCATGAAGTTACTGTCCCTGTCTTCGTTTATTTTTCTTGCGTACGTTCTGTCCTCCTTGTTCGATCTTTTCGTTGTATTAAATTAGCCTTTCTTAGATATAAACGGATGTACACAAACACACACACACACACACACACACACACACGACTCGGTGGCGCGGCTGGTAGAGTACCAGACTGTTGTTACGGTGGTGCCAGCGATACCTGGTTCGAATCCTATCCAGGGCTGAAATTATTTCAGTATCGCTGCGCTTCGAGTCGTTACTCCAACTCTCGTGGGCGGGGAGTTGGGTGTGTGTGGGCGTGTAAGGTCATAGCATTACCCATAGATCGGTCATACGAGCTCTGAGCTCTCTTCCGGAGGGAAATAGCGGTCGATCACGAGTCCAACACGTGATCCAAAGACCAAGTGAATACACACATACACACACTTACACTCACTCACACACACACAAACACACACACACACACCTCTCATGGCGCTGTGGTTAGAGCTCTGGCCTGCCACTACGAAGGTCCGGGTTCGACTCTCGCCCGGGGCTGAAATAATATCAGTATCGCAGCGCTGAGGGGTGTTACTCCAACTCTCGTGGGCGGGGAGTTGGGGGTGTGTGTGTACAAGGTCATAGCATTACCCATAGATCGGACCTACGAGCTCTGAGCTCTCTTCCAGGAGGGAAATAGCTGTCGATCACGAGTCCAACACGTGATCCAAAGACCAAGTGAATACACACACACACACACACACACACACACACACACACACTGAACACAAGCAGAAAGCAACAGAGAGATACAGCATGGGCTATTTTCTGAGGAAAATTGCAAAGTAAAAATGGCACTTGTTGATGGTTTATCGTCAAGTGTAGGAATCAACGATTATATGAAGGCAAATGAATATGATACCAAGTCAGGTTGCTATTTCATTAGGAAATGGTGGATACAAATATATGTGTGTGTGTTGGCATATATATATATATATATATATATATATATATATATGTATATATATAATGTGTGTGTGTGTGTGTATGTATGTATGTATGCGTGTGTATGTATCAATCAATCAAATCAGCCATCCTGAGTATACTGCTGGACAAAGGACTCCTTCATAGCATTCCATGATTCACACGACCAAGCCAACCTCTGTCATGTCACTCCTGCAAACTTCTCTCTCTCGTCTCTCCACTTCTGTCTGGTCTTCCTCTTCCTCGCGGCGTCCACTCAGTAACACACTTGCTCCATCGCTCATCAGTCGTTCGCACTAACCTGCCCAATCCCACTTCCTCTCTTTCACCACCTCCACAATATCTTTCACTCTAGTCTCGGTCTTTCAGTGTTATTCCCATCATTGATCTCTCCATTCACCTCTGGGCAGTCCTTAGCTTTGTCTCCACGCCTTCGTCAGTTTCCAAGTCTCACACCCGTAGATTATTGCTGGCATAATGCATTGATTGTAAACTTTACGTTTCAGACATAGAGGTAGAGAGACTCTCAGGATTTTATTATATCTACTAAACACTTTCCAACCAATTGTAATACGTCTATTTATTTCATTATCATGATCTTTGTTCACTTTCACCATCTAGCCTAAATAATTATACTCTACAACTTCTTCAAGAATCTCACCATCAATTATAATCTCTTTACTTTGAACTTTTGTGTTGAACATTACTTTGGTTATACTCTTATTCATTTATAAACCTACTTTGAGACTTTCCTTGTTCAGATCACTCAGCATATCTTGCAAGTCCTCTGCTCCTTCTGAAATAAAAATACATATATATATATATATATATATATATATATATATATATATGCATATACACACACACACACATGTATACATATATATATATATATATATATGTATATATATATGTATGTATATATATGTATATATATACATATATATATATTTTATATATATGTATGTATATATATGTATATATATATACATATATATATATATATTTTATATATAGATAAATATATATATATGTATATATATATACACACGTATATTTATATCTATATATACATAATATATATATATATATATATATATATATATATATGCCTTTATATATATATATATATATAATATATATATATATATATATATATATACACACACACACACAAGTATGTCTTCTTTTTTCAGGAATTACACCTCTCTTTTCACCTCTTAGATTCTCATCACCTCTTTGCTCCAAGTCTGTCACCTTCAATCTCTTAACATGCCCTTTTCCCACTCCCTCCTTCTTCCCCCTCCCCACCCCACTCGGTTGCTGCCGCCACCAAACTTCTTCCCTGCGTTCCTTCCCAATCTTCATTAACTTCAAGTTGTGTAATTTCTCAAAAGCAAAGACAGACTTCGTCAACTGGTCTCTTTGGTTTTGGGGCGCCTCTTGGAGTGGTCCTCGGGAGGTGGGGCGGGTGAGAGGGGGTCTTCTTCGAGATGGAATCCGAGATTTCTTCGTGGTCTTTTGTGAGCGTCTCAGGAGCCTCTCAGGGGATGTATTGCGAGGCTCCCTGGGGCTCATTGAGGGTCTCCAGCAGAACCGAGCCTTGACTCCGCCATCTACAAGGCGCCTTCTTCAGGCATTCCTCCAGGTCTTAACGCTTTCAGGGCTTCTTCGGGTGGTTTGGTGTTGGATGTGAAGAAGAAGCAAAAATGAAGGAGAATCAAAATAAGATGAAGTAAAAATAAAGAAGAAGAAAAAAGGTGAATCACATAAAGAACAAGCAATAGAAAATGAAACGAAAGAAGAAAAATAAGCCAAAGAAAATGAATAAGAGAAAGATGAAATAAAGTAGGAACAAACAAAAGAAGAAGAAGAAAAAAAAAGACGCCCGACACTCAATTTCATCTCTTGAATATCTTTACTCTCTCCCAGAAACTTAGTTCCGTCCTTCCCCGTGACGTCACGCCACACCGGAACTAACCAGAGACGCCCGCCGGCCTCCAGAGGATGAAGCCGGCGAGGTCGAAGTTCCTCTAGTAAATCCCGGCTGCGTAAGACGGTAAAGTAAATTAGAAAAAACGCCGGCGCCGTGATCCAACACCCATGAATTTCAGATGACGACGCGAAGAGAGCAGGAAATGGGACTCGCCGGTTCTTTGAAGAGCACACACACTCCTCCTCCTCCTCCTCCCTCCTCCTCCTCCTCCCTCCTCTTCCTCCTCTTCCTCCTCCTCCCTCCTCCTCCTCCCCCCTCCTCCCCTTCCTCCCCTTCCGCCTCCTCCCATCCTCCCTCTCACCTTCCTCTTCATTTCATTTCATTTAATTTTCTTCCCTTTCCTTTTATTTCTTTACTTTCCTTCTCTTCTCCCCGCTCCCTTCCCCTTCCATCCCCTCCCATCTCCTCCTCTCCCTTTCCCTCCCATCCCATTCCCTTTCCCTTTCCTTTCGTTCCTTTCCCTTGCCTTCTTTTTCCTTCACTTTTTCTCTCCTTTTCCCTCCTTTCCTATTCCCCTTCCGTTTCCTTTCTTTTCAATTCCCTCCCTTCCTACCTCTCTCCTGCCCTCTCCTCCACTCTCCATCCTTCCTCTTCCCTTCCTTTCTCTTCCCCCTTCATCCTCTTTCTTTCCCTCTCTTCTTAGAAAAAGTTCTTGATTCTGTCTCTTTCCCCATCCTCTCTTTTCCCCTCTCTTCTCTATACCTCTCTTACTCCAAACTTTTCTAATTTCCTCTCTGTATTTATCCCTCTGTTCCCTTTTCTCTAAGATTTTTCTCCTCATCTTCCCGTCTCGTCTCTCGCTCTTCTCTTTCGAGTATCTTTTATTTCTTTATATAAATATTTTTTAACCTCCCATCCTCGTCTTTTTCTCATCACTCACCCCCCCCCATTCTCCCTTTCTGCCATGTTCTCTTCCTGCTGTCTCTTGCTTTCTCCTCCTCTCCCCATCCACAACACCTTCTAACCATTTCTACTCCCGTATTATATCATCGAGACATATTTAGTATTCCCCACAATTCCATCCTTTTCCTTTCCTTTCTCCTTTCTTCTCCTACCACTACTTTCTTCACTATTATGTCCCCGACATCCCTTAAGCTATGCCCTCCCCTCACTCACCCCCTCCTCTTGCTGGTCCTGGGACAAAATTTAACCCCCTTTACTAAAGCAACGTAGCAAAGATGTTTAACCTATATTCTCGTGTACCCCATACTTATGCACTGCTGTTTTTAGCCTCCTGAAGACCAACAATTTCATCACTAAATAGAATCGCTGAACATCCATTAATTCCCACTATTTCTCGGCTAGTGGCCTCACTTAGCTATGGCCCACTATGGGAAATACTTAGATGAGATGCGTGACCTTGTTCATCTGGAGCAGGGGTCACCAAACAACGCCCTGCGAGGTCAACTCATCCGACCCGATGCTGCACTGTACATGTATTCTTTTTCTAAAAAAATATTGGTATATAAATATGTTTGTTGTCTTTATCTTTTGTGCACTTTGTGTGTTGCTAAATAAACATGTTGGTTGTCTTTATTTTTGTGCATTCACTGCATTGCACTGAAGAAAATGGTTATGCGAGACGCGCTCGTTATTCTCTCAGTTATCTGGTCCGCTGTGAAAAAAAGTTTGGTGACCCATGATCTGGAGGAGGGAATCAGAACGAAGGTGGGAGGGGAGGGGAGGTGGTGTTTTTATCGATCCAGACCCCAGGTTGACCCAGGTTGACCCCACGTCTCGTCTCGGGCTGAAGAGGAATCTGTAAGACTTTGCAACCAGAGGGAAGGGGTCGAGAGGGAGACAGAGAGAGAGAGCTATACTTGTTTATCGATTATTTCACTGCACCGTACACAGCAGAACAACGTCGATCAGACTGTGTTTAACTAGACTAAGATTGACCGTACCATGATCGATCAGACTATGATCAACCAGACTGATCGATCAGACGGTGGTCGACCCGTCCGTGATCGATCAGACATTGATCATACCGACTTGGTGAATATCGACCTCATCCAGCTGGTCAATGCGCCACTGTATCGGAGGGGCAATGGCAGAAGAGGAGGAGGAGGAGGAGGAGGAGGGAGAGAATACGAAGGACTGAAGCGAGAGGGATAATGATACGCCGAAGGCAAAACTTATATACATAAGAAGTTGGATTAATAGCCGAAGTAGAAAAAGGGGGCGTAAGCAAACAGAGGAATGATTAGAAAAGACAAAGCCATACGAAGAAGTGGGGAAGAAAGCCACAGAAAAGACGATAAAGGCAAACACGAAACAATAGAGGAATGAAAGGAGAAGAGGAGGGCAGGAAGAATGAAAGGGACGAAGCAAACAAAGAAGATGGAACAAGGGAAGAAGATGGCAGTACTGGAAGGAGGGAAGGATGGGGGGGGGAAGGGAGACAGAACAAATAGAAAGGGGAAGCAATGATAAAAAAGAAAGACAACTGAAAACTGGAGTGATGGGCTGGGGGGGAGGGAGAGGGTGACTCTTATGAAAAAAAGGTCACTGTTTCGTTACTGACAGTTCACCAGCGTTTCTATCCAAAAAGTGTGAGGAGGAAGATAAAATGTGGAGAGGAAAGACATGACGTGATATGAGAGAAGAGAGGAAAGGGGGGAGATGATGATAGAGGAAAATAATAAGAGAAAAAAGAAAAAAGTGGCATAGAAAAAGGGGAGAAATAATGAGGGTGAAAATAGTAAAAGAAAAACAAAAGAGAGAGAAGTGATTGAAAAATGAAAGAGAAAAAGAGGTAACTAGAGAGATAAAACATAATAAGTGCAGGCAAGTCTGAACAGAAGAACGAGTTACAAAAAAAAAAAAAAAAAAAAAAAAAAAGAGGACCCAGCGGAGGGGTGGGTCATGCAGAGAAGAGAGGAGAGCGTATATAGAAAGAGGAGACACAAATGATGGAGAACGAATGTGTAATCAGAAAAGGAAGGAACTATAACGTGAAAGAGAAATGGAAATGAGGCGTCTAAAATAAAAAGGGAGGGGGGGGGAAGGCTGGCGTCATGCAGCCTCCATTAAACACAACTCTCCGTACCGAGGAAGAGTGACATTTGCCCCTTTCTCTTCTAGACGCCTCAAAGGATGAAGAGGCGGAACGACAGCATTGTAGTATTTTGTTACTGATAACCAGCGCTTCTATCCATGAGGACAATACCCCACTGAGGAGGTGGAGTCGTAGAGGTGACAAAGGAGAGATCTGAGATGGGCAGCAGAACGGATAGTAGAGGTTTAAGTCTTCTTTACATTAGCGGTATGAACCTTTCCGGAAACCGCGGCGGTACCGTATAGTCCAGGATAAATTG
>NC_134781.1:56615601-56645601 GCF_046742065.1 Oratosquilla oratoria | reverse complement strand
TGTCCTTGTGGATTATTTGTGTGAAATGGCGCATTTAGTATAGAGTACTGACTGCTTCAATTTTATGTAGTTAGTTGCCAAGGCTTCACGCCTTGCTAACTACAACAAGCGCTCAACAATAACTAGCAGGAAGATTCAGACTGCTGTCAGGCTTTTGCTCCCTTGTGAACTGGCCAAGCGTGCTGTCACCAAGTACACCACCTTCAAGTAAACCTTTTCTTCTTTCTTGAAGTAGTTACACTTATTCTAAGGACTTTAGTGGCGCCTATACGGGCCAGAGTAACGCAGCCTGATTTTGTGGTTAAAGACGTTCCACTTAGAAGTAGATGCTGACCACTTTTTAGCTTGTACTGTCCCTCCCATCCACTTAGTCGTGGGTTCGAATCCCGCATGTCTCTCCGATTCCCTGAAGTGACTGCCGCTTGTCCAACAGTCCAGGAAGCACATAATTGAGCATAGGTGACGGCTTCGGCCGCAGCTATTCAGTGCCTCCTGGCGTAGGCTCATGGTTCTTCCCCCTCCATTCTACTACCCTCAGTAAATAATGGACATGCCACTGCCTAGTGTGGGCCATATGATCTCTTGCATTCTCCTTCTTATGTTTTCTTCCCTACCACCGGTCTTCGGTGCGATGCCGTTCTCAAGGATAGAAGCGCTGGTTACCTTTGATTAATATATATATATATATATATATATATATATATATATATATATATATATTTCTGTTATTGGTATGGGATTCGCTTACACATGACCTTAATAACAGGAATCATAAGTTCTATCATTACATCGGTCAAACACCGTAAAGATACTTATTTGTTTTCTTTGCAATGAAATATAATGAGAGGGTAAGTACTAAGTAGGGTCAGATAGGGTCAGATAAAAAATAATGATAATACGAAGGAGAAAAGGAAAGAATACATGAATAGAATGAAGCAGAAGGAATAAAAGAACCGAAGAAAGAAGGAGAAAGAAAACACGGTGAGAATGAGAAAGAAAGTATAAAGATAAAGAAAGGGAAGTAGGAGGGGGACGACGAGAATGGGAAAAAAGAGGAGGGAGAGAAGAAAGGCATCAAAAGAAAAAAGTGGATAAAGTGGACAATGGAAAGAAGAAGAAGAAGAAGAAGAAGGGTGGATGTGAAAAGGTTGAGAATGAGGGAAGGAGAGGGTGGATGACGGGATGGCTGGATGCGTCACAGGGATGCTGAATAGCACGACTGACAAGAGGATGAAGGAGAAGCGAGAGAGTGGAAGAAGAAGAAGAATAAAAAGGAGTGAAAAGATGAGGAGCGTACGCCAGGAGGCGCTGAGTAGCTGCAGCCGAAACCGTTGTCTTTGCCTCTTTTATGCGTTTTGAGGACTGTTGGGGATCAAGGTAATCGACACTCGCTGCAACTGGGAATGAGAGTGGAGTGCGGGATTTGAACCTTAAGCGAATGCGAGATCAGCACGCTCCCAATGACCACCAGTACACAAAAGGGAGAGAGGGATGTAGTTGACAGGACTAGACACGTCAGTCGAAGGAATAGACAGGAGTAGACGCGTCTGTAGTTTATGTATATATGACTTTAGACCTTTGCGAGTACTTTCGGTAGGTTCGTTATCTGTGACTGAGATTTTTCTTCCATGTGACAAGCCGATGAAGGTAGGCGTACCAAGATGTGTCTACAAAAATACTGCCAAAAGATTTTGTCCACTGTTTTTTCTTCTTTTATTTTCTTTGGGAGAGGGGGAGAGGACGTACTATTGTAGACAAATTAACATGGCCTCCAATATATCAGAGCTATGCTTATATATATATATATATATATATATATATATATATATATATATATATATATATATATATATATATTTGGATGATGGAGAACATAAACACAAGGGAAGGCTCGGAACCCTAAACACTCTAACGTTTCGTTCGCGTAGAACTTCTTCAGAGAGTGTATGTAGAACTGCAATTGAAGTTTATGTACTATATCTAATTATCTTTTCGGACACTTGGGAAAGGTCGTTTTTCTGGCGTGCTTTAGAATTAAAATACTAGTTTCTTTAGCTAAATTGATAAACCCTCCTCGATGATTCGATAAGCTGATTCAACAATTCTTCTAGTGAATTTATCAAAACCTTTATGTCCAAGTGTCCGAAAAGGTAATTAGATTTACTACATAAAATTCAATTGCAGTTCTACATACACTCTCTGAAGAAGTTCTACACGAACGAAACGTTAGAGTGTTTAGGGTTTCCGAGCCTTCCCCTGTGTTTATGTTCTCCATCATCCAAATAATTTGTCTAAAATACTTATCAATATATATATATATAATATATATAATATATATATATATATATATATATATATATATATATATATATATATATATATATATATATATATATTTTTTTTTTTTTTTTTTTTTATTTATTTTTTTTTTTTTGAGCGGCGACTAGTCCCCAATCACAAAAGTGTTGCGTGACTCTGGTCCATAGGGATGCCAGTAAAGGATTTAAAATACTGCCTACATAAACCGCAATTAATACCTTATAAAGGGAGGGCAAAAATGTAGGTGCGGTTTAGCAAATAAGAGACTAAGGAAGAACGAGAGATGAAGATGCAAAAGAGGAACGGAGATAAAGAGACAAGGGAGGAAATCTAAGAGAAATGTCTAGACCAGAGGACATGGGAGCGATTAAAGAGATGTACTGGGAGGAAGAGGAGGAGGGAGGGGGATGGGGAGGGGGAGGGGACGAAAGCCAGACAGTGAAAGAATAAGGAATCAGGGAGAAGTTGTATAAATAGGGAGAAATATCTGGAAGGAGAGGGTATGACAATACAATGAAAGAAAAGAAAGAGAAGAAGGAAGAAAATTATAATATAGAGGGAAATTGAAAGGGTAAAATAACAAAGAGGAAAGAAGAGAAAAGGGAAGAAGTGATAACGTTCTGTTTGGGGTGGAAGGGGGGAATGGGAGAAGCGATGAGGGGGGGGGGGCGAAGGGTGAAGAGGGAGGCACCTCTTCGTGTGACAGGAGGAAGAGGGTAATTCGATAAAGTGTGAAGTTCAGGAGAGAGTGATTACTCGAAGGGAGGTGGAGAAATGAGAGGGTGGTAGCAAGGGAGGGAAGGACACGAATGAGAAGTGGAAGGAAATAGAGACGAAAGCGGAAAGAATAGGTAAAAGAAGAAGAAGAAAAAAGTGGAAGATTTATAGGAAAAGGAAGAAGCAGTCAAGAGGAAGGAAGGAAGGAAAGAGTGAAGAAGGAATGTTAGGGAAATAGTGGAAGACTGAAATAAAGGAACACAACATGACGATGGGAATAAAAACAATAATATTGAGAAACAAAGATTTGATGTTTAGGCGCACGTGAAGGAACACGAGAGAGAACAGAAGATATAAGAGGATGGAAAGGAAGAGGAGAATACGAAGTTGATGAAAAGGGGATGGATGAGAAGTAAATAGAATGGGTGGGGTAAGACAAGTAAAACGAAAGATAATACAAGAAGGACGAGGAAGTGGGAAGGACGAGAGAGCGGGAGAGAAAGAGAGAGAGAGAGAGAGAGAGAGAGAGACGAAGAAATGGGTAGAGAGGATTAGCGGATGGGATTCAGATGAATCATGGGCTTTGAAAAATTTTAGGAATGTGAGATGAGGATCTGGTATTGTAGAATTATAGCAATGCAGGCGATCGGAAATGATAGAAAATGGAGTAGAGATAGAAGAGACAAAAATGAAGAAAAGTCAAAAGAGGGAGGAGGAAGTGTAAGGTTATTTGAGGCGAACATGAGGAAGTGAGGGTAAAGAGAGAGAATAAATGAAATGGTTGGTGAGCGAGAGAGGAGTTTTGAATGCAGAGGAGGAGATGAGTTGAGATGCAGAGGAGGAGATGTGTTGAGAGATCGAGGAGATGATGTGAACGTAGATCGATGACGCTGGACGTGGGAAGGAATTGTTTGCAAGTCGGGGGAGAAAGAAGGACGCAAGGGAGGAGGAGGAGGAAACAAAGAAGAAGGAAAATAACGCATACCGGAGGAGGAGGAGGAGGAGGAGGGGGAAGGAAAGAGGAGAGAGGATAAGAACAGACGAGAGAGGGGACAAATGAATATGGGCAAGACATGTCGGTTTTAAAATAGAAAATGAATATTAAAAATAGTTTTGAAATATTAAACCAATAAAAGATATAGTAAAATATATATTAAAATATCAAAAAGGATGATATACGGGGTCGATGATAGCCAGAATAAAATGAAACGTGTACAGTGTTAAAGAGCTATTGTATCATATTCAGTCTTAACCCATTCAACTCCGATGACAAGATGTCATGTCATTTGGTCAAATAAAACAAAAAATCATAAAACACCAAAATGTTTGATCAAACACCAGAAAAATATGACGTCAGTCCTCGCTTTGCTGCGAGCGAAGCGAGGACTGACGTCATATTTTTCTGGTGTTTGATCAAACATTTTGGTGTTTTATGATTTTTTGTTTTATTTGACCAAATGACATGACATCTTGTCATCGGAGTTGAATGGGTTAATCAGCGCTTCTATCCTTGAAAACTGTATGGCGCCGGAGGCGAGGTGGAGTCACAGAGTCTGGCAAAAGCAAGATCTTGTCCGTAAAGGTCGTCTCGAAAGTCCTTTATGCAACATTCTGTATATCCCATTATAGGACAGGTAAAGGTGGTGGCACACTAGGCTAGCATGCTACTCGCTTTTGCTACTTCGTTTGAGCAGAAACGATTTAAGTAACAATATTCTCGATTTCCGTAAGTACATCTCAACAATGTGTCTAATATGCGTAGTATAACCTTAACTTCTTTTAGTTCGTCAATTCATCTTCTCCCTCTATGACGCAAGAGGAATTTGACATTTGGAAAAATTGAAAAACAAAAGATCGTAACCGAAGTCGTTTCTAATCAAACGAAGTAGCAAAAGCAAGTAGCATGCTAGCGATAATTAATTGGCTATTGGTTGAATCGGAGTTAGTTCAGGTTAGGTCAAGGCTATGATTGGACAAACTTGGTCATAAATACTAACAAGATATTTAGAATAGAATTTACGAGGATACTATGAAGAATTTCTACACCTCCATCTTCTTTCTTCACTTGAAGGCAAAAAAGAAACGAATCTGAAGAAGGTATTCCAAGCGGGATGTGATTGTTTCTACTGCAGGTATTACATGCTGTGTACTCAAGTACAGTTTTGCTCTACGTCAGATACAGAAGGGCTTTATCTCTCTCTCTCATTCTCTCTCTCTCTCTCTCTCTCTCTCTCTTTCTCTCTTTCTCTCTCTCTGTTCTCTCTCTTTCTCTCTCTCCCTCCCTCTCTGTTCTTTCTCTTTCTCTCCCTCTCTCTCTATCTCTCCTCCTCTCTTCTCCTCTATCTCTCTATCTATCTATCTCTGACAGGGGTGAATAGAGAATGGTTGTATATGGATGATGCTGTAATGCATGAGGTGGAATGGGCGAGGGGATGGGGGATGAGGTAGTATATGTGAGCAAAATTTGACGCAGCCCGAAGGGATTTCTCCCCGTCTTCTCCTTTTATGCAATGGGGGGACAGAGAGGGTGGGTCGCCAATGTAATGAACCGGCCTTGCTGTGGATGCGTTGTGTCTTGCGACACTGCTTCTGACCCAGGGCAGTGGACAAGGTGCAGGGATGACCCGTCATCCAGGAGGTGCTAAGATAAGAGGGAGGGTGGAGGGGTGTGGAGTGTATTCAGGGATGGAATGGGTGGGAATGATTTTATGCCTTTTCCTTTTTGGCTACCGCCCTTGTAAGGGGGAAAAAGCCTTGGTATATGTATGTATGCATATATATATATATATATATATATATATATATATATATATATGTATATATATATATATGTATATAAATGTACAACACTGAATGGGTCCCAGTTATTAGAGATACAATTTTATGAACCACAATGCACTTCAATTTTAAGCCATCAACATCGGAAGAACCGTGGAGTCAATGCTGCACTGGTCACGTGCGGACCGTAGGTTCGAGTCCTCGGGCGATCCACGTTTCAATTTACAAAGGATTACAAAGGCGGAGCATGCCGACAGGAGACCTTTTGATCCATATCTAGGTCGGATGCAAAAAAAAAAAAATAATCATATTAATAATAAATAAAAACAATAATAATGTAAATAACAAATAAAATACATAAATAAATGCACAGGTATAGTTAAAATAATAAACAAATAGGTAAATAGTAAATGATAATAAATTGACATATAACTAATAATAAATGAAAATCAGACAGACAAATTATAACAAAACAAAAACAAATAATATAACATAAATTACAGCATCTTACTTAGGTATTTATCTAAATGATTCTTAAAGCTTCGAACTGAACTACATTGCCTACACGGTTCTTCCGATGTTGATGGCTTAGAATTAAAGTGCATTGCGGTTGATAAAATTGTATATGTATATATATATATATATATATATATATATATATATTTATATATATATATATGAGAGAGTGATAGGTGGGGAAGGGTAAATGAAGATGGGCTTTTAGAATACGTCCTAACGTTTCGGTCACTATGACCTTCTTCAGAGGACTCGCTACGTTACGAGTCCTCTGAAATAGAGGACGTTAGGACGTATTCTAAAAGCCCATCTTCATTTACCATTTCCCACCTATCACTCTCTCATTTGTCTAAAACAATTTCTAAATATATATATAGATATATATATATATATATAAATATATATATATATATATATATATATATATATATATATATAGATAGATATATATATATAATATAATATATATATATATATATAATATATATATATATATATATATGTGTGTGTGTGTGTATGTGTGTGTGTGTGTGCGTGTGTGTGCGTGCGTGTGTGTGTGTGAGAGAGAGAGAGAGAGAGAGAGAGATGTTTATTTTCTCTGTTTAATTCCTTGCCCCATTTTGCCTACTTAACTTTTATGAAAATCAAAAGAAAGGAAGAAAGTAGGTCTGTGGCCGAGCTGTACAGAGGCCTCCGTACCACCTCCCCCCGTCCCCTTTTTTTTAACTTCTTTCACCCTTGCCTTACTACCTCCACTTCTCGTTCCCCTTTCACCTCCCCCAGCCCTACTTTCCCAACACACGTGCGCGCGCGCGCCCACACACACACACACACACACACACACACACACACACACGCACACACACACACACACGCACATACACACACATACGCACGCACATACACACACACACGCACATACACACACACACATGCACATACACACACACACACATACGCGCACACACATACACATGCGCGCGCGCGCGCGCACGCACGCACAGTATTCCAGGTCGGTCCCCAACCCTCTTTCTTCTTTGGGTCTAGCCGACACCCCCCTCCCTCTGTACACTTTTACCCTTCACCCTTCTTTTACATATACCTAATACTCGTGTAGTCCATTTACATATTTCCGGACCTCGTAAGCCTTCATACCGTTATAATCAACATTCATTTAATCCAAACTTATATTTCGGCACAATAGATACCATTTATACATAACTAAAAATGTGTCATTTTGCGCGCGGGCGTGTGTGTGTATGTATGTGTGTGTATGTGTGTGTGTGTGTGTGTGTGTGTGTGTGTGTGTGTGTGTTTTCGCTCGTATGTATTCATGTTTGTGTGTGCGTTATTCCAGTGTATTTCCTTAACTTATCACTCTCTCATTGTGTGCTTTTTGTGTGTGTCTGTGTTTGCACCTGTGCGTGAGTGCGTGCGCGCGCGCGCGTGCAGGGCCTGGTGCGTCGTTGTTATCGATTCGCCAGGGCTGGTTGTTCCGACGTTTTCTCTCGTCTAAACAAACACAATACAGCCCCTCTCCTCGTCCGTGTAAAACCTCAGGCTGCACATTTTTCCTCATTGGGACAGCTCAGGCTCCTTGGGGACATAGTCTCCTGTAAATACGTATGGAATATGCATAATTTCAAAGGACCTTTTTTTTTCTGTTCTTTTATTTTCTTCTATTTGTTTCTTCTCTCTCTCTCCCTCTCTCTCTCTCTCTCTCTCTCTCTCTCTCTCTCTCTCTCTCTCTCTCTCTCTCTCTCTCTCTCTCTCTCTTTCATAAAAGCTTTTCTGGTTTGGGTTTGGGATCCGTTAAAGCTGACCCGCTTTCCAATGTTTTTTTCCTCCTCTTTTTCCTCTTTCTTTTTCATTAGACATCTTTGGAACTCGAAGCTGAAGTTTCATATAAGGTATTTTCTGGCGATGACAGTTCACATCAAAAACATCTTTTCTTGTGTCGCGTTCTCATATCCTTCGGATCGATGGATTCGACAAAATGAACCGAATCAGGTGCGACTTATCCATATCCGAGACGGGCTGACGTGTACCGTGCAGTTCCGCTCTAATCCATGGGGTTGGGGTGGGGGGGGGGGGGGTTCCACGCTTTGTCGGGATGCCTATGTACCAAAAAAGTGTTTTCGAGTCACTTATAACCTTCAGTGCGAGTTCGGCAAAGCTTTGCCAGGATGCATATTTTAACCCCCCCCCAAAAAAAAAAAATCGAAATAAAAGAAAATTAAACAAGTCTCATGTATCAATGAGACTCCGTCTTGGCAACAGAAATCAAGGACATTCCTTCCACGCTTTCTCGGGATGCCTATATACAAAAAAGAAAAAAAATCGAATTACTTATAACTGTCAGTGGGAGACCGTCGATGAGTCAACGCGCGGTGTGTGTGTGTGTGTGAGTGTGTGTGTGTGTGTGTGTGTGTGTGTGTGTGTGTGTCTGTGTGTGCTTATGTTCCAAAAAAGTATTTCCGAGTCCCATATAATCATCAAGGAGAGTCCGTCTTGATAACAGACGTCAGGGACAGTGACTCTTCAGTCCTGACGAATTATAGAAACAATTTTCGTCGTCTTAAAGGATTATCACATTGGGATATGTTTCCTCATACATCCTACCTCCAGCCTCCATTTGAATAATTACAATATAATTTCGCCTACAGAAATCTGGACTTTTCCAAGAACATTTCAACATTTCAACATGTCAACATTTCAACATGTCAACATTTCAAACATTTGTATAGGTTTATAATCTCCTAGTTTAGCATTCGGTTTTGCTATATATGACGGAAAGATAATTTGATATTTGGAAATTTGAAAAATAGAATATTGTAACCGAAATAGTTTTTACTCAAACGAACTTTCAACGGTCGGTGCTAGCGAAGCCCGTAGAAGCCCAGTGTGATAACTCCTTTGGCGATCAGACACTACGACCAGAAAGTGTCGAGAAACATTTTTACTCCACTGTTCATCTAGACTGAAGACACAAATACCCCATTGTCAAACATGCGTCTTGTATTTTCAAGTTTTAGTTACAGGGTGTCCCAGAAAAAAAAAAAATCTTTGAAACGTTTTGCTGTAGAAATTAGTAGTTATTAGTTTAAACATTTGCGAACGCTCAGGGAGGACTAGACAAGACTGAACATAAGAACATAAGAAATAAAGGAGACTGCAAAAGACCATAAGGCCTACACTAGGCAGCTCCGTATCCATCACCACCTGTCATCCCCATCCATAAAGTTGTCTAATCGTTTTTTAAAACAACTGATAGTTTCAGCGCTTACTACGTGGTTACTAAGTTTATTCCATTCATCGACCACCCTATTTGTAAACCAATTCTTGCCTATTTCCTTCTTAAATCTAGATTTGTCCAGTTTATACCCATTACTGCGAGTCCTGCCCTGTTGTTTTATTATGATGACCTTGTTTGCATCACCCTTGTTATAGCCTTTGATCCACTTGAACACTTCTATTAGATCACCCCGCACTCTGCGTCTTTCCAGAGAGTGTAAGTTTAGGTGCCTAAGCCTCTCTTCGTAAGGCAAATTTCCGAGTCCTTGTATCATTTTGGTCATTCTTCTCTGTACTGATTCTAGTGAATTTATGTCCATTCTGTAGGACGGAGACCAAAACTGTACCGCATAGTCAAGGATGGGTCTAACTATCGCTAGATAGAGTTTAATAATTACCTCTGCACTTCTATTCGTTACCGTCCTAGCAATGAAGCCTAATGCTCTGTTTGCTTTATTTCTGGCGCTAATGCACTGCTTCCTGGTTTTAAGGTCCGGACTCACCAGAACTCCCAAGTCCCTCTCGCACTCAGATTTTTCTAAGAACGTGTTATCTAAGTTGTATCTATTTTCGGGGTTGTGTAGCCCTACGTTTAACACGCTACACTTAGAGATATTGAAGTTCATTTGCCATTTCACCGACCATGTTAACAGTTTATTAAGATCATCCTGCAGATTCTGAGAGGAAAATAAAACATTTCTTTTTAAGCGTCCTTTACGAAGCATTTCAAAGAGCAAATTTTTTTGAACACCTTGTATACATATGCTTCATTGGAATAAAGTAACGTTCACACTACCGATATCTTGTACAAGGATACTACTGTATGTCCAGGTCACGTCTCGATTGGATATTGACAGAAATGTTTTTAACATACTTTACCTGGATGAAGATGTTCGAAACACTTCAAATGACTTCACTTTGGGAACTAATCGACCATTGAATGAAATCATTAGTCGACACTAACCAGAATGAATCCACGCGTGTCCCGTACTTATGCGATGATGTTTCTTAGCCTGGGAAAGACCACAATGCAACACTGAATTGTATCGCTAAACATCCACTAACTCCCACTAGTTTTTGGTTTGTTGTCCCACTTGGGAAGCTCTCTTGCCCTCAGGGATCAATAGAACCATAGTTAGAAAGTATAATTTTCTAGTAAGAAGTGTCACCATCCCATACACGAATGGAGCATCTGCTAATATTCATCCACATCACGGAAGTTATCTGCAGTCATCTACCAGCTTCCCAGCTGGTGTTGCGGACTTGATTCTATATCACTTGCTACAGATGCGTTTCTGGCTACGTGTTGCTTAAGGGAAGCGTTGCACCTAAAGATTTGTTTCTCTGTTGTGGTTCTTTACGTCTGTTGTCTCCAGCTCCATATTGCTACAACCAAGTGGAACCTCAGCGATGTACAGCCGTGCGTTCACTCGGACGGGAGGTGGAAGGGGTGGGGGAGAAGAACACAGTTCCCTCCTCCCTTGTGGGGATGGGGGGGGGGAAGTTGGAAGTACAACCCTTCTACGTATTTGGTAATCTAAGATGATGGAGACCCCTTCTCTACGAGGGTGAGGGTGATCCTCCGAAGGGGGAAAGCTTCCTATAGGTGGTAGCCCCTACCGAGGGGTACGGCGAGCTACCAAGTTGTCAAAATATGTTAACACGATGCCATTCAGTTGCCCACGGTGCCCACCAGGGTTGGTCGTCGATCCAAAATATCGAAACTAGTAAAAAAAAAAAAAAAAAAAAAAAAAAATGAAAAAAGTGACGCTATACTGAAGTGAAAACCACATTTTTTGCCAGCGTTATCACTTTCACAAGGTTATGTGAAATTTGTGCAAGTTTGTATGTATTCAACGTGATTCCACAAAATCGTCAGCATCTGTAGTTGCAAAATAATAGTCAACAATACTTTTTTCGGGTCTTTTGATTAAAGCCCACCATCTTAATTAGTTTTTTTTTCGGTTACAGCGTGGCTTCTTATAGCGAGAAGTTAGGACTGGAAGGGGTTCGAGACTGCCTGACGGCTGAGCGAGTTCGTAGTAAGGATATTATACTACAAAAAGTCTTCCTTAAGAAGTGAGACACTGTCCTACTCACCTCTGTCCTTGACATTAAACTGCATTAATTATATTCCTGTACACGACATTGTCAAAAAACTTTGTGGTAACAGTATTATGTGAGTGTATGTTATTGACAAGGTTCAACTGAATTTCTAAAATGTTCTAGCAAACTATATTCATTGTACCATGGGCACCTAGATTTACAGTCCATATGTATTCGAAGTTCATATAACTCCGACAAAACTCGTCCACTATTTTGTACTTTATATGTAGCCATAATTTTTCTGTTATATTTGTTCATCGCAGCAGATAGATCATGTACACGTCCACATTTTGAAGGTGGTGCTGAATATTCGAAAGCGTACTTTCATTAACGAATATTAACGATAAGAAGCGAAAACTGAAATTTTCATCAGTGAAGTCACATGGGCTGTGAACATACAGTTATGAATATTCACGAAAAGAATCGAAAACAGTGTCACGTGTTTTGGTTATACGAATATAGAACCACACGACATCGGTTATGATAATTGGTAGGGCGCGTGAAATTCGGGTGGGGTGGGGGGCGTGACCCCCCCTACCCTCATCTCCCAGTGATTTCCAAAATGACGCACAGTTCTCTTCAATTTCCGCTCGATGAGACTGCCCGCGTCCTGAAGAAGCTCCTCACTACGAACTCTCTTCAGTTGAATAAAATCTTCTGGCAAAGAAGTCATGACCACATCGCAGCTTAAATGGGTTATCACACTGGGATATTTTTTCTCCAACCTCCGATTAATTGGTGGTATCGCCCACCTCAAGAATTTCTTCTTCCGTAAGATACATTTGATATGCTGGAAGAAAATAATTTTCCTTCAACATATCAGATTCCTTCCCGGAAGCTACGGGCTGCAAATCTGTTCCAACAGTCGAAGGAAATAAGTCACTGTGATAAAGCCTTAAGCTTGGTCTTCCGGGGTCCCGTTTGTGCTTGCTATGGACTGGAGTTGACCAGCGCTTCTATCTTTATTGACAATCACGCGCTGCTGTGTTTATATATACAGTAGTTACTTAATAATAGATAGCTTTCAGTTAAAAAAGAATATTAAGACAATAATGAAGGATGTATTAATAAAAGTTTGATACACCGTGGGTCAGTTGTCCGCAGTTGTTCTACCTCCATCAGATCACTCTGGGTCTTTCTCTCCCACGCTCCTCACCCACTCCTCCCACTCCTTTTCGAAGACACCCAGAGAACTACAGTACTCCCAGAGCTCCTATCGCCGGCACTCCAAACCACCCTGGACTCGTAGCCGTTGTTAAGTTGCACACATTACCCTCTACGGCTCACCCTCAGGCACACTCAAGGACGACCCCGTAACTCAGGCCGGCACTCGTCTTCGAGGATTAAGTTGTCTCGTCTTAGGCGGCCCTCTGGCACTGCGGCGGCTCCCGGCCTCCCTCGGCGGTGTTGCTCCTCATTAGTGGCACTGCAGAGCCTCATCAGGGACCTTAATCACTCCCGCGCAGTAATTCTACACACCGTTCCACCATCCATCGTAATCCATTTACACGAAATTTACGAGCCCATCCGCGAAGGCTTCCCCCCTCCCTCCATCCCTCCCTCCCTCATGCAGATCGCGCGATTCGCGCGCGATATCGCCCATTGCCCCTTCTGGGCCGACGCTGGCGAGCTAAGCCGCGGGACCCACTCATCGCGACAATTGGGCGCCTGGCCGTCCCGGGTGCGGCGCTTCGGGAGAGCGAGCGAGCGAGCGCTCTTCACCCTGCACGAGCTAATTTGGCCCTGGCATTAGCTGTTGTCTGGAGGCCGCGTAGGGTAATGCTTGGGTAATTATATCATTACCCCCCGACGGCCTCAGAACATCGAGACCATGATCCCATCATCGCCTTCAAGGGTAAGGGAGCAGTGAGGGAACTGGAAGGTGTACAGGGCTGGAGGGAGAGGAAGGATTTGAAAGTTGAGCAGAGGGAGAAGGGACGGGGGGAGAGGAGTGAGAAGGAGCATAGAGTGAGGGAAACGAGAAGTAGAGGGCAGGGAGAGAGGAAAAGAAAGGAGAGAGTGCCATGAGTGGATTAAATGAGGGAGAGGAGTTGGAAAGAGGGGAGGGGACAGGAGAAATAGAAAGAGGAGGGCAGGGGAGATGAGGAATATACCGGGAAGAGATGACTAGGATGACAAGAATGTTGCTCGGACTATAATGGGAAAGAGTAGAAAAGAGGAAGACATTCTGAGAAGGGAGAATGGTGTAGGAGGAAGGGGAAGATGGAGAATTCGGGGGGAGAGGGGTTGAGGTTCGAAGAGGAAGGGGGGCGGTGAAGAGGAGAGGGCGCAAATGTAGGAAGAGTGGTTCGTGGTGAGATAATGAACCGGGTGCTACACGAAAAGTAAGGACCCTCACGTTCAACGAATGGGATGGTGAGAGGAAGGGAAGGTGGTCGGGAGGAGGAAAGGCCACGGAAAGAAGCAAGAGGAGAGGGGAGGAGGTCGGGAGGAGCGGGAAATCCTTTTAAGGAAGGAAAGCCTTGGACGGAAACATAAGGAGCAAAGGAAGAAATGAAGGAGGGTGGGTCCTTAGGGTTCTTCCATTATCAGTATTTATTGACATTGATTGGACTGTCAACACTTCCGTGCTTACAATATCGGCTAAGATTTTTTTGTGTCGTTCTTGGATATTTGATATTTGCTTGACGTGTTCAATGTTAATCAAATTTGTTTAAGATATCAGTTTATGTTGTCCTTAGGATCCCTAAGAGTGGCAACGTCTGGAAAGGTCAGAGGTTAGACATAAACGTGACTATAATGCTGAGCGTCGCACTGTTGTCTTTTGGTGAGAGGAGGTCTAATTTCTTGAACAGGAACACAAGACGACTGATTTCTTAGTCTATATACGACATTTTGTCGAAAGTGTGTAGTCTTTCCATTATAACGAAAATTATTTGATTGTGTCCCCTAAAGCTTTAGAGTCCTTAAGGGTTTTCCTCAGATGAATAAAACCACCTGACGTCAAACAAACCCACATCAAGTAAATTACCCAGAGGCGTTAAACCAAGAGATCTGACAGGGTAGTTATAATGACAGTTTAGACTGGTTCCCTGTTTATCTACTCGTACATGTGAAACAATATACCTTCAAAGATTCTGTCTCTCAAATGCCATCGTCCGACATTTAATGTTTCTAGATTGTCAAATCCCTTTGTTAGCTTCTAAATTATTCTCACATCTAACCTTCGTTAGGTATGAATGAATCAAAGTCTTCTGGTCTAGACACAGGTTGTTTAAGGTCAGAGAAGGTCAGCGCGGAACCTTCACGCAGCGTAGGTCCTGTCTTATCATATTTATACCTGGAAGAAGTGTAAGACTGTGTTGCCGTGGCGCGTTTAGCTTCTCTCTCGCTCTGCCTGTGTGCGTGTGTGTATGTATGTATGTATGTGTGCATGCCGTGTGTGACAAGAGTCTGGGATTCAGTCCAGCAAGTGGAGGGGGCCCCCACCCCCATCCCTGGCATGGTCCAGACGCCGCAGAAGGCAACAGGTGGGACTGGAGCCATGTAAGGCTTCATGTCTTGCATGACAAACTTCACTTATGAAATCCTCCCGGGTCCATCATGTACACTTCTTCACAGTGTGTTCATCATGGGCTTTCACCCCAATGAAAAAAGTATATATGTATCTTTTGCGTATCGCTCAGCTTATTGTCCAACATTTAAACAATAAATTGAGATATTGACGTAAAACACGCCTCGTTGCTAACCAGTCTTCTAATCGTCACACACTACATTTGCATCGTCCAGGGTCTGGAATCCTTCAAGGGGTTTCCCTCTGATGAATAAAATCGACGGGTGGCAGAGAAAATAAGCACCATTGAGAGTAACAACATGATCCCACGACCATAACAGACACACCGCACCACAGCCATAACGCACCACAACCACAGCACACCACAACCACAGCACACCACAGCCACAGCGCACCACAGCACACTACAGCCACAGCGGACCACAGGCAAAGCGCACCACAACTTAACCACAGCATACCACAACCACAGCGCACCACAACCACAGCACTTCACAACCACAGCACTTCACAACCACACACCACCACAACCACACACCACCACAACCACACACCACCACAACAACACACCACTACAACCATAGCATTTCATAACCACAGCACATCACAACCACGGCACATCATACTGTACACACATGTAATAGACTTCCCCAGCCCCGCATTACAGTGACTCCAGACTGGAAGAAGCAGTTTTTATCAACAAAAACTGCACCGCTTGGATCACCATCCAGTGCAATCACTACGGCTAGTAAGTGCGAACTAAAACTACCTTAACGAACAAACGCTGCACCATTCTAGTCACCCCTCAGCACAGGCGTTGCTCAATACAGCTATTATATTCTTACAGTTGTAGCGTGTCATGTTCAAACAAGTCCACCACATTCTTTCAATTATCGTATTATCTTGTTCAACACACCAATCACATTGTTACAGCTATCATATGCCATATTGACAACTACATTAGCTACCACCATACCAAGCCATATACTAGTTAATTAACTAAAGGTTGTCATTGCCATTGACTAATATGAAGTGGACAAGAATTGGCACACAGCATTCACTAGCACATATAATACCCTCAATGCTTCTCATTCATAGGGACCCAGGGAAACTCTTGATGCAGGATTAGATGGGATATGGTCCCCTTTTCTAAGCATTTAGTGATAAAAACATAATAATATGCAAATGATTGCCACATTCTGAGAGACGTAACTAGCGAGGGAACAACTAGAAGAAACTGGAAATATGTATTAAGACACATTGTGTTATATAGATTATATAAAAAAGAATCGGCTACGACAGGATTAACTGTAACATGTTGAATTCCCTGTCCTATGGACCTCTTGGTAGGTTTTTGCAAATCCTTAGTTGAGAAACACTGCCCTAGACGTTAGTTTTCAACATTTCTCGTTATATGTAGTTAGCGAATGTTTCGAATTATGATAATACATGTTGTTCTCCGTCTCATACTCATTAGAAAGTGAACTGGCGTCATCTCCATGAACAACGAAAAGAAACCGTGCGAGTTAATAGGTTGCTTATCTCTTTGGTTTTGTTTGTTTCATGTAACGTAATTTCAGTCATTTTTCGCTAGTATTTTGACGTATTAATGGAATTGTTATAATCCTTTAATCCTTTTATTAACCATTGCAGATGAATCAAAGCTCTTGGGCATATGATTAATACCACTCACAGAACAAGCATGCTACTTGCCTTTGCTACTTCGTTTGAGTAGAAATTACTTCTGTTGCAATATTCTTGACTTCAATAAGAACATCTCAACAATGTGTATAACTCGCATTTTAGGTTTAACTTCTTGGTTCGTCATTCGGCTTCTCGCTATATGACACAAGAGTAATTTGACATTTGGAAATATGAAAGACAAAAGATCGTCACCGAAGTCGTTTATACTCAAACGAAATAGAAAAAGCAAGTAGCATGCTAGCTAGAAATCCCTAGTGTGGCGCCACCTTAAGAAAGGCATCATTAACAGTAATGAGTCCATGTGATGACAGTAATTTCTCACTAAATACACTACATGGCGCAATGCCAGGTGCTGATAACCCTCCACTCAACTTTTCATCAACTGAAGAAATGATACCAGATAAGGCATTATAAATGATCAGAAAACAAGACTCAACCCGGGTTTTCTCGTGTATGTATGTTTGTTGACTGACTGCTGTCATATTATTAAAGTAGAATTGAGGATAGTAATGGCCTTTTAAGGACTGGTATCGGATAACCGAAAGGACCAATTATATCCACCATATTATGTAACATATATGTTACACAATGTGTATACTCGCACATACACGCATACGTACGTACATACATACATACAGTACATACATACCTACATACAGACATGCATGCGTAGAGTATATACGTACATACAGCATATACATACATGCATACATATACATACATACATACATATATACATACATATATGCATACAGTACATACAGTACAGGCATACAATACATACATATACATACGTACATACATACATACATGCATACATACATATACATACATACATACATACAGCACATATACACATACATGCATACATACATGCATATACATACATATATCAAATGAACTTTCCCTCTTATAAATAGGGGTGGTCTAGTCAAGGCATATATCCACGTTTCACCCACCCCACACCCATTCAACTCCCATTTATTGTCTCTTTTATCTTATGTCCTTGTGAAACAAAATAAGTGGGAGAGAGAAAGAGAAAGAGACAGAGAGACCGAGTCTCCAGTTGTACAAAACCACTTGGCAGTCAAAATTGTTCTGCGAAATGCACTGTACATGTACTGTACCGTAGACTGCATTTATTACCCAGTGTTTTTGATGCATGGAACCCCACAGTGCACAGTAGAGCATGTCACCTTTAACGTGTTCCTGACACACATTAGAACACAGAGCACAACCAAATTACATGCTGCATATCTCGCGCCTCCAAAACAAAGACGTCACTCATTCATACCAGCATTCTAACCGCATTTGGCCGCGACCAGTCCTATATAAAAAAAAACATGTCATACTACAGGATGTAAGTGATTAACACACTGTAAGCTATATACGTCACTGCACAAAACTAAGACGACTTGTACCACAGCCACGTTATGTCACAGCCGTCTGTACTGTTCGTTGTTGCGTGACCCTACAACTATCTAGATTCTAGCCCATAAAGTCATGCTACGCCACAGCCTACTAGCCTTTCTAGTCGCTTTGTGATCCCACAGCTTCCTAGCCTATGCAGCAATCATGTTATATATTTACAGTATATATGATTCTGGATTGACGCCACGACACCGTGGGTGAAGCTGCCACACACAGCAGTATTTTCAACCTTTTTCTATTATGACCCAACAACAAACTTTACTAGTCTGAAGAAGCTTGTTATAAAAAAAAAATAATAATAGAAATAATTTTTTTTTTAAGATTCATACGAGTGCAGTGCATGTCTCATTGTTCTTTTGTTTGCTGCTGTCGTGATGATGAGTTTGTCTTTATGCTGGTTGCCGCCAGTATTTTTTTTTTTTTTCTGTAGCACCCCCACTTAACTCAGTAGCGGGAAAGGGCTTCTTTCGGGATGAGCCGTGGCCTGCCAACGAAGGGGACGGATGTCCACCCTACCAACAGTGGGGAAATGTCATAAAAAAAAGAGTATTCATAATTTTTAGTTGAAAAGATCGGGATAGGATACGGGGGTTATTTTAGGCTACAGTAGAATAAATTAGGATACGTTAGGTTAGCTTGGAATAAATTAGGACACGTTAGGTTAAGTTAAAGTAGGTTACGGTAGGTTAGGTTAAATTAGGATACGTTAGGTTAGGTTGAATTAGGTTACGTTAGGTTAGGTTAAATTAGGTTACGGTTGGTTAGGTTAAATTAGGATACGTTTGGTTAGGTTAAATTAGGTTACGTTAGGTTAGGTTAAATTTGGTTACGTTAGGTTAAATTAGGTTACGTTAGGTTAGGTTAAATTAGGATACATTAGGTTAGGTTAAACTAGGTTACGTTAGGTTAGGTTAAATTAGGTTACGTTAGGTTAGGTTAAATTAGGTTACGTTAGGTTAAATCAGGTTACGTTAGGTTAGGTTGAGATATATTGGGTTAGGATTCTTGACTTCTTCTGGATTTGCTCAGCTCAAATCTTGAATTTGCATGGTTCCGACTCTTGCCCTTTGATCTTTAGCATAACCCATCCCACCCGTCCGGGATTTCCCGCAAACGTGATGGGGAGAGGGGAGAACCTCGAGTAAGAAACTTATGTCGACAACAACAAAATATTATCACATGGAGAGGATAAAACTTTACAGAAAATAAGTGAGAGACTTCTGTCGCAATAACAGAACGTTGGGAGGAAATAAACAAGATAAAACAATGAAATATCGAAAGGAATAAGAAGAAAGGAAAATATATAGGCTATATATAGTCAAAAATATATATACAAATGAAGAGAAAAAGAAAGAAAACCGAAAAGGGGCAAAAGAATGAAACAAAGCGTACGTGGAAAAAATGTATATGAATTGATACAAAGCGACTCGACTTCTGCTGTCTGTCATGGTCAGGTCTAGATTCCATACTCGCTAATAGATGACGTCACGTTTTTGTGTTATCACTTCGGGCAATGTCGGGTATTTTCGGAAGTTTCCGAAGTCCGATGTGACGGAAGACATTCAGAGGCCCAAATAAAACGCAATATTAGACTTCAAGCTTCTTCTATGGAAGAAAATTAAAATATCAAAACATTATAACATTTTTTCACGTGGAATGATGAATTATATAATATATAAATATATTACTATTACTGGGTGGACGTTTTTTACATTAAAATTTTTTGAACTGCTAGGAAAAGACAAGAGACTTAATTTTTTTTATATAAAAATGGTCTTATTTTTATTTACAGTAGAACAATATTAAAATACATGTATGTGAAAACCTCAATATTAAAATACATGTATGTGGAAAATCTCAATATTAAAATACATGTATGCCTATACATGTAGGTGGAAAATCTCTACTGGTAAAAACACTTTATTCTTATTTGCAGCACAATTCTCAATCATCCTTGCATATGATCCCGTGACGTCATCTATTAGCGAGTATGGAATCTAGACCTGACCGTCTGTCATGGACGAAGCATACAGTGCTGTATGTGTCCTCCCCGTAGAATTCACGCCGCCACAAGCCGGGCCACGTTCGTCTCACGTTCAGATTGCGTAGACGACATCACCGCCATCTTTCGGTGGTGACGTTTATTTGCACCATAAAGTACACCTGAAGCTGACCCATTATCGTCGTCGTCGTCTGTCATTGGTGAATCCGTTTAGGATCCCGCGGGGCTAATTGGTCCGACTGTGGTTGTGTAACGGGGCTGGCGCAAAACAATCAGGTGATTCAGGATAATCGCGTCCCGAACGACACGGCAATTAACCCATTCAACTCCGATGACAAGATGTCTTGTCATTTGGTCAAATAAAAAAAAAAAATCATAAAACACCAAAATGTTTGATCAAACACCAGAAAAATATGACGTCAGTCCTCGCTTCGCTGCGAGCGAAGCGAGGATTGACGTCATATTTTTCTGGTGTTTGATCAAACATTTTGGTGTTTTATGATTTTTTTTTTTATTTGACCAAATGACAAGACATCTTGTCATCGGAGTTGAATGGGTTAAGTAGGTCATGCGAGGTCAGGCCGCAGGTGTGCGCAGATTTGGATGGACGTCTTGTGGAGAACTTTGTCACGTCGGGTGTGGACGCTCTTCCTATTGTCAGGAGATCTTTGACGACCGTCGTGGTGTCAAGCTCATCCAAAGTCATAATGTCTGAATTTGAAAAAAAAAGACAATAATAAATAAACAAATTTAAATGAAGAAAATAGGGTACTTCAAGAAGGTGAAGAGCTACGCCAGGAGGCGCTGAATAGTGTCTGAAATTTCCACGGGAAAGAAAAATAGGAAGTGAAGAAGATAGGTGCTGCAAGAAGGGTGAGGATGCGCTGAGTAGCTGCGGCCGAAGCTGTCACCTATGTCCTTTGCGTTTCGATTACTGGGCCAGGTTAAAATCACTGCTGGGAATCGGAGAAGAGTGCGGGATTCGAACCCTAAATTAATCGAATGCGAGACTAACACGCTTTCTATGACGCCATCGCGCACAGAAAAACAAATGAGGGAAATATATAAATAGTTAACTGAAAATAAAATACGAAGAAGGCATTGTGCTAAATATAAATAGAAAACGAAAAAGTTATTGTGTTAAATGGAAATAGAAAACGAAAAAGGCATTGTTCAAAACGAAAATAGAAAACGAGGAAGGGATTGTGCTTGAAGGATAAAAACAAGCGAGAATTCTGTGCAGATGTATCGATGTGTAGAATGATAGAACGATGATGAACTCTTCCAGTCTGGCAACGTAAACAGATTTGAAGTCAAGTTTGATAGATGGAGGCACGGAATCGATATGCCATGAGTACAGTTCTTTTACATAGGTGAATACACACACACACAAACACACACACACACACACACACACACACACACACACACACACACACACACACACACACAAGGCAGCACAGTGGTAGCGTTCGCAACCGCTACTCCAGCAGTCCGTGTTTGAAACCCAACCTGGGCTGAAATGATTTCAGTATCACTGCGCTGCGAGAATGTTACTCCAACTCTCGTGGGCGGGGAGTTTGGGGTGTGTGTGAGTGTAAGGTCACAGCATTACCCATAGATCGGTCATATATGAGCTCTGAGCTTTTATCCGGGAGGGAAATAGCTGTCAATCACGAGTCCAACACGTGATCCAAGACCATAGTGACACACAGTAGAGTAAGTAACGCCCCACAAGCGTTGCTTCTTTCCTTTACACTATAATTAAATAAATGCAATTAGATACACACACGCACACACACACACACGCACACACACACACACACACGCACACACACACACCTTCTCTCTCTCTCTCTCTCTCGTGACGCCCAGAGCTAATATCAGTATCCCTGCGTTGCGGGGCGTTACTCCAACTCTCGTGGGAGGGGAGTTATGTGTGTGTGTGTTTGTGTGTGTGCGTGCGTGTGCGTGTAAGGCCACAGCATTACCCATAGATCGGTCATATGAGCTCTGAGCTCTCTTCCGGGAGGGAAATAGTTGTTGATCAAGAGTCCAACACGTGATCCAAGCCCAAGGTTAATCACACACACACACACACATACACAATAAAGAATATGCATGAAGGAGAGTAGGGATGGGAGCAGTTGCTCAATGTCAGCTCACATTTTGTGAAAACTTCAAGTAAATTTTGTTAGAATTTTATAGAGATCTTGGGGGCCGACTATCAGCCTTTGGGGTTGCACCTCTATATGGAATTGGAGTGTTAATGGATTTTGTGAAGAGGGTGGTGGGGAGATGATTCTATTTGACGCCCGTGTCTCAGGATCGCTATCAGAAAGTTTCTGGTTACTGGCGTAGGTAAACCACTGGAATTAGAAGAGGAGCTTACGCCAGGAGGCGCTGAGTAACTGTGGCCGTTGCCGTCACCTTTGCCCTATGTGTTTGGACTGCTCGGGGGAATTCGGAACTAGAAATAAACCAGTTAACATCGAAGAACGTGAGTAGTTTGCCGCGAAGACCTGTCGTGATTCGAAGCACAATAATGATTCTTGTTTTAAACACAGCAATGTGTCGATTTTGAGCTTCCACGCATGCCTCGGGTAAAAAGATATAATTTGGCTTCGTGGAGGTTAAAGCCGTTGGACCGAGTGGTTTCACAACAAACTGGAAAGAGTTATTGGTTTTGTTTCGGTGATATATAATGTATTTTGGGTCGTGAAAATCCGTGAAAGGAATTTTAAGAGCAAAACGGAAATTTCCTATTGAAACGTAGTTATATTTATTGTTATTGGTTTTATTTATGACAGATCAGATCGCTAACACCGTGAGTATACTCCATCGTATTTCTTCATTCTACACACACGCACGCATTACCCCTTAATCGAGCTATATATGAGCTCACATTCGGTAGGTGCTAATCACGAGTCCAACACGTGATCCAAGACCATGATGTTTTAAATACACACATATACTTTCACACTAGCACGTGCACAAACATATCCATATACCAGTATGAACGGGCGCACACACACACAGACACACAGGCACGCACACACACACATACACACACACGCACGCACACACACACACACACACACACACACACACACACACACGCACACACACACACACATACACACACACGCACACATTTACATGCACACGCTAACACAGACTATGCGCTCTTCAAGTGGCCGAGGTTTGTCTCCGCCGTGCCGACTTCGTTGCCGGGCCGCTGCCTCATATGAAACCGGTCATTAGGAGACGTGTTTTGCTTACCCTGATGGGCACCAGGGAGGTGTAGGGGTGGGGTGGGAGGGTCCGGGCGCCAAGGTGTCCGTTTCGTAATCTTATAACAAAAAATCAGATAAAGTGCAATACTTCCAAACTTCATTATTGATGTCTGTTTTGTTTTCTAGTTGTTTCAGCTTGATATGGATATAAGGGACGGTATATGAAATGCTGTATTGCCTCGATCTGTTGTTACCTCAGGTAAGAGAAGAACGGTAATTAAGAATTCCCTACGTAAAGACGCAAGAACATTTTCTTGTCAAGTGAACCAACTAGCCAGACGTTCAGCCAGACTGCCATGGAGTTAACTAAACCCACAGAGAACAACAGTAAAACAAACAAATGGGCCAACCCGACCCGTCAACCCGTTGGGTGTCTCAGTACGATAGTTTTTCCCGCCAATCTGGGCATCCTCATAAGAAAACCTGACCGGAGGGGATGTTCACACCTCGAACAATAGCAAAGAGGCCACGCGCAGCGGGGTTCCAACTCCCCAAGGACCCGCATTAGGGACCTTTATGGGTTTCAACACCTTCTGCAGTTCCTTCGCCCACAGCTCTCAAACTCAAGAATGAACAGGAGGGCTACTTGAAGATGAGACCTCCAGATAGAGCGTCGGTAGCAGGGAGAGGGTTTTGGCGGGAACAGTAGCTGGGGTGACGTTGACGCCCTCGACAAAAGGAGGACCGGGTCACGCTGCGGGGAGTCTTGTAAACCGGGCTGGTCTTTCGAATTTACGCTCATTGACTCAGACGAGACGACACCAAACTTCTATCAATACGAACACTTGAGTTTCCGAACAGGGACACGGGCAGAGGGGTATAGAAAGTTAAGGAGGAGGGAGGAAGGGAGTGGATGGGTAGGAGTGAGGTGAACGAACGGGTGGTTAGTGTCACTTACAGTGAGAGACCAATGTACAACCTTGTGCCTCGGTTGTAATTGAACGTATTGTCGGATAATCGAATCTACCCACATCAATTATACCTCTCGTTGCTTTTGCATGGATATTTTGGTTGACCTAGAAACACGTAAATTCGGACAGGAATTGCACATGAAATGACCAGCAAAGACTTGCATAGTTCTCTTCTGTCGTGGTCAGGATTAGTCTGTATTCCACGCACGGCAGCGGCGCGAGATTGTCCACGAGAGAAGTAGCGCAGAACTACAACCCAAGGTCTGAATATACATTCTTAGATCTTGCTACAACCCATACAAACAACGTTTCCATTATTTTACATGGAAGCTCAGGATTTCACACACCGCACAAGTGGAAGGAATGTGTTCTGCCCGTGTAGTGTATGCCTACCCCCCAATTTTCTCCCTTTGAGGACGTGGGTTCCACACATCTGAATGAAAATTGGTGATATACACAGGATCCATGGATCCTAGGATGGAACCCAGTAATCTAGAGGGGGGTTAGGGTGTAGGGGGGGATTACTGTTGAATTTTGTGTTGTGGAGATTGTACTCCGTTTCTGGGATATTGCAAATTGCTTGTTTAACGTTGCTTGGACGAAATTAGATGCATGTCTTGTTTAGTTCTGTAACTCCTCTCTCTCTCTCCTTCTCTTTCTTCCCCACCTCCCTCTCGCTTCCTCTTGATGGTGTAGTATACCTTAACCAAATGGTTTTGTGTTTTAGGTTTAAGACGTTTCTGTGATTTGTGTACTCAGTAAAGGTGAGACGAGTAGAAAGGTATTTCAACTAACATGATTTAGACCCATTATGTCGTTTGTGTCTGCCGATTCGTTCTCCTAGGTCGTCTTCTCGATCTCTGCTCGCCAGCCACACTCGAGCGCATCCTGAGCCGGCTGTTTACAGACCCAAGATTGACCTCATGGTGGTGGGAGGGGGAGGGGGGAAAGGTGGGTGATGTTGGCGGAAGGGGAATCTGTGTGGATTGAGTAGCCGTGTCTCCTGAGCCACGATACAAGCCCTATCAAACACCCCCTAAAAGTGTCAGAGGCAATGGGCCCTTTTATACACGACATCATTCCATTGTCCTACCGACTCTTCCACAAAACCCGATCCCACGCGCGCAAGCGGGTGGTTTGTCCGAGGTAGTAGTCCACAGTCCATAGTTGGTTCGGGTTTTCATTCGAACTTTGCCCTAGATTTAAACCTGTGGGTTCTTGTGAAGTTGCGGGTTCCCCACTATCTGGCAGTAGAAGAGGTACCTGGGCTAGGTTTTTTTTGTCCTTGCACTGCTTTGGGATGCATGTGGACCTCTGTACCAAATTTGGTAAAAATTCGACGAGAAATAGCGATTGAGACACACGTAAAAAAGTTAATAAATGAATTATGACAGATATATATATGACGAGGAAAGAATATGGTCTTGATATAATCGACGAGATATAGAGATTTAGATAAACATAAAAAGTGAATAAGTAAAATAGAATATATATAGTATATATATAAATATATATATATATATATATATATATATATATGTGTGTGTGTGTGTGTGTATGATGAGGAGATTATGTAATCCTGAAATTGTATCCATGCTGTAGTATGTTGGACATGGAGGCTGGTTTTTACATTTCTATTCTATTCTTTTTTGTTTATTAGTACTTCCATGGTTACTATTACTTGTTTTTTTGTTATCTTTTATTTACTCAATAATTTATGTATTTATCATTTTATCATAAATATAATTTAACTTATCCATACATCTTGTTTTATTTGTTCATTTATTTGTTTACATATTTTATTTTTTATTTATTTTATTATGTATATATATATATATATATATATATATATATATATATATATATATATATTTGGGATAAAGGCCATTCAGAATACATGTTCTGTTGAAGTCGACAGCAGTTACAGCATTATTCAGTTTGCAGTTTGCTTTTTCAATTTTTCTAACGGTGTTCCGATCTTCGTAGGCGAGGGTACTAAGTAAGTTTCCAAAATCCATATTAACTCGAGACGTCTTTCGGCCTTCACTCGGCCATCTTCAGGAGTGTAAGTATAGATGTGTTATGTTGAAATGGTGATTATATGTGGTTTATGTTGGCACTGGGGGAGGTGACCTTTGTGTGGAAGGTGGCGCCCCGTGGGGTGCTGTCTGTCTAAGTCCTTGTGGCGCTCCGTGTGGTGCTTGTGAGTTTCTAGCTGAAGGAAGAGTGGAAACGGGCATTTGTTGAATGTTGATGGCAGGTTTTAAGTTGTGAATATACACAGCTTCCGTCATTCGTAATCTCCGGGTGTCATGTTCATTGTGTAGGATTACTGTGTTTTCTTCCATCATTTTTCTACTCAGTGTTTGCCCATGTGTCCTGTCGTTATGGCGGCGTATCGCTCCATCCTGTAAGTGCGCTGTGATTCTTTTGGACAGTGTGGTGGTAGTGAAACCTATATACCTGGTAGGTAGGCGACTGCAGTCACCAATATTACAAGTATATATGTATGTATATATATATATATATGTACATATATATATATATATATATATATATATATATATATATATATATATATCATCATTTTCTTTTTCAAATTATTCGATTATCCGGCTCGGGTGACATGTTCTCCGGGGAGCAGTAATGAGCCCGTCAAACCTCCGCAGCTCTTGGAGCCCTTGGTAATTACAAATCGGTACACTCGCTACCCGCGGCTCTTGACCAAGTGGGTCGAGACGCTTCAGGTCAGAGTGATTAACCTCATCCGAAGTCATCTTCCTCTATCTGCTGTCAAGTGATTTAATCCATCGAGGAAGAAGTCTCACTCCTTATAAAAAATAAAAAATAAATAAAAAATAAATAGGGATCTTCAACATTACCGTGAAAGAAAGTATATAGAATTACCACAGGAGGAAAGAAATTTGGATACTGCTACATTCTCACACAGACTACTCTTGAGTGGTAATATTGTACACACACACACACACACACACACACACACACACACACACACACACACACACACACACACACACACACACACACACACACACACACACACACACACACACGCTTATAAATGCATTATATATGTGTGCGTGTGTGTACGAGTATGTATGTAAATTGTGTGTAACATACTTTCGGATAACCCTCCCCCGGCTGTGTTGTATTCCCACGTTTTGATGAACGTGACACCAGGAGGCATTCTTGTGAAATGTAGCAGCGACGACAACAACAACAAAGATGCAAAAGTTCCACGAGTGTGAAATGACCACCCGCGACTTCTCTTCCACTTCCTCCTCGAATCCAGTTGAACTCAGCAATCGAGTTGGCAAGTGGGACTTGAAACTTCCGATGACTTCCGTTGGGGGATCGTCAAGTTTTGTATGTTTGTGTTGCGCATGATTTCCGAGCGGTTAGAGCGTCGCTTCTTGCATCGGAGGTCGATATGACGGCAGTTAGAACCCTGCCGCCAGCGAGTTGGACCAAGAGGATGGTACATTAAATCCTACCCTACAAAGTACTCTGTAAGGGCCACCGTCCTAGCTTGACAGGGAAGTTCGCGACACCGAATCATAATGTGAATTATATGTGTATATGTATGTACAGGTGTATGCGTGAGAATGTGCATACTTACGTGAATGATTATGTTCTGCATGTACACGTATATATGCGTGGGAATGTATAGGTGCATGCATGTTTACCTATACGGGTATATGTATTTGTATGTATATGCGTATGGTTGTATATATATATATATATATATATATATATATATATATATATAATATATATATACATGTGTGTGTGTGTGTGTGTGTGTGTGTGTGTGTGTGTGCTTATGTATGTATGCGAAGAGTATATAAAGCGGTGAAGTTGATTTGGACGCAGATGTGTGATGGCTTAGTAAAACAGTTGGTTTGAAAGTTAATTGCATGTATAATCGTTAAGGGAACATAGTTAAATGCAATTTATCAAATGGGGAAGGTCAAGACTCAGAATGGCATTGAAGAAGTAAAATGAAGGAAGTGAATCACAAAAGATAAAAGAAAGAAAAAAAAAAGACGAGAACTTTGAAAATCTTCCGAGTAACTTCTGTGGTAGGAAGAAGTTGCAGCAAATGAATTGGTAGATAAGATGCTATAATGAAACACGATTAGAAAGGTAAGCCTGTGCTTAATCTTAACCACGCAGTCAAACTTAACCCCATGATATAGTGACCAGTAGCGCTGTTCTTGAACCAAGGTCAAAACTACACGCAAAAGCACTCTGTAGGAGCCGATAAGACCTGTTAATTGCATACCTCTGATCACATGGACTGAAATGTGTTTAGGGGATTTGTGTCCCAGCCCTGTTAATTGCATAGCTTGGATCACATGTACTTGAGGTGTTCTGTGTCCCAGCCCAGTCGAATCTTCTGACAACGATAATCCTGATGTTGTGTTTAATGGTTTAACTTTTCGTTAATGCGATATTGAGAAGAATCTCCGCGGCGGACTTGACTGCAATCAAAGTCTCCTCTTACAAGATGCCGGGGGAACAGTTTGGTAGCACGAGTGAGCTGTACAAGCGATAAACTACAGTAATTCTTTTTAATCTACGTCTTTATCGCTTAAAAAAAAACCCACCGGGCCTTTGTGAGTGGACGCTCTGGATGAGGTCTGCTTTGTCAACAACTTAGTCACTCAAACTGCAATTTTGACTTGATAAAGACTGACACCGGATTTTTTTTTTTATCTCTCATCTTACGATTTGCTGGTGTGCATCATTATTGTGAAACGTTCAGCAGATAACAAGTTTAACGTTAATGCTTTTTATACCTGCTTATGTCTCCTTTCTCAGTTACAAGTTGGTAACCTCTTCACCCTCTTTTAGTAGGTCTTTGAAAACTAAATTAGCCCCTTGCTGGTAGAGTTCTTGTTCCTACATTTCCTCCTCCTACTCCTCCTCCTTTTTTTTTATTCTGTCTTCCTCCTCTTCCTCCCCATCCTTTTCGTCCTCCCCTTTCTTCTCCCCAACTCGTGCCTTCCTCCTCATCCTCTCCTCTTCTCCTCACCTCCTCCTCTCTTCCTCTCCCTCCTCACCCTTTATTCTTCAGTCTTCCTCCTCATCTCCCCCATTCTATTCCGTCCTCCCCTGTCTTCTCCCCAATTCCTTCTCTCCTCCTCTTCCTCCTCCCCCTACTCCTGTCCTCCTCTCTCCTGCCACCTCCCTTCCTCCCCGCCTGCCTCCACCTGCCGACGTGCGGACAGGTATTACGACTAAGCCACAGATTGAGGATTAAGGTGCCGGAGGAGGACCCGGGCGCGGGGGCGGGGGGCTGGGGCTGGGGGCTGGGGCGGGGGACGGGTGTTGAGTGGGGTTGGGAGGATTGGACGGGTGAGAGCGACA
>NC_134781.1:56608101-56610601 GCF_046742065.1 Oratosquilla oratoria | reverse complement strand
TCTTCCTTCTCGTCTTCTTCTTCTCCATAATTCTTCCTCTTCTTCCTCCTCTTCCTCTTCTTTTACTTCCACTTCTTGCTCCACCTATACCTTTTAGTCCGTGCTCTTGTGACATGATAGGAAGCGTGCAGGTCTCGCATTTGCTTAGTTGTGGGTTCGAATCCCGCATTCCTCACCGATTCCCAGCAGTGAATGTTTGTTACTTGCCCCAACAGTCCAAGCGCTTATGACAAAGGTGACTGTATTTGGCCGCAGTTATTCAGCGCCTCCTGGCGTAGGCCTCTTCACCCATACACTTTAAGACAAGTCCCACGTCATGAGAACCTTTGTGAACAGTGACCCGAGGGCAGACTCGGGTCATTGTGGGTCGCGGTGGGAACATGATGACGTCATGCCCGGAATAGCGGTCCAGGTAAATGTTCAATAACAAATTTCCCTCTCAAAGGTGTTGATAATGAGGCGTCCCTGGACGGTGTCCGCGCCGGAGGGGATCCGGGGGCGAATTGTCTTGTGAATGGGCCGTGGAAATGGCCTTAATAGGGCTGCTTGCTTCAAACGCCGGGTCGAACTAGCAGCCGGACACAAAGGGGCGTGTGCATCCAGGTACTGTCTGCGTGTGTGTATGTGTGTGTTTGTGCGTGTGTATTTTTATTTGTGTTCGTGAGTGTGTGTGAGTCGTTGCGAGCGCGTTTGTGCGTGAATGGCGAAACCATATAAAAAAGACAAAGTCTAAGATATCATGTGAAACAAAATTAGATAAAACCAGACAAAAAAGAATAAGTAAAACAAGAGAAAATTACAAAACAAAATCCAATCTAATCAAATGAAAATAATGCATGATGACAGATTTGTGTGTGTAACGTGCTTACAGAGCATGTATGCAGTGGACCTACTACAATGAATTTATAAACCGAAACCTATGATTATACACACAAACACACATACACACACACACACACACACACACACACACACACACACACACACACACACACACACACCAGGGGCTGAAATAATTTCAGTATCGCTGCTCTTCGAGTCGTTACTCCAACTCTCTTGGGCGGGGAGTTGGGGGCGTGTGTGCATTACCCATAGATCGGTCATACGAGCTCTGAGCTCTCTTCCGAGAGGGAAATAGCTGTCGGTCATGAGTCCAACACGTGATCAAAAAAAAAAAAGACCATGGTGAATACACACAATGACAGTGAAACCTTTATTAATACCCTATGAGCTCAGTTACATACTTTATCATTTTTGTTCAGTCAGAAACCGATATAATTCCTCTGAAAACCGGCCCTCGGAATGGAATGGCGAGGGCACAGAAGAAAGGACGATACGTCCGTGAATTAAAACTCCAAATGTTCTCTGTGTTTATCTCACCACCCTGCCACTCATTAGGGAAGCTGGAGACACAAGGAGTCCGTTCAGGGTGTGGTATACGTCGTGATTTACTACTATCTATTCTGCCAAATCAACCTTGGTGCAAGCTCTCGTATCACCCATCTATGTGCTATTTGATTTTTTTTCTGTATGTAGTAAAGAAAGCTGTATACGGGTATTGCAATTAGTATCACTTTTTAGGATTGACATAACTATTTGAATTAATACTATGACACGCGGCACCGCTTCACCCCCCCCCCTCCCCCAATGTTGCCACGCTGAGGCGTCACAGTTGGGATGGGGCGGATAATCGTTGTTATAAACCTGAAAAGTGATGCTAATTGTACTATACAGCTTCCTTTACTATATACAGAATATAATAAAAAGAAATTGAAATAGAACATAGATGGGAAATAAGAGAGCAGCATGTACTAAGGTTTATTTGGCGCGACGTGTGCCACACCCTGAACGGACTCCTTGCAGCGCACCGACTATGGGCACAACTTGGAGCATCTGGAGAAGACGCAACACTTGTTAGCCTGCAGGGGGAAATGAGACTGAAGGGGATTTGCATGACAGGCCAAGGAGTTCCAAGCCCGGGACAGGAGTTTGCTTGTTGCTCCTTCCACGCCCGAGCTCAGGAAGAGAACGGCTCGGAGACCCAGAACGGCGAAAGAAGTGGCACTCAGGTGAGGTGGAGGAGGAGGAGGGACGAGTGCCACTGAAGCGCAGGGCACGTACAAGTTGGCACCCCGTGTGGAAAGGGACACGAGCGGGAGGAACTAGTCAAGCCAAGGAGGGCGCACCACGCCGAATGCACTCATGAAGAGCTCATCAAAGGAGCTCCTGAAGGAGCCTACTTCGGAGACTTCGAAGAGCCTCTCGTGCGCGATACAGAACACTTCATGAATCTTGCGCGGAGCTTCGCCTCTCGGAGAGACGACGTTGCGTCGAAGTTGTTGGGATGTTCTCGACCTGCTGGCGATTTCACGGCTTTCGAAGAGCGTGCGTGATGTACTGCATGTGCTAAAGGACACATCAACATCAAAAGACGCTCTTACACAGTCCTCTGGATGACTTTTAAAGGCCCTAGAACGACCTGGTGGGGGAGGAGTGAGAC
>NC_134781.1:56600601-56603101 GCF_046742065.1 Oratosquilla oratoria | reverse complement strand
TTCAAGAAAAATAAAATTAAAAATAAACGAGGGAGAGGGCGACGTGGTATAGGGTCATTTCATGGGAAGCTGAAATATAGTTGTGTGTGCGTAGAGACATGGCACATTTAAGCATATAAACTTTGTTGAAATACACGCTCGCGTTTGAACGTTCCTGTTGGGTTAACCTGCCGTCTCGCTTAACGCAGAAGAGAGTAATACACAACTGAGAAACCATCGAATGGTCTGCAATTACAATCAGGTGTTGTTAATGGTGATGCGGGTGGAGGCCGTCTTTGATGGAGCTGTCGGGGGCACTGATGACTTCGGTGGTGGTGTCCATGTCGCTTCCCAGCCACCCTGGCAGGATTAATGAACTTGAGGGTATTTCCCAAATTGAGCTTAATTTCATCCCTTCGTAGTTTAGGCTTATTTATTTTGTTGTTGTTGTTCTTATCATTATTTTTATTATTATTGTTATTATTTTATTATTATTATTTTATTATAATTATCATTATTATTATCCTTATCATTATTATCATTATTATCATTATTATTATTATTATTATTATCATTATTATCATCATGATTATCATTATTATTATTATTATTATTATCATCATCATTATTATATCATCGTTATTATTATTATTATCATTATTATTGTTGTCATTATTATTATTATTACTATTATCATTATTATTATCATATATATATATATATATATATATATATATATATATATATATATATATATATATATATATATATATATATACATATATGCCTCTCCGTCCATCTGCGAAGCAATGAAAATGATCTAATGTTGTCCGGAAAAAAAAAAAACTAATATTTTGTTTTACTTACAACGGGTGAATAGCTCTTATTAAACATGCAAAATATTTACACAGTATATATATATATATATATATATATATATATATATATATATATATATTTGTGTGTGTGTGTGTGTGTGTGTTCTTTTTTCTAAGGGGGGGACAGGAAGAGGTGACGGGGCAGCTCTCATTGCCTTCGACTGAGCAATGTGGCGAGGGTAAGGGATAACCCGTCATTCAAAAGGTGCTGAGATTGGAATGATGTTAAATGGTTTTTTATGTTTAAAATCTGGGCGCGTGCTTTGACTTGACCGTCCTCTTTATAAGAGGGAAGTGACCTTTGCTATTTATGTATGTATTTATATATGTATGTATCTGTTCACAATTTTTTTTCATTCCATGTCCTGTTTTACACACGCATTACCCATAGATCGGTCATATACGACCTCTGAGCTCTCTTCCGGGAGGGAAATAGCTGTCGATCACGAGTCCAACACATGATCCAAGACCATGGTGAATCAGCAAACACAACACTACACACACTCACACGTGTGTGTTAGCGTGATAACAAGAGAGGTGAATTGTCGAATTGGGTGAAGAAGCTGTGCAAGAGGGCACCTGTGCTCACTGAACACCGACTGATCACTCCCTCACTTACTCAGGTGACACGTGATCAAACACCCTTCACCACAGCCCGCCCCCCAAACCCCAATAACCAAAGTCTTCAGTGGCAAATTCATTTGAAATCGAGGACTTACCATAAGAACTTTGTCTATGCATTAATTTCTTCTTCTTTTTCTTCTTTTTCTTTTTTCTTCTTCTTCTTAGAGGAAGCGTCTTGAGAACATTGTCCATGCATTATTTTTTTTCTGTTTTCTATATTCTTTCTTTCCATATCCTTCTTTTTCTTGTTATTCTTCTCCCTATATTCTTTCCTGTCTTCTTTCCTTTACCGTTCCTTTTGTTTTTCCTTTATTCTTCACTTTCTTTTCTCTCCTTATATTTCCCTTTTCTTTTCATTAACGTTATCGATCATTGAATAAATAGCTGTCAGACGTAATCACACTAGCCAATTTTTCCTCCGACTGTTGGAACAGATTTGCAATCTGATACGTTGGAGGAAAATAATTTTCCTCCAGCATAATATCAAATGACATTCTGTGTATTTTTGTCGAGAAAACAAAATAGTTTGCAATAGCGATGTTATGGCGGAAAAGGATCAGGAGGAGGTGGGTGGAACCGCCGATTAATCGGAGGTTGGAGGAAAAATAACCCAGTGTGATGACCCCTTTAGACACCCATGCCCCTCCCTGTCCGTCTGAGAAACAAAGAAAATTACCCAATGTTTTCCGGGGGTGGGGGATCACTAATCATATTTTATGTACGAGTATGTTTCCTCACAACAGATGAACTCTCGCTAATCATGTAAAATCTTTACTCTTTACTTTTGTCTTGCGTTTGAGAAACTGTTATTCTTTGTACGTATTTGTGTAGAGAGCAAAGCTTTCAACTGTCTTTTGAGGAAATTGCAGCGTAGAATTAATATTTGTTTAACAACTGGCCGAGCGGATTAGAGCGTCGCCACTTGCGGCGGAGGTCGAGGTGACGGCAGTTCGAAACTGCCTCCAGCGAGTTGGACCAAGGACATGGTCCATAAAATTCCACGCTATAAATTCGTCTGT
>NC_134781.1:56580601-56595601 GCF_046742065.1 Oratosquilla oratoria | reverse complement strand
GACCATATGAAACTTTTCTCCCAATTAAAGGAAATTAATAAAAATGAAATGTTCTGGTTAAATTGCATCCTTCCTCTTCGAATATTACAGTAGATCTAATGACATTTTGTACATCCACTGTTGTCTCATGTCTAGTTCTACGGTCCCATTTCTTTGACTACTAGGGGCACTAGGCCCACCAGTCTTTTGTGTTTTAACTAATTTTGCTTTGGCAGGTATAACACATCTTGTCTTTTTTTATTATTATTAATCGTATATAAGTTTGTATATTTTAATTTCAATTGTCTAATTTGTTAAACTTTTTTTTTCAGTCTCATACTTTGGCAATACTATTTCGTTGCTCATGCGCGCGCGCGGGCTCGTGCCATTGGTCGGGCTGCCAGTTGCATGATGATCAGTGAATAACGGAAAACCTTGTGATGCAGCAAAACATTGGCGTTGCCAGACCGTCATGCCATGAATCCTTCCTTATGTATAAGGATGAGTCTTGCTCAAACAAAAACGAAACTTCTGTGGAAAGGCAATTATGTTTCTCTGAACTCTGTGGAGGATGGTGGGAAAAAGAACTAATGCTGTTTTTGTTTTTGTTTTTTCTTTCCTCCACTTCGTCTCCATGGAGACGCTCATGAAAACGCGTGACCACAATATGGCCCAAGGTCTATGGGTGTGTTAATATTTGACTTATTCCCTATTTGTCCACTTATTTATTCTCGTTATGACCCAACTTGGTTTTATGTAGTACCTTCACGAATATTACACGTGTCTTGTTCTTTCGAGGTTATTAAAACTTAACACACACACACACACTACATGTATGTGTATCTTTGATGATTCAGAAGAATTGCATGTGAAAAGTATATATGTTTTGTCTCTTGAGTTTATTACAGAATATGTAGAAGCACTGTAAATTGCAGTAAAACAGAGAAGTATGTGATGGGCAAAGGATGATCATGAAAAATTATTGTCCTCCACTTATGTATGATTATGTTTGAGATGAAATGCCTGAGAAGTATGGCAGGGGTTACAAGGTTGGATAGAATGAAAGACGAGGAGGTGATGAGGAGAACGCGGTTGGAAAAAGGGATGGCAAATAGAGCTAATAAAGAGAATTGGGATGGTTTGGACACAATGAGTGAAGAAAGATTAGTAAAAGAGGTGTGGAAGGCAGAGGTGAGAGAAGTGAAAATGAAGGGACGACCGAGGATGAGATGAATGGATGGGGTGAAAGGGCCGTTGAACAAGAGTGGAATGTCCATTGAGCAGGGAAGGGAGAGGGCAGGAGATTGAGCTGAGTGGAAAACTGCTATATATAGGTGCTGCGATGCAAGGAAAGGAGGGGATGTGGACAGTGAGTGGTTATGTATGAATGATATTTTGACGCTGCATGAAGGAATTTCTCCCCGTTTTCTCTTTTTCTGCACGAGGGGACAGAGAGGGGAGGTTTGCCGATAAGTGAAGCGGCTTTGCTGTGGATGTGCTGTCTTAATGAATTGCTTCTGACCTAAGACAATGGACGGGATACAGGAATGACCTGTCATACCTTCACGACATGACTCCCTGAGACTGTGAACCAGTACTGGCTTACACCTTAAAAGAACACGTGTCTGTAAAAGGCTTCATCACCTCTGAAGCTGTCTGAAGCCCTCTGGCTTGGCTTCGAGTACCGTTGGCGCGGCGCGGCGCCTCGTTGAGGCAAGCCCCGTCCCAGTTTGAGCCTGGGCCGAGGGCAAAAGTCATCTTAGATCCGGGAATCATTAAAGAACAAACAATTTTCAATTACATGATGTTCAAAATCAGTATTGCATTGAAGATAAGGTTATGGGAGTATATATGATTCCGTAATTATTCTATATAAAGATTCATTCACTGAGGGCATGAATAAGTTTTAATCTTTAGTTACAATTACCGTTGGTTGAATACTAATCGCACATTAGTGATTAGTCGATTATAATAAACTGATAATCGTCCATGGCTGACATTTGTAAGTTCTAAATTTTGATTGATACAATACGTCAATTGAGCAATTGTAGTGTCATTATTATTCGTTTGTTTTTGGTAAAAATAGATGGAGACGTAGGTGGTGCAGCTCATACTGGGCCGATTTTCGTCAACTGTTGTGAGTTCGTTTGAATAGAAACAACTTCCGTTGCAATTAATTGTTGTTTCGAATCTAACTCCCAAATTACTTATAACATCGAGAAGCTGAATGACGAACTAGAAGTTAAACCTTGACGACTGTTAGAATCATTGTGGGAATATTCTTGGGGAAGTCTAGAATACTGTAACCGAAGTCTGCTTTTAGGCATTAAAATACACAATAGTTGACGAGAATCGGCTCAATGCGAAGCTGGCGGGACGCTGCGTGTAGGGAAGACGTTTGTAAGCACCGGCCAGTCCGGAGGCCGTTAGGAATCGAAGGAGAAGGTTCACTATAGCGAGGTTGTGGCTCGTGGAAGCTCAGAGAGGGTCGCCTCAGGCGCATCACCTGCATACTGCCGGTACTTCCACCTACCGGTACAGCCGCCACTTTGTCCGGTAAGGTGGCTCCTGCAAACACTGTTGATGTAATTTTTGGTCCATTACCGGTGACCTTAAGACCTGTGGTACCATCATCGCGACCAGGCCGGTACTTGAAGCAGTTTTCCCATTGGGTCAACATTGTAAGACCGCTTTATCGACAAGGGTATTACCCACCCACAACCCCGCTACTACGTGATGCTGTCCTGGGAGCTGACAAAAAGTACCGGTTAATAAGCCACAGAACTTGTGCGAATATGATACAAAGGGGACTGCCAATGACCCACTGGTATTGACTGGCTTGTAATTGTTTATTTTCTCCCTAGAAAATGTTCCTTACACGAAACATGATATACTTGACTTAGACCCATCGACATTAAAAAATCTGGTTATCAATTTACTTCAGGTCCGTCAGTAAATCTAGTAATATACCGTATGTTTTTGACTTAGCCATGACTGGCACATGTATCCAGTATCATTCTTTAAAAATGTTCTGCTGGATGTTGATAATTTGGTTCAGAAATAGCCCAAATGTTCCTGTGTGTATGTGATTCACTATTGTCTTGGATCATGTGTTGAACTCGTGATCGACAGCTATTTCCCTCCCGGAAGAGAGCTCAGAGCTCATATATGGCCGATCTATGGGTTATGTTGTGATCTTACACGCACACACACACCCAACTCCCCACCCACGAGAGTTGGAGTAACGACTCGCAGCTCAGCGATATTGAAATTATTTCAGCCCTGGGCGGTGTGTGTGTGTGTGTGTGTGTGTGTGTGTGTGTGTGTGTGTGTGTGTGCGTGCGTGCGTGCATGGAATAACAAGCAGGTGCGCGTTATGATTATACGTTCTGTCATGTATCTCTAATTTCTTCCCACAAGCAAATGTTCTGTAATTAATGTATTGATATCCACTATATTTGATCTTTAAAATTTTCTTGTTTTCATACGTTTTCGTGTCTGTGTCTTAACATATGTTTTTTTCCCATAGGTCAGTCAACGTCAAAATATAGTGTATTTCTGCTTAAATGTCTTTGTATTTCTGTCGAGTCGGTCCATGTAATACTTTCGTAGATAATGATATCTAGTTTGACGTTATACCAAGTTATTACTGGTAATATGTATTTAATTTGCCACTGTTGGCCACCGATCTTGCCTTGGTTGACGAAAAATTGGCGAAAGTGTTCCCAAAGTAGTGCCTAACCAGTCCTTGGTATCCAGTAATGCATCATGAAGAAATTATTAAATAATTTTCGTTTCGAATCATATCTTAGTCTTCTTTTAACTTAATGTAAAAACAAAGAGTCCCTAGATTTCGGCTGGTTGTTCATAGAAGTTCTCGATCTCCCTCCCCCCACCCCACTCTTCCTCTCTCCCTCTCTCTCTCTCTCTCTCTCTCTCTCTCTCTCTCTCTCTCTCTCTCTCTCTCTCTCTCCCTCTCTCTCTCTTCTCTTCTCTCTCTCTCTCTCTCTCTCTCCTCTCTATCTCTCTCTCTCCTCTCTCTCTCTCTCTCTCTCTCTCTCTCTCTCTCTCTCTCTCTCTCTCTCTCTCTCTCTCTCTCTCTCTCTCTCTCTCTCTCTCTCTCTCTCTCTCTCTCTCTCTCTCCTCTCTACCTCTCTACCTCTCCCTTTCTCTCTTTCTCTCTCTCTCAAAGTACAGTAATGTAAAAGCTGAGAGTCGTGAGTAGTAGGCTAATATTGGAGAGGGGGGGCATCAGGTTAATTTGGAGTTGAACTTTGGGGAATCAGGGCTGAAAAACTTTAGGAACCACTACATTACGGCCTTTTGGGGATCAACACAACGGAGCTTCCTGGATCCTTAGCTCTATATATACACTGGTTCGGATCTTTCCCTCAACAATGTGTCTACTGGTTGTTGACTTTATATTGTTTTTCGTGATTTCTCGATATTTCCCTAAACGGCCTGTCTGCTGGCTGGGATTTTTTTTTCTTATTTTAATAATTATTATTTATTTATTTACTTATTTGTTTATTCATTTATTTGTTTATTTTGCTTTTCTCTTTGGTGTCCCATCACTACTACATACTCTATCTCATATCAAGTTGGTGAGATTATCAAGCGGTCTGATGCTAAAGTCCTTATTGACCATCTAGATTTATTTGAGACATTTAAAGGCCTTGTTCTTGTTATTGATAGAAGATTTTATTCAGCTTAGAGGAAACGTATTTTTTTTCTGACTACTCAGAGGTGAATTTGTTCAATTGTGGGGAAACCTTATGATGGCACTTTAAACGTTTTATTCTGGCTCACGCCTGACGATTTTTTTTTTTTTTTTTTTACGCCACTTTAAGGGGTAATCACACTGGGCTTTCACAGGCTTTTCCAGTGCCGACAGTTGGGAGTTCGTTTGAGAGAGAGAGAAAAAAAAAAAACCTTCGGTTACGATATTTTGTTTTTTAGGTCTCCAAATATAAATCTATCTTTCCATCATATATAGCAAAGCTGAATGATAAACGAGATTGTAAACCTATACGAATTTTAGACATAATCTTGAAATGTTCATAGAGAAGTCTAGATTTCTGTAAGCGAAGTCATATTCTAGTTATTCAAATGGAAGTAGGATGTGAGAGAAGAAATATCCCAGTGTGATAATCCCTTTAGCGATGGGATTGGGGCCACCTTAAACTCCCACGGCAGAGGAAACGACGCCCAAAAGAAGCTGACACGGTCAACTTTAACACTTTCACACTCTTCCACTACAGTCAGTAAACTTTCACGTTTTCATTTATGAATCAGTCTTTTTTCTTCTTCTTTCAGTTATATCATTATATATTGTCTTCTTGTTTTATTAGTATTCGTTTTTTTTCATTTGTGTTCATTCTAGTTTATGTATTTATTTTATTTATCATTTAGTTTCCAATCGTTCTTTTTATTTGTGTCTGCATTTATTAATTCATTTGATGTATTTATTTACCAATACATTTATCTATCCTTTTTCTATATCTGTATTTATCTACCTATATATATATATATATATATATATATATATATATATATATATATATATATATATATATATATATATGTGTGTGTGTGTGTGTGTGTATTCACCATTAATTTTTATATTTATTTTTACTTATCATTTTATCAGTAATGCTTATGTGAGGCCCTGTCAAATGAAACTTAAGTTATGATGACGCCGGTGTGCGATCGAGCAAGTTGCACAACAACGTCCACAACAACAATAACAGCAACAAGAGCTGAACTGTGTCCGCGTGCGGTGGAAATCAAGAGTTGTTTACTGAGCTGAATACTAACGAGCTGTAAGGCGCCTTCAGCTGTAATTAGTATGACCAGTAGCTGTCTCGAGAAGAAACTAGTTGGGGGTGATCAGTTTTCGGACCAACTTTGTAACAGTTATGACTTTGAGCTACTCTGACCAGGAGCTGATAGCTCCGTGTCGCTTGGAAAGCGTTCCCAGCGCAATTCTTCATCCTTTGATCTCTATGGGACAATGTCATACGATACTGTCAGGTGAAAACCGAGCTTTGGCTCATGGCCATACATGACCACCTCCTCTCCTGATAGGGTGGCATTAAAAAAAAAAAAAAAAAAAAAAGAATGACAGTAGAAACACAAGGACGGAAACCTGTCGACATGGAGGGCACCAATCAAGATCGGCCATAATCCCTTCGTTATCGCTAGGTGCCACCATCATTTCTAAAGAAGGTGCCAAGGAGACGAATAGTGCCAAATATAGTCAGATAAAAGGATGAGTACCAGTGGCATTTTAAGGCAGGATGTCCGACTGCCAGTAGGATTATGAGGAACTTCGATATGAAGGAACATCGACATTAGCATTGTCCCTTCATTACCGACGAGTTGCCACGGAAATTAATATTAAAAGAAAGAGAGGAGCCTACGCCAGGAGGCACAGAGTATCTGCGGCCGAAGCCATCACCTGTGCCCTGTGCACTTGGACTGTTGGGGCAGGTACCGTCACGGCTAGGAAACGGAGAGATGTGTGGAACTCGAACCCACAGCTATGCGAATGCGAGACCACGAGCGCACAAATGAATAAAATGTGTTATGGTTGCCAGAGTAAAACGAAAAGTGTCACCCGGTACGAGAGGGGGGGTTAATGTACCATCGCAGTGCAGCTTGCTCTGGTACTCTCCACCAAGTCCCGGTTGGCCGGATTGACTGGCGCCCGGCGGGTCGAAAAGCCGGTCCGGCCGGGAGCCGGGAGCCGGCCAGACGGGTCCAGCACCAGGCGGTTTGTTTACATTTTGTAATCCCCGCTTGTTGTTGACAAAGAGGTTTCAGTTACAACAACGATCGAGCCCCGTTGTCCGTGGCCGCGAAGTGTAATAATCGCCGTTAACGTTCACTTTCCAAGTACCAACGTTCACTTACCGCTCGTGCGCGCGGGGGTGGGGGATCAGTGTCTGTCAGTGATAACGACAATTGGTTTCTAAGAAGGGTGAACGGGTGCTGTTGGTAATAACGCGGCCATTGACGTTCAGGTGTTCCTTGGAAGGAGAAAGCTGGCATAGGGTGAAAGTTTTACGTCCATTGATGAGTACAAGGGATACCTGATCTCAGTTCTGTACGGATAAGAGTGCGTGAAACTATAGAAATAGGAGTACAAAGAAAGGTGCAGAGGATGTGAAATAAGAACATTTGCGCGCGCGCGCACACACACACACACACACACACACACACACACACACACACACACACACACACACACACACACACACACACACACACACAAAGTTGGGGATGCCCGTGTGTTCTAAGGTGCATTATCCATAGATCTAGCAATGTATGAGGTTTGAACTCTCATCCGGGAGGTTAATAGCAGTTGATCATGAGATCAACAAATGATCCAAGACACACACAGACACACGCACACACACACACACACACACACACACACACACACACACACACACACACACACACACACACACACACACACACACACACACACACACACACACACACACACACACACACACACATTGTGTGGGTATTGACCTCGCTTTCCAAGAAAGGAAGAAATGGTACTTGATTGTTTTCATACTCGGCTTCTGGGTCACGTCAGGATGGCCTAAAGGGGTCATCACACTGGGCTTCCACGGACTTCACCAGCGCCGACAGTAGAGAGTTCGTTCGAGTCAAAATAATTTCGGTTACAATATTTTATTTTGTAAACTTCCAAATATCAATTTATTTTTCGCCATATGTAACAAAGCTGAATAATGAACTTACAAATTATAAACCTATACGAATGTTAGAAATACTGTTGAAATGTTCACCAAAAGAGTAGAAAAACAGTGATAACGCTGAAGAGACCAATTATTAGTGAGGAAAAAATATTGTAAAAATGATGATGATGAAGAAAAAGAAGAAAATTATGGGTAATAAAGTAGAAGAACGAGAGACTAAACAAAATAAGAAGAAGAACAAGATGATGGAAATAACGAAGAACTGCAAGAACACAAATAACTTGAAGAGGAAAAAAAGTAGAAGGAAACAACAAAGAAACAAAACAAGAAGAACAAAGAGGAAGACGAAGACTAATGTATTTTCCCCTCATACTTGGCTCACAAGGCATCACCAATATTGGCGAGCCTCTTGACTCACTGTACAGTTGCCTCCATTCACAAATGCTACGCTACGACGTGCATGCGCCCTTTACGACCTCGTAAACTTATTCGTATCGTAAATGCTAGACATAAAGAAATACGCTCTGTGTGTCTTCGCAAAAGACATGATCCGCTAAAGTACTCGGAGTGGATCTGACTGTACATTTAATAATGAAAAAGATTATCACATACCACGGCGACAAGGGAACTTGAGAATCACAAATTACATAACAATAAATCAGCGTTCTTTAATACGTCACACACCAGCCCCTTCCACTTAGAACACTTTTAATCACATCTTGTTTCCTGACCTACATAACAAATATCTGTCATGATTTCCCCTTACAAAGAAATATATATCAATCAGGCATATTTATGTAATTGCCGTGTCTTTCACTAAGGAGCGAGAGGGGAGCAGAAGAAAGAAGAGCGAGAGAGACGCGCAAACGCACAGAAATGACATATATATTGTTCATATTTATTAATTTGCGATGGTTTACGATACACCTGTGGAGTGGGAGGAGAAAGACAAGACGTGCTATGCTTTTTTTTTTTGTGGCAACTGTGAGAAAATTTTATTCGGTTGAGGCGGGTCCCAGCCTCTCGGTCACCGCCGATAATCGCAGGATTAACCATAATGCAACATTGACCTCTCGATGTGAATGAAATCGTTTGGCGACAAGCTGAATAAATGTGCACGTGGAATTGGATCCTCGTAGGAGTAATAAGGATAGTTTGGACTCCTTAGAGTCCTCAAGGGGTCCCCACCCCCTTCATGCTCCGGCAGGAGCTCCTTCCTCCTACTCCTCCCCTCTCCTCCGTTCCCATTCAGACTGTGGCGCCAGAGTGAATGGTCTGACGTCACGTCACAGACGTGATTGAATGTACTGTGTCGCCAGGACTAAGCAACAGGTCCAGGTTTAGGAGGTGTTTTACTTGTTCCTCCTACTCTGGGGGGTGGGTGGGGATGGAAAAGAAAGTGGGGGAGAATGAGAGAGTAGAAAGTGAAGAGAGACAGGGGGGATAGAGCAGGAAAGAATGGATTGACAGGAGAAAAGGAAAGAGGAGAGAGCGGATTGGCAAAAGGAAAAAAGGAAAGAGGAGAGAGTGGATTGACAGAAAAAGAAAAGGAAAGAGGAGAGAATGGATTGGCAGAAAGAGAAAAAGAAAGGAGAGATTGGATTGGCAGAAGGAGAAATGGAAAGAGGAGAGAGCGGATTGACAGAGGGAAAAAAGGAAAGAGGAGAGAGTGGATTGAGAGAAAGAAAAAAGGAAAGAGGAGAGAGTGGATTGAGAGAAAGAAAAAAGGAAAGAGGAGAGAGTGGATTGAGAGAGAAAAAAGGAAAGAGGAGAGAGTGGATTGACAGAAGGAGAAAAGGAAAGAGAAGAGAGTGGATTGACAGAGAGAGAAAAAAGGAAAGAGGAGAGGGAGAGGGGACTGGAAAAAAAGAAAGAGAGAAGAAAAGGGAAAGGAGAGAGACTGATGAGAAGAGGCAGATAGAGATAGAAAGAGGGGAACTTGGGGGAAGACAAACAGAAGTGGAGAGAGAGTGAGGGAGATTGGTTAGCAAAATTGCTTGATGCCAGCCCACCATATTAGGGTCTTACGATGGTTCCCGGATTGAGACGGTCATAACTGAGAAGACTGAGGATAATCTGGACTACATAATTGATGTACATGTGATAAAATCGTTAACAAAGAGTCTTGAAATAGATGTAAATATGTCCGCAAAATGTTCAAGTGAGCAGTGTCGAAAACCAGTGTATTGTGAAACAAAGTCGAACAGTGAAAAGGAAGGACGGAGAGAGAGAGAGAGAGAAAAGAAAATAATTTTATTTTCCTAATAGGGATATACAGGAATAGAACTAGAGTCGCAAGGTCCTGTCTGTTTCCATCGGTGAACGACGTATGAGGAGTCCAGTCAACAGTGAGACAGTAAATTACTAAATTATATATTGATTACTCATACTCAGATTCCGTAAAAGGTAATTTGTGCAATTCACAAGAATGCAAATATATGTGAAGCGTAATTGTGTATGTCCGTAACTGTACGGGCACGAAGTACGTGTATGAATTTATCTAATTGTATTTACCTAATAGTAGAGTACAGGAACAGAGGGTCGTGTTGTGTGTTTGCGTGCAATATGACAGGATATTAGTAAGTGTACGTGTTGGAGAGACTTTTGATGAAGACGACTTCCTGGTCTCGTCGTGGATTCTGAAGAACGAGGATAACATGATGATGATCCCATTGACTTGGCTGGTGGCCATGTACCGGACTTGCTGTCCTGGTCGGAGTTCTTTTCCTTCAGTTACATACCGGAATTGTTCGCAATATCCTTCGCTAGGATGGCGCAGTCTATATGTTTTGTTCTTGAAGTATGACAGTTGAGCGGCAGGGTGGTGAGGTAAACACAGAATACAGTTGTAATTTTCATTTCCATGCGTTTTCTGACATGTACGAAACATAAGGAAAAAAAAATCCTTGTAAACGTCTGGCGATTTTTATTCGACTGTGGATAGTATCCCATAAGAACGGGGATCACTCGGGTTGTGTGCGACGGAGCCGGAACGAACCTCTTCGTTGCCGAGAGGGAGGGATACCACGGAAATTAATAAGACAGTATGGCGACGGCCAGAATAGAGATGGGAAATTACCACCCGGTATGGAAGGGGTTAATAGAGATAGCGTATAACCCACTTGTTTCAGGAAGGGTGCCACAAGAATGAATAACTTAGCGGCAGCCAGAATAGGAAAAATGCCGCCCGGTACTGAGGAAGGGTTAAAATGAAGACTTGTCCTAGCATCTAGTATACTTAAAACAATATACTTAGTATAACTGTAATAGACATTGTTACTGTGCGATACCAGTGTGTGTGTGTGAAGCTTTGAGTCGTACTTACTAATTCCTCTTCCTTTTGATGCGGACACACTATATTTATTTTGTTCTGGTTCGTTCCCCATGATTAGTACAGCTGTTAGTGACGTCACTTGGGGCTCCGACCTCAATACTCTTTCCTTGAACAACCTACTTTACATGTTTAATTCTGGCTAATGCTCCTCAATTTATTTGGATGAGAGCATCACTGTGACAGAGCGGTTGGTGAGAAAACTGTTTTGTGTTCGGAGTACTGGAAACGTTCAAGAAACCATCGCCTTGCCTGAGAGTGGTGAGCTCTGAGGAACCACATAGGTCGTGGAGTCAACATAGAAAACAAGTGTTTACAAGTGCGTGGTCTGTACTCAATGTTCCTCAACCTTTCAGGCTTTGTGGACCCCTTACATCGACTTGTATATTCAGGGGACCCCTTATACGGGGTTAGATAGGATATAGTCAATTTTACATTTGTATATAAGAATTGTTAATAAGTTTTTATTTTCACAGAAAGTGGGTGTTTATTATCAGATTGTTTCCATTACACAAACATGATACAAAGCGAAAATGAAATAAAAATGTGCATATTTACAAAATGGAAAATAAAGCAAATTTAACTTCGAAGAAAGCAGAATAAGTAGGCTTTCAAAATAGTATAAACTCTTTTTTTAGTGACTGAAAGTTAAATTACAAATAACATTTTTTGAATGAAATACCATTTTATTTGTAAGTTATTTTCAAGACAAATTGTGTACTCATGAAATATGCACATAAAAAATGAGCCATGACAGGATTAACTTAAATATGGTGAATTCTGCTTGCGAACACTTTGGTAGGTTTCTGCGGTCCTCAAGGGGTCAGCGGACCCCTGGTTGAGACACATCAGTCTATAGTAATTCCATCTCCCACTGCCCTCTAACCGTTACTCTACTCTCACTCCGTTTTCTATAGTATCCAGTCTTCTAGACTAAGAATCAGGTTATGGAATAAAACCCCCCTCCCTCCCCCTGCTCTCACCAACCAATCCTGTTGAGTCTATGAAGGCATCGCACCTCGCTGGGTGACTTACTCTCTTCTTCCAGCAACAATAGGTTAAGGTTGGGTGTGTGAATACGGTATAGTCTTGAGAGAGATGTGTGAGTGTGCGCGCGCGCAGGTCGTCCACAGCACAGTACTTGCCATGCCATCATCAATGTTCCTTCCCAGTAGGCCTGTAGAGGGGAGGGGGCGGGGATCAAGCGACAATTGAACCGCATTGGAAGCTTTGGGGATCCGCTCGTGTAGAAGGGGCCACTTGACAGCTGGGTGAAGGTCTATTATTCTTGAGAAATTGGCCTGTCCGAGACCCGTGGCCCGGCGTTGCCAAATATCACAGGTGTTCTTCTCCACAGTATAAGGAAACGTCCTTTTCACGAAGTTATCTTTTGATATTTTACGTAACAATGTGTCTTGGTAATTTTCTATTTCATGACCATGCACTTGTGGCGGAATTCAAGCCGTTCGCTTTCGAATGATGGGTAAATTAGGCAACAGGCGTATCTCCGTGGCAGGTAAACATGGTGTTGCCCCGGGCAGTTTTAACACCTCGAACAATAGAAGGCGGGTCGGCGCAGCAGGGGACCCCAGCCCCGTTAAGACGAACATCTTAATCTTGCATTATTCTCTTGCCTTTGCCAAATACCAGGGATGTAAGACCTCTTCCACTCACATACTACACTATTCCAGATGACGTGGAGTGCATGAAATACAAATAAGTACGTTTCTATAGAATATAGACGTTCATATATCGGAGTCGGCCTCGAGCTATCAGGTCAGGGTGGGTGGAACAGCACAGCGGGGTGCCCTCTTAACTGATAAGCCTAACGCTGTTTTATCTACCTTCTCGACCGCGTAACTACTCGAAAATATATGTCTATGACGAGGGCAACATGCAAGCACACCGACGAGATTTACATATGCATTTTGTGTAAGCACTTCCTTCGAAGACGAGAGAGAAAACAACCCGGGTTGTACTATCGGGGCTGGGCACGGTCATGGTTCATCAGAAGAAGCAAACAGCGGTCGCGTAAGAAATGATGTGCCGAAACGCTGCCTTGATGCACGTGGCTCTTCCTCTTCTCGGCATTGGATCAGTGATAGCACAAACGCATCATGGCCCAAAAGCATCGTTTAGGACAACAAAACAGATTTCGCGGCCCTATTTTGTATCTTGTGCTTACTGGAAACTTCAGGTGGTACATGTTGGAAAGTTTTCTCACTCTTTACTGTTTTCGAACGCGGGGAGTCTGTTTTGGTGTCCGCCGGTCTGGTCACTAGCCGCACTGTGCTGGGCGGCCCGGGACAGACTTAGTGAGCACGATTACTATTGCGACCCTACTTAATTTTATTTCCTTTCTCCAGCTAATGCTGTCGACCTATCAAGGGATAGACATCCAATCGACTGAGTTTGATCTGCTTATGAAATAGAAGCGTACGAGACGGAGGAGGAAGATAGAAAAAAAAAAATCGCACTACAGCCAGCTTCGGGCTGCAGCGCAGAGCTCTGTCTTGTTACCAGATGCACCTCCAACCCCGATATTACAAACCCATCTTAGTATTCAGGCAAAAATAAAACGTTGAAAACAACAACAGCATAAATAAGTGGGCGGTGGGATTTTCTAGTGCGAATTGTAACCTGAGAAAGGGTATGGACATGCAGAACCTAGATGAAAGAGAATAGTTAATTGATATACACGGCAAGCGAGAACAAGGGCGCCAGGAAAATCTGCTTGTGTTTATATAGATATTCATTATGAGTCATCCCGGCTTTGTTACTGCCAAAGATAATCAAGGATCAGGTAACAGCAGCTACTCGTAACACGTTATCCGTTGGGGATAAGGAAACGTACCTGCACACGCGTACGCACGCACAAACGCGCGCACAACCGTTTTCCTTCCATATGCACAGCGTACACTTCCGAGGCATCATCCATTTGCATACACACACGCGCGCGCGCACACACACACACACACACACACACACACACACACACACACACACACACACACACACACACACACACACACACACACACACACACACACACACACACACACACACACACACACACACACACACACACACACACACACACACACACACACACAAGATGACATGTAATGAAACTCAAAAAGGACAACTACAGAAGAGACCTGAAAAAACAGCTTCCCACAGAATGATAGATATATGGAACAAATTGGACGAAAAAATAGTATGTGCAAACACAATACAAGAATTTAAGAACAAACTTGATCTTGCGAGATACAAAAACGGGTCTCCGCAAGCATAGCTCCCCTTTCCGTAAAATACTAGATAAATACAACTAGGTAAACACACACACACACACACACACACACACACACACACACACACACACACACACACACACACACATAATGAGCTCTCTTCCGGGAGGGAAATAGCTGTCATCACAAGTCCAACACGTGATCCAAGTCCATGGTGAATCACACAAACAAATGGCTACGCACGCCCTAGTACCTAAACACTTTGTGTGTCTCTAATTGTATGCAAGGAAGTAGCTACGCTCGTACAGTCCCTTTTTACCCCCAGTTATCATACCTAACTCTAAATTCAAGGAAGGTGATATCAGATGAAGGAAAGGAGATAGGAGCCCCAGTTTTGCGAAGAGATTAGTGCTTATCACTGACTTGTAAACACGCACTAACGCACACCACGCATACAATGTGAATAAAAATATACTAAGAGAAGAGAGAGAGAGAGAAAGACCAAGAGATGAGGGTGATGGGTGGGGTAGGAGGGGGTGGGGGTAACGGAGATATTGGGAGGAGAGACAAGTCGGGAAGGAGGAACCGAAGGAAGGGGAGGGAACCTGCCTGCCAGCACCACCCTGCCCGTTCCTCTCGGTCATGCAAGACACGGACTTCGGGTTCTGCACCGTAAACGAATCGCTCGCTCGCTTCCCTACGGTCG
>NC_134781.1:56545601-56570601 GCF_046742065.1 Oratosquilla oratoria | reverse complement strand
GAATGGAATAGACTTAGTAACCATGTAGTAAGCGCTGAAACTATCATTTGTTTTAAGAAACGATTAGACAACTTTATGGATAGGGATGACAGGTGGTTGATGGATACGGAGCTGCCTAGTGTAGTCCTTATTGTCTCTTGCAGTCTCCTTCATTCTTATGTTCTTATACAAAAGGCATAGTTTGTACAGGAAGCCCTGGGATGCAACTTTTCAGTCACCATAAAGGGACCTGCAGATCTATAATTGAGTTTAGGTTGGCGGGTCAGGCGTGTTTTCATATACATGGTCACCAATATTGATGTTAACAGGCTTAGCCCGTAGATGCTGGTGTTTCAAACTCTTGACTTTGGAGACATCAAGTTGATCTCTTACAGAACTATAAATATTATGAAATGTGTGATATTGGAGTTGACTATAGTCCTCGATATTGTAGAGGGGACGAGCAGGACTATGAAGCACATCATAAGGGAGTCGTTTTTCCACTCCATAGATAACATAATGAGGCGTCTTGCCCGCAGAGACATGAAGAAACCAATCCTCCCAAGATTCATGAAGGCTACTAGCAACGTGCCTGAGTATATCCAAAATCTTCCTATTCATCCTCTCCACAAGACCACTGGATGCAGGATGGTAAGCAGTCACAAATGTTTACGTGATGCCGTAACGCTCGCAAATGTTCACTAAAACCTCGTTCCTAAATTCCGACCTATTGTTACTAAGGAGCACCGAAGGAGTAGCGTATGGGCAAAAAAGAAAAGAAAAACTAAAGCATGGGATACTACTGGAGCAGACTTGCTACGTAAGGTAGTCAATATTACAAAACGACTAAAGTTCATACACACAAGGACACACAGATTCTTGAGTACTACGAGGTAGTTGTAAAAGGTCTATAGTCATAGTCTGAAAAGGGCGAGGAGTAGGGTATTCTAAGATTGAAGCAGTGTGCGTAGAACCTTTGTTCTGGGCACAAGAGCTACACTGGGCTACACGAGAGGTAATGTCCAGTCGCATTTTAAGCCAATAATACTTCTTACGTGCCATAGCCAGATTTTTGTCACGACCTGGGTGACCAGCCTGAGGGGCATCATGAGCAAGGGACAGAACAGCAGGAAGTAGGGGGTCAGGGAACACTAGTTGTACCACATCCTGCTCAAACACTTCCATATTACAAATGAGAACCTTGCCATACAAAGAAAATTGGGACAGGGGAACAGGTAAATCTGGTAAAGTGGTATCATCACCAGACACCAAAGCATAAATAACAGCAGATCAAACAGGGTCTGCACGCTGAGCTTTGGCCAGATCCTTTAGAGAGAGGTTGTCAATAGCTGTGACAGCAGCAACAGGGATTTTACGTGAAAGTGCATCAGCAACAATATTTGCATTATTTGCATGCCCTGGAATATGCTTAAGGGTTGGGTTAAATTCCTCAATTGTGAGAAACCATCTGGTTAGGCGGCCCGAAAGGTTTTTTCCTTGGAAAAGCTGAGTGATAGTAGTATGGTCCGTCTAGACTGTAACAGGATATCCAAAAATGATATCACGAAAATGCTTTAAAGCCCACACCACTGCCAAGGCCTCCAAATGAGTAACAGAGTAACGAGGCTCAGGGTTGTTAAGAATACCACTAGCATATGCAAGAACATAGGGTCTACATCCGTCTACTTGCTGCATAAGTACAACTTCAATAACTATTTCAGAAGCATCTGTGCAAATAGTAAAGGAAAGGCTATAGTCCGGGAATACCAACACAGGCGCTTCTGTAAGTGCAAGCTTCAAGGAATCAAAACTATCCTAATGAACATCACGCCACTGGAAGGAAGTGTCCTTCTTGAGGAGCCGTGTCAGAGGGGAAGTAATTGAAGCAAAATTCCTAATAAATGCACGATAGTACCCTGCCAGCCCAAGGAAGGAACGTACATGCTCAACTGACTTAAGTGTAGGTCTCTAACCGCTTTGACCTTGTCAGTAGTGTGAATATGTTTGTCAACAACATGACCTAGGAATTGGATGCTAGACTCAAGTAAAGAACACTTGGGTAAATTGATTTTCAATTCAGCATCAGCAAACCGTTGCAAGACCATTGACAACTTAGTGAAGTGGCTCTCCACGTCCTTGGAAACTAAGATTAAATCATCCAGGTAAACAAAAAGTCCGTTGCCTACTAGGCCATAAAAAATGGAGTTAATTAAGCATTGGCAAGTCAAAGGAGCATTCCACAACCCCATGGGGCAACGAAGCCATTCATAATGTCCATTGGGAGTAGAGAAGGCCGTGATCTTACGAGACTTCTCCTCCAGGGGTATCTGCCAAAAACTCGCTTTCAAGTCTAAGGTGGTGAACACCATATTACCAGTGTCAATGGACTGGAGAAGGTAATTTAGTACAGGCAAAGGGTAATGGTCTGGAATAGTGACCTCGTTAATTCGCCTATAATCAATAACAGGACGAAAAGATCCATCCTTTTTAGGCACCAGGAGTGGTGAGTTCCACTCCGAGTGAGAATCTTGTACAATGCCTTGACGTAACATGTCGTCAACCAAGGACTGTGCTATAAGCTGTAAGTCCTAATGGATCACCAGGCAAAGCCAAAGCCTGACGGTGGGTCACTAACAGTTCAATGAGACGAGGCGTCTCATTAGGAAAATCAATCTCACAAACGTTGCAAATTTGGAGGCCAAGTGAGCCGTGTCACTTGCTTGTGGAGACTGTAGCACAGAAGCTGCAATGATAGGAGGTGAATCCTGGAAAGCATCAACGTCAACTATTTCAAAGGAGCCTAAGTGACTACCAGGAGAGAGAGTGATAGGCGTACCCATGACGGTGGTTACCATAGCTGTGGTAACATGATCCTCGCGAATAGTGGAGAGAGTCCCTTCCAAAACAAGGCCACAAACACGAACAGAGTCAGGCTGAGATAAAACGTCAGACCCAATTGGAGCACCTGAAATGCGCACCGGAACTCGAACTGCATATGAAGGTCCAATACAATGCTCTCCTACAGCAACAGCAGCACAAGGCAGAATAGGAGAGTTAAAGCGAGGAGGTCCCTTCGAAGGCAACTGAACGACCTGATCATGCACAGGAGGGGAGTCACAAATGGAAACTGGCCTATCTGTTGCAGGAATAACAAAATTACAGAAAGTCACTACACGGCGACTAGGAGATATATCAATGCCATGTGCTGTAAGAGCATCGATGCCCAAGAGGCAATCACACATAAGGGCAAGACCAGATACAACAACAAAAGTGACATGGAAAACTGTAGCATGTGAGGAAAACCTTAAGGGAATGTGAACAGACCCAAGAATAGGCAAGGGGGAACCTTGTACAGAATGCAAACTATTACAAAAAGGAGATAAAGGGAGATTGTACAAACCCCGGAGAGTATAATAAGCTTTTTTACTTATGAAACTACATTCTGCACCAGTATCTACAGTGACTGAAATAGGTGTATTCTCTGTAAGAAATTGGAAGGTGAGTAACTGAGAAGACTAAGCAGCCACTAAGGGGATGATCTGTGACCAAACATTACTGGTCAAACCTTTGGATTGTGAAACGAGCGCTTGTGAAAATGGGACTGAGATTGTCTAGGCTGATAAGAAGTCACATATCTCAGTTTCAAAACCTTGAAACACTGATCAGTCGAGTGTTTACGATGACCGTGGCTATGGGAGTAGCTAAGCTTATCCTGCGGCTCAACTCTAGAGAGGTCATGCGTCACATTAGAAGAAACATCCGATACATTCCTACGGACAGGGGACTGCCTTGACTTGTGTACATAACGTTCACAACTTAAACAAAAATCACTCGAATGACATGACTTGTTACAATAGGTACATGTGAGTACAGGAGAGGTAAATGTAGAGGAAGGGGAGCTGTGAGTAGGAACTGAAGAATGTGGGTGGGGGGGAGGAGAACTAAGGACATAGTCATGTTGCTGCGCATTGTTAATACACAAAGAACAAGAATGTACTTCCTTAAGTTTACACGAAAGCCTAGTTGCGAAAGACAGTAGGGTCTCCTCTGTCTAAGAGCTGAGAGAAGTGGCAACTCTCCTCTCAAAAGACGTTAAGAAAATGATGTATAAAAGACACTCCAAAATAATGCGGAACCTATCTGAAGAGATAGTGCCATGATCAACTCACTCTGAATGGGAGAGAGAATCTAAGGCTTCAACTACAATTTTGTGGCCTGGGCCTGAGCACGCCTATAGTCAAGAGTGCCCAATTTGGAGTCGAGACACGAAGCAGATAACATTTCAGAAGCCAACGAATTAGGCACAAGCTGTGACCATGCGCAAGAAATTTTCTCAGACCCCGTTGAAACATTAGTATTCACAATACAATCTTCGCACTGGCGAATAGAATAAATAGTTTTATATTGGGGGTCATCACCAGAAAATTTAAGAACAGAAGGATCCTAATGTAACAGTGTGAAAGTATGAGCCATTGTCTGAGGTGATGTTTGGTTATTAATAAATGAGGGCAGGTTATGTTTAGTAAACATCATTAACGTGAAAATATTTCTTTTTTACAAATACATTAAGTATTGCGACCGTTTACAAAAACACATGTCCCTTTACAGGAAAGATGAATCCATCTAGGCTGGCGGTCGTAAAACAATATCCAACACTCGGGAAATACCTAAAAAATGGTAATCAATAACATAAATTTTCTTATAAATAACCAAAGAAAACGTGACCGTCAAGAAATGACATCACGATGGAAACAAACATGGCCACTAAGACAATACGCCTGGCTATTGAGTATTTGAAATTTATACAAAATAATTTAATCTCAATATATCAAAAAGAGATTACATTTATGCTTACGGCTAGAAAATATAGCTTCACAAGATTGTTAATAAAAAATTCAACATGACCAGTCTTCTAGGCTGGAACAGTAATCCTTCCTCATCCAGTCTCCAGATTAATCGCCTTAAACACAGCAACAACAGGCAAGCGATCCACCAATGCAGAAGACGATGGCGATAACCAGAAGTTCAAACGAAGCCCGAAAACTGGGAACCACGAGGTATTTGTCTCTCAATAAAATCACATGGCGCACATTTCAAATACACTGTTCCTGAGCACCATCACACAAAAAATTCAAAAGTAATTGGTGTGTGTTGTTCCAGAATTATTGGTAATAATCACCTGGATGAAAGAAGGAAAGTGAAAGGGGAAAGAAAGCATACGTGCCCGTGAGAGAAGCAAAGGCCGGCCCCAAAGTTCGCAACACTTCAAAGTTCAAAGTTGCGATTGGAGTACTTTTTAACGCACAAAACAAAATGTTCACACAATAGCATTTTTTTTAACTCGCTCCCACCAATTTATGTTATAGGTGGCTAAATTAAAGAACACTAAAACAATAAAATATATTAACACCGACAACGCAAAAAATGATAGAGCGAACGTGTACTCTCATTCAAGACTAGGGAAAAACTGATGCTTCACAGCATCAGAATTGCATTTGTGCGGGAACTTACTACATGTTTCTACGTAATTTTATACATACATTTATATAATACATATGATATGAAGTACATGTTATACATGTGCCACCCCTACATGACAATTGCAGAGTAAGAGACAAGACCTCACGAGCTTTTCTCCTACTGCAATTTGGTAAAGACACACACACACACACACACACACACAGTTGGTAGAGTTCCTGGCTTCCACCACGTTGGACCGGGTTCGAATCCCGCCCAGGGCCGAAATAATTTTATAACACTGCGCTGCGAGTCGTTACTCCAACTCTTGTGGGCGGAGAGCTGGGTGTGTGTGTGCGTGTAAGGTCACAGCCTTACCCATAAATCAGTCATATGAGCTCTGAGCTCTCTTCCTGGAGGGAAATAGTTGTCGATCACGATTCCAACACGTGATCCAAGACCATGTTGAATCACACACACACACACACACACACACACACACACACACACACACACACACACACACTAACACAGCCACACGCACGCACACACACGGACACACACACACACAAACACACACACACGCACAGACACACACTCATACACACACACACACACGCACGCACACGCACACACATACGCACACACATACACACGCACACACATACACACGCACAAAGACAAACACACACACACACACACACACACACACACACACACACACACACACACACACACACACACACACACACACACACACACTCTCTCTAACACACACACTCGCGCGCACACACACACACACACACACACACACACACACACACACACACACACACACACACTCACACGTGCACACACACTCTAACACAGCCACACGCACACACACACACACACACACACACACACGCACACACACACAAACACGCACACACGCACAGACACATACGAACACACACTAACACAGACGCACACACACACACACACACACACACACACACACACACACACACACACACACACACACACACACACACACATATATATATATATATACACACACACACACACACAGACGCACACACACACTCACACACAGCCACACACAGGCACACACACACGACCACGCACACACGCAGACACGCACAAACACACATGAACACACACACACACACACACACACACACACACACACACACACACACACACAATTATATACACACATACACACAGGCATTTTCTTCCCCGCTTTTCTCCCTCGCCCCCCTCTCTGTCTCCGTCTTCGCCACTCCCTCTCGCTTTCTCTCTCCGCCAAAAATTCGGAAACCCAGGATTATTTCTGGTCGTCTCCGGTCGCTCGCCCGGACCCAGATCAATAAACGCGAATGACGTCGTAATGGCTTGCCTTAGAATCGATTATTTTTTGAAGGTAATTAAGCAAATAGATTAAGACTAAGGCTGTAATCTAGCCAGCGTCCGGAAACAGGGAACAGCCCTTGATGTATGTGCGTATGCGTGTGTGCGTGTCGCAGCCCTTGATGTATGTGCGTATGCGTGTGTGCGTGTCCTCAAACAGGTGTTGCTGTTAGTAGTCTTAAACCTTAGTGGCAGTCCAAAGTCTTGTTAGTGGTAACTTTAGCCTTAGTGTCAGTATTGATATTAATTTTGATAATAATATTAGTATCAAAGTTAGTGTTAATATTAGTGAGTATTCGTGACTCTTAGTGTTTGTGTTTGCCTCGATGATAGGGCTAGAGTTAGTGTTGGTGTTAATGCTTGCATAAATTTAATGTTAGTGTAAGTATTGGAATCAATAACTGCTTTAGTTTTAGTGCTACTATTAAGATTTATGTTAGTGAAGTAAAATATGCAGTTACGTTAGTGTTTGTGTGTCTTGTCATTAACATGAATAAATAACACACACACACACACACACACACACACACACACACACACACACACACACACACACACACACACACACACACACACACACACACACACACACACACACACACACACACACACACACACACACACACACACACACACACACACACATATAGACACACAGGTGCACCAAAACAAACCACCGATGACGTTCAGGGTACACTGGCGGATACAGGTAATTATTTTAATGAAGCGGTAATCAAGTGAGCTCGATCCAAGCAACTAAGATGCAAAAGGTGTTCTGTTGCGGTTGAGTGCTTGCATACGAATGGGCTGTGCGTCATCAGTGGGATCCCTGAGTTTTGTGGATCAGGGATAGTGTGACCATTCGTTGTATTAAATCGAACTTTTCATGTCTTCCGTGCTGTGGAGGGACCGTATAGTGTGATAGCAGTATCGTGGAGGTGCCTTTGTGTGTGCATGTGTTACAAAAACAGAGCGAGTGATGTTCTTTTCCCTCCTGATAGGTATTATGTCTCAACCGTGCTTGATGACCACAAAGTCCAGCGGGTAGAGGAGAGGTTCCCCCCCATTGCTTTGTCTGAATGCAGAGTGAAGACGTTCAGTCAAGACAGTTTTCTTGTTGAAGAAGACAGTTACTAATGAGCTCCAACTTTTATGTTTTTTTTTTTATTCTTCTTCTTCTTCTCCAGTGCGCGCGCGTTTTCGAGTTCGCTGGACTCTCCGCGCAAGACTATTTTTTGAATAAATGAGCCTTAGCGATGGCAATAATGTGGTTATTAAGTTGTGTTCCGGTTCTTTGTGTATATGGACTGATTGTTTGAAACAATAAAGTGTACTCATGTTGTCATATACTTCGGTATTATGTTTGTGGTTTAAGCTTGGTCATTTTAGTCTGAAACTGAAATAATTAATTAGAGGAGAATAAAATTTCAATCTTCGGTGGATCTAATGTATGAAGAAGTTTATATTATATACTGCAAATCATATATATATATATATATATATATATGTATGTATATATATATATTCTAACACCCACAATGCAATTAAAGTGCATTGTGGTTGTTAAAATGTATCTCTAATCACTGGGACCGATTCAGTATTGTACATATATATATATATATATATATATATATATATATATATATATATATATATATATATATATATATATATAAATATATACACACACACACACACACACACAGACACCCACACACACACACACACACACCCATATATATATATATATATATATATATATATATATATATTAATATTTGGTTTCAATCATTAAGCCAATGCATTGACAAGATGAACAAATGTTTCGAGTGTATAATGCTCCGTTCTTATGACATGTAGTTGAATTATTTAATTTGTTTTTGGTAATTAACTGATCCAGTGGTTCTTAACTCGGGGGCCATGGCAAGAATTTAAGGGGGGGGGGGCAGGGGCTGCTGTTACAAATTATACATTTCGTTATAATGTGAGGTATCTGAATAAAAAGAATCTTCCATCACTCTGTACTGACATGTCACAAAAATCTATCAAATATAAGACGGTTATGAGTGCCAATATTATAGTAAAGCTAAGGGTTTCTCTTCATCAAAATTTTACTATTATATTATTGATTGATTTATTATTATTGTTATTATTATTATATTTAATTGATTCGATTTGTTTATTCATTCATTTATTTTTGTGTTTTGCTGGGGTGGGATTTGGGAGAAAAATTAAGGGGAACCACATGAATGTTGGCAATTCATGAAGGGGTTGGGATGGAGAGGTTGCGTACCACTGAACTCAGTAAAGTTCACGAGGAAGATTCTTACATTGTCTTGAGCTCCTTTACCTTCCAAATTGTTATTAGAATACAAAGTTCTTCAGAGAACAGGATAATTAACCAAATTAGATACCCTTGACTAACTAAAGAGATATATGAAATATAAGGTAACGTACCACACCGCTGCTAGAAGTGCTGTTTAATTACAGTCCATAACTATAATAACTGAATAGAATGGACATGTGTAATTGCCCGAATATGTTGCCTTAACTCACGCATGTCTGAACCTCTTGAGGGTCCACCACTTTATATATATATATATATATATATATATATATATATATATATATATATATATATATATATATATATATATATATATATATACACTGAATGGTTCCCAGTGATCAATTAATATATTTTTTCAACCACAAATCACTTTTAATTCCATGCCATCGCAGTCGAGATTGAAGAATCGCTCGATGGAAGCATCCGTTGAAAATTGAAACGTGGACGAGCCGAGGATTCGAACCCAGCTAACCCGTAATAAAGTTGTAGTGACTTAAACCAATACGCTATCTCTCTTGATAGCGTATTGGTTTAAGTCACTGTAACTTTGTTACGGGTTAGCTGGGTTCGAATCCTCGGCTCGTCTACGTTTAAATTTCCAACGGATGCCTCCATCGAGCGATTCTTCAGTCTCGACTCCGATGGCATGGAATTAAAAGTGATTTGTGGTTGAAAAAAAATATATATATATATATATATAATTATATACTGTATATATATATATATATATATATATATATGTGTGTGTGTGTGTGTGTGTGTATATATGCTGTAATCCTCCTCTTCTATGTATTCTTATTTTCAGCTGTGAATACTGTAACCGGAGTTACAGAAAACGTAATGAGATCTGCAGGTTAAAAAAAATATATATATAATAGAAAAGTTGCAGGACGTGCAATAAGAATGATGTTCTCCTTAAAAATATAATCTTAATAGACTGAAAGTTCTTTCGGTTTACATGCTTTCATATTGTAACTCATCGTAACTAGCAGACCTCTTGAACGTTGAATACTTATAGTGTCACAAAATATCTGTCAAAGGTTTTAATGACTACAAATGATCAAATTCTCTCTGAAACTCGTCATTCATGTTTCTGTCAAGAGAACAGTTCTCTGACGTGTTTGACGTATCTGCTGTGTGAGGGTCACAAAATTTTACTGAAGACCATAAGATACTCAAGAGTGCTAGGGGAGAAATGCAGAAATAAGCCACCAGTTGAAAAATTCACGGTTGTGAGTAACGAGACCGTAATTTTGATATATTGTCCCTGGCACAGGCGAGCAAAGGCTTAATGAGAGCAGGTGAGGGCTGTTCAGTACCCCAGTACCTATATGTCTTTCTAGTCCCCTGTCGGCGCCATCTTGGGGCTTGTCGGGCCCAGGCCTCGCCTCGTCGCTCACCCTAGTATCGGTCTGCCTGCGACTCGAGTGATGTGTCTGTGGGATATTAATCTCTCTCCCTCTCTCTCTCTCTCTCTCTCTCTCTCTCTCTCTCTCTCTCTCTATCTATCTATCTCTATCTCTCTCTATCTCTCTCTGTCTCCCTCTCTCTCTCTCTCTCTCTCTCTCTCTCTCTCTCTCTCTCTCTCTCTCTCTCTCTCTCTCTCTCTCTCTCTCTCTCTCTCTCTCTCTCTCTCTCTCTCTCTCTCTCTCTCTCTCTCTCTCTCTCTGAGGGTAAGACTCGTAGTAATCGGTTTAAATTGTACATATTTAGGTTCAAGAAGGAAATAGGTAAGAACTGATTTACCACTAGAGTGTTTGGCAAATGAAATAAACTTAGTAACCGTGCAGTGAACGATGAAATTATTGGTTGTTTTAAGAAGAGATAAGATATCTTTATGGATGCGGATGATAATAGTCAGTTGGTTCTAACTTTGACGTGGCCCGGGTAAACCCCAATTGTTTATACATTAAGCGATGACCTAGTCATGCCGATTTATCTCAGCGTTAGTCTGTACGTCATCTATTTATGAAATATATATTCATAATTCGACAGCATGGTATTAGGAATGGTTTGGAATTTGAAGGAAAGACAACGAATCTATAAACTTTTCATTTCACTTAGCACATGGCTCATGCGACGTTGCCGCCGGAGGTATATGTAAAGATGTATATAATGAGAGAGAGAAGTAGCGAGCCCCTCTGAGGAGAGTGATAGACTGATGTGGCGCCAGCGCAGTCTCACCGAATCGCGCCTGAAGGCTCAAGTTAAAGTCGACAGAATTTAGTGCAGGCCTTATTGTCTCTTGCAGTCTACTCCATTTTCATGTTACTACGTTCTTATATTCTCTCCCCCCCCCTCTCTCTCTCTCTCTCTCTCTCTCTCTCTCTCTCTCTCTCTCTCTATCTCACTCTCTCCTCCTTAAGATCGTAATGCGATCACGATGTTCCCACATTTTTAACAAGTTCAAAGACCAAGCTGCTGTCAAGAGTTGAATATTCTTTATGGAAAACTGCTATTTGATATTCTGTAGACATGTGGTGTGTGTATGCTTACATGGGAAAATGCTGGAAATGTACTACTTGTATTTCAGTGTGTGTGCGTGCGCGCGTGTTTGTGTGTGTGTGTGCGTGCGTGCGCGCGTGCTTGTGTATGTGTGTGTGTGTGTGTGTGTGTGTGTGTGATCCTTTCTGCAGACCAGGCTTTTGTGTAAAAGGTACCCGCGATACTCTCTCTCTGCAGTTACTGCAGGGCTTATGGTGATTTGCATTGCAATGGGCATTATATGTGACTGGAGACATACCTTGTGGGAACGTGATTAAAAAGAGAGAGAACCGGTATATCACATGTTTACCTTGCGTGCATGCAAATATAGGTAAAACATGCACAAACGCACACACACACACACACACACACACACACACACACACACACACACACACACACACACACACACACACACACACGTGGGCGGGGAGTTGGGTGTGTGTGTGCGTGTAAGGTCATAGCATTACCCATAGATCGGTCATACGAACTCTGAGCTCTCTTCCGGGAGGGAAATAGCTGTCGATCATGAGTCCAACACGTGATCCAAAGACCAAGGTGAGGTGAATCACACACACACACACACACGCGCGCGCGCGCGCGCGCAAGTTAGAGGAGAAAGTAGTGTGTGCAAAAACAATACATGAATTTAAAAATAGTTTAGATAAAATGAGATATAAAGACGGGACACCACGAGCATAGCTCCCCTTCCCGTAAAATACAACTAGGTAAATACACACACACACACACACACACACACACACACACACACACACACACACACACACACACACACACACACACACACACACACACACATACATACATACACACACACACTTTGTTTTTCCATCGGTTTCCATGTAAACGCAGGATACAGCTGTTTCTGGTTGGAAGGCAGCGACTTTATTGGTCTTTCCCCAAATGTTGGCGTCCAAAACTTATGGTCCTTGACCCAGCTGGTGGCCTCCAGCTGGCGTTTCCCTTTAAACGGAGCTCTCTCTGTTAAAGGTCTACCAGATCTGTAAACACCTCACCCAAAACAAGAGTATATGGCCCGCAGAGGTTTGGGGGTTAGGGAAATGGTAATTGTTTTGTTGGGTTTTAAACGTAGACTGGGTTCGGTCACTGGCCTGCAGAGGTTTGGGGGTTAGGGAAATGGTAATTGTTTTGTTGGGTTTTAAACGTAGACTGGGTTCGGTCACTGGCTTCAGTCTTCTCTGAATCTTGATTGTGTATGACATAAGGTCATCTCCCAAGACGTGACCTTGAGTTTGGTCAAGACGGGGGTGGGTCGTGTGGATCAATCCTGTGGCACATGTAAAGGGGGCTGCACTGGGAGTGTGGATAGATCGAGCATCTACCTGGGAGTTTGATCGGTAATGACCCCTGTTTATTATCATAAAGTTTATTATACAATTCAGTAGTGTGCTGTGATGTATTATTTTTGTTCTTGGACTTGAACCCGGACCTATGGAGTACGAAGCCCGTCTCTTATCAGTGTTACCTGCAAACGGGGATCCTCTGATTAGGTATCTTATATGCACATTTCAACGCAGTGAACACGTGGTTCGATGCTATTAGAAACATCACACGTAATTCTTGGCACTGTGTTTTCTGGGATTTATCACCACGGTCTTGGATCACATGTTTGACTCGTGATCGACAGTTATAATTTTTTTCTCGGACGAGAGCTGAATTTGGCGCCATCTCTAGGTAATGGTGTGACAACACACACACACACACACACACACACACACACACACACACACACACACACACACACACACACACACACACACACACACACACACACACACACACACACACACACACACACACACACAAATAATCCTTGCCCAGAAGAGCAGGGTACCAGCTTGCATTTTTTTTTTTCATGTTTGATATGTTTGTTTTTGCTTCGGGATGTCACTTCTTTCCTGCCTGTGACGTGTCTGTGTTTACATTCTCCATGATGAGTGTGTGTTTGGGTTTTGCTTGTCGCTTGTGTTTGTTTGCACCAAGTGACCGAACTTTTGTCTTTCCTGTGCCGAGGACACCTTAACCCAAGTGTGAGGAAGTTGGAGATTTATTGTTTGTTTTAAGGTGAGCTCTGGGTTTCGCGTGCCGGAAAAAACCGTTAGTGTGGGAAAAGTTGCCCACCCCTTCACAGTTATTGACGACTTGTATCTTCATGCTGTCACCAGGTGATTTTCAGCTGTGTAGCGAAAGGGTTGAAAATTATTGGGTTTTGCAAACGCTGATTATATAGTTATGCTTCTCAAGCGTGGAAGAACAGTCATTTATTCTGTTACCATGTACTTCTACTACGAGTGTATGTGTAGGAATGTTTAATGTTAATATTCATTGTAGAGAATTGAATATTGAGTATTGAGTATAAAATACTAATTAATTAGTATCAATATTAACATTTGGTATTTATTAATATTCAGTATTGCTTATTTATTATTAAATATTATGTATTTAATGATTGGCCTTTTTCATTTAACATTAAAATATAGTGTTTAGTATGTAGTGCTAGAGCTTGAGTAATGAATTTTAAGTATTTACATATTAGTGCTATGCCTCACAGCATTGCCTTTGACACGGTGTAGACTGGGTCTGTGCTTTGACTCAGCTATCCCCCCCCCTAACTTGTATCTGAGAAAGGCCTTTTGGTATGTGTATGTGCACGCAGCCCAGTAGATACCATGTCGAACTCATGAGCAGGTTGTCGTGAGTTCGATTCCCGGTACTCGTTGCGTGCTTCTTGCGTTGGTTCCCGACAGCCCTGGACAGGCGGGGAGGTGACCAAACATCGGCCCAGCGGCTTGCCGCAACTGACAAGGGTTGCCCTACCAGGGGTTTCTCACTTACCACTGAGTGGGAGTAGCGGGATGGTGAGGTGGTGAGTATTTAGTATTAGAATGTGAACGTTTTCACCAAACGTTCACATGCAGTTGTAATTTACGAGAGGACTTGGGGTTGGACGTTTATTGCACTCACAAAGTGCGATTCTTTATTGTTGTCCCTGACGTGTGAGTGCTTGCATTTGTCGCCACGCTTGTGTGTGTCGTGTTTAACCAGACAAATAGAAGCGTTTGGGTTTTGTCCGGTGAGTGTTTACTTGAACCCAAGTTGGCTCTCTCAACACCCATCTCTCTCTTGGAACCAAGTTGGTTCTCTCTCTCTCTCTCTCTCTCTCTCTCTCTCTCTCTCTCTCTCTCTTTCTCCCAGCGGGGTTCAGGTGATCGTGCTGTTTATGGTTACATGTGTATATATATATATAATATATATATAAGATATATATATATATATATATATATATATATATACATATACATATACATATGTATATATATATATTTTGAGACTTTCTGACAGGTTGACGTAAGCCGAGTAGGAAACACAGGAGTCTTAGTCTTGAGACATTCCTTTGAAAAAGCATACCTGCGAAACTAGTCAGGAATAAACTCAAGACTAAGACTCCTGTGTTTCCTATTCCGCTTACGTCATGTATATATACAGTATATATATATATATATATATATATATATATATATATATATATGTATATATTATGTATGTATGTGTGTGTATGTGAAAATATACGTTTTAGGCAAGAGGGGAGAGGTGGGAGTAAATTCCGAACAGTTCACCATGGAGAACCTCTTACTGGAACAAAAGAAGGTGAGGAGCCTACGCCAGGAGGCGCTGAGTAGCTGAGTCCGAAGCCGTCATTTTTTACCTGTTACGCGCTGGACTGTTGGGGGGTGGGGGGCAGGTAACAAACATTCACTTTTGGGAATTGGAGAGAAGTGCGGGACCCGAACCTGTAACTAGAAAAATATGAGATCCGGGACGCTTACGATTACGTTACCAGCGCACTCTGGAAGGTTAGAGAAAAAATAGAAAAAGCAAAGAAAAGAAAAAACATAATATTTCGTGGAAGACAAACATCATTTGACAAGAGAGAAAACTTTTAAAAACCACTAAGGCATAGGATGTTGTAATCTTTCATTTTAGTCTTAAAGTCATTTCAAATTAGTCACTATTTTATGGACAAAATCTTTACAAAATATCTTAGTACGTACGTAGTTAAGAACAACAAAAGCTTTATCCAAATAAGTATCATTACGTATGTGAGAATATTTGAAGTTTACAAAGCATATATACTCTAGTGACATATCCTCTCTCCATTTGTGATTTTAATACATCATGTACAAAAGAGGACAAGTCACCAACTCTGACATTATCTCTAACAAATAATATCACATGGCAAATCACATACGCTCCGGTGACATATCCCACTCATGCAAATATGCAGTACATCATAATACAAAACTACACTACTCTCTCATCCATCCTCGCAGTGCCAAGTCGACCGTGGCATTGGTGCCGGCCTCCACATGTGACGGATTAACAACTTCCCACGCCCATCCTGCAACGTCGTGACGTCACGTAAGAGTAGAAATGTTTCCCAACGGGTCCCTTTCCTAGATTTCCGAGTTTAAACCGATGCGTTAACCTAACTTGATGTGACTCAAACTGACCTGCCCTGGCCTAACCTATCCTAACCTAATCTAATTTGTTCTAACCTAACCTGAACAAACCTAAGTTGACCTAACGCAACCTATCCTTACTTAACCTGATCTACACTAACCTAATTTAACTTGGTCTAGACTCTAACCTGACCTGAACTAACCCAAGCTGACCTAACGACTAAACCTAATCTACCTTAACCTGGCCTGTCCCAAGTTAGCCTAACCTAACCTGGCCTAATCTATCAAAATCTGCCCTAACCTAATCTAACTTAACCTAACCCAACTTAACCTGTCCTGATCTATCATAACCCATCGTAGCGTAACCTAACTTAACCTAACCTTATTTGACATACAATCATAAATCACCACGTTATCACATTGAACGGCCGCATCGTGGGGGGAGGGAGGGTGGGAGAAGAAGAACATGACGTTACCCGAAGTGGAGGAGGAAGAGGAGGAGGCGGAAGAGGAGGAAGAAATAGTCTCCGAAGTCGGGGAGGAAGTGGTGGGGGTGGGCCCCCCCCTTTTTTTTGGGGGGGGAGTGGGGGTTGGGGGGGGACCCCTTGGGAAAGAGTTCCATTTTTGCTTATTGGACAGCAATTTCACAGACTGTTGCATCACCATTACCGTCACGGGATCATTGCCAATTCCACCTGCTTTGCAATTTCAACCATTCCGTCTGTTTCACTGACGGGGTGAACTCTCCTGGTTTGCTTTACATGATGTTTATCCTTTCAGCCCTTTGACAGGGTAGTCTTTGAGCTGAACAAAATCGCCTGGCGAGAGCTGGAATAACTAATGAAAGCTCATAATGTTCGACAGAAGGTCAGCTTAGGGATAGGATGTGGTGAAGGAGTCTATTATTATTCATCACAGGGACCTCAGAGATGTGAGTAAAATCGCCTGATGAGTAGTGGAAAAAAATATATATATAGCGACCTGCTGATAGATAGTGTACTTTGTCCCAGGTTATCACATACTGCCTTTCTTGTATTATATATATCGCTCCATCATTGCAAGGCTGTCGTAACTCAAATTTCGTGATTTTTCAGGAGAAGAAATTTTAAAGTATTTAAATCCTATAACTTTAATAATTTTACCCTAAGCAATAAAACTTACCATCTTGATTAGGTAAATAGGACTCCACTTAGACTTACGACTTTATTACCAAAAGACGCAGAATTATTCGGCGTCCTTATAAACCATTGTAACTCTATACTTGAAATTTTTGAGTTACGACAGTCTTGCAATGATGGAGCGATATATATATATATATACATATATATATATATATATATATATATATATATGTATAATATATATATATATACTGTATATGTATATATACATATATGTATATATATATATATATATATATATGTATATATATATATATATATATACATATATATATACATATATACGTATATATGAATATATATATATATATATATATATATATATATATATATATATATAAGAGGGGAGAGAGAATGACATTCGAAGACTGAGACTCTAGAGTTCGATAAAAAGAAATAGAGGACATAGAATCTAGGAATTGGCACAAAAAGAAACCCGAAGTTGTCAGAGAACCAAAAGGGGGAACTGTCGTTTGACTATAAGGTCATCGGCAACATTTTATGAAGGGGTTCCAACATTTTTACCATTGCCACTTCGGCGCAAACATCGTCCGGCGAAATGCCACGAAACTTGCGATGTCGCGAACTCTCTTGACGCTGATTATGTTGTCAGGACTCACAGATAAAATTCTCAGGTGTGTCACAATGACACGTAAATGACACTTGGAGAAAGAGGACACGGGAGGTACTACAGTCATGGACCTGGGCAAGAAATGTAACTACCTTGAATTAAAAAAAAATAAAAAAGTAAAACACGGATGATGATGTCGATGAAGAAAAAATGGATGTAATTTTACATCATAGTTATCTAGGATTTTTACCAGTCTTGCCCCACGGATCCATGATCTGCTGGTAAATAAAAGAAAGGAGGTGACAGGTATGTGCACAAGTGATTTTTTTTAGTCATAATAGTTTGTTTTTCGTAATAATGCGAGCGAAGAAAGAGACTTCACCATTTCTCTTTTGTTCCAGTTGTGCAGCGCGAACATTTGCCCCTGTTAGCTCATTAACTTACGCTACACATACCATATACATATATATATATATATATATATATATATATATATATATATATATATATATATATATATATATACATTATATATATATATATATGTATGTATATATATACATTTTATATATATATACATATATATGTATATATATATACATTATATATACATATATATAATATATGTGTGTGTGTGCGTGTGTATGTATATATATATATATATAATATATGCATATGTATATATATATATATATATATATATATATATATATATATATAAATATATATGTATGTTCAACACTGAATGGGACCCGGTGAACATATTTACATTTATCAACCACAATTCGCGTTAATTCTAAGCCATCAACATCGAGAACCTCGAGAAGGCATTCATGCTGAAATTGATACATGGTACAGTTAAAGACTCGAACCTCTAGTACGTAACAAGTAATTGCGCTGTCAAGAGAGATAGGTAGCGGAGGTTCGAGTCCTTAGCTGTACCACGTATCAATTTCTGCGTGTATGCCTCCTCGAGTTTCTCGATGTTGATGGCTTAGAATTAAAGTGAATTGTGGTTGATAAATATATATATATATATATATATATATATATATATATATATATATATATATATATATATATATATATATATATTATAAGTGTATTTGGGCAGGATTTTTTCTCTAATGCATATATCATTAAAAGTGATGGCTAGTTTTGAATTAATTGTTTTCTTAAAGATATTTTCCATATACCTTATTGTAGATTTGTGGTCCTTAGAAAGGAAATATATGACTTGGCTGTATGTAGTCATATTAGCTAAATGATTACATACAGCCAAGTCATAAATTTCCTTTCTAAGGAACATAAATCTATAATATGGTATATGGAAAATACCTTTAAGAAAATAAGTAATACAAAACTAGCCATCACTTTTAATTATATATGTATATATATATATATATATATATATATATCTATCTATATATGTGTATATATATATATATATATGTATATATATATATATATATATATATATACTGTGTGTGTGTGTGTGGAAAGGGAGAAAGAGTAATACATAACATATTTAAAAATATATGTGGCTCTGAATACAACTTTTTCTGCTTCCTATTGTCTTATCACTTGGGAGTTGTTGCTGTTCTTACAAATATCAAACACTGATTATGATTCGTCATGATGATTTAAAAACAACATGGAATAATGTGGTTCTACATAAAAATTTCTTCAACATGTAGATAACAATGACTATTTCACAATGGCTCCTTTGTTAAACAGATACAAATAGGTACACAGGACAAAGATATATAAATTAGTAAAAATCTATAGAGTTGGTGGAATCCGAAGGTTTCGTAGATGATCTGTAATGTCTCGGAAATGTTGGTACGCCTGGTAAACACGTTATCACATTGGTCTATTTTTCCTCCGACTGATATGTTGGAGAAAAATAATTCTCCTCCAGCATATCAAATGACATTCTATGTATTTTTGTTGAGTAAACAAAATAGTTTGTCATGATGATTTTACGGCGGAAAAAGTCCTGGAGGTGGGTGGTACGTCCGATTAATCGGAGGTTGGAGAAAAAATAGCCCAGTGCGATAGCCCCTTGGAAAGATATCGGAGTTAAGACGGGAAAGACACTTCACTCCCGTCGTCTATTTATTTACTTGTCCGCTATTAATTGTCTTTCAATTTATATGTTTATGTATTTATCGTATTTATTTTAAGAAGCGTACGTTCACCTCTCTTATTTTCTCTCTCTCTCTCACGAAGGAGGAGCATGCTGACAGGAGACCTTTTGGTCCATAACTAGGTCTCTCTCTCTCTCTCTCTCTCTCTCTCTCTCTCTCTCTCTCTCTCTCTCTCTCTCTCTCTCACACACACACACACACACACACACACACACACACACACACACAAAGGAGGAGCATGCCGACAGGAGACCTTTTGGTCCATAACTAGGTCTCTCTCTCTCTCTCTCTCTCTCTCTCTCTCTCTCTCTCTCTCTCTCTCTCTCTCTCACACACACACACACACACACACACACACACACACACACACACACACACACACAAAGGAGGAGCATGCCGACAGGAGACCTTTTGGTCCATAACTAGGTCTCTCTCTCTCTCTCTCTCTCTCTCTCTCTCTCTCTCTCTCTCTCTCTCTCTCTCTCTCTCTCTCTCTCTCTCTCTCTCTCTCTCACACACACACACACACACACACACGCACAAAGGAGGAGCATGCCGACAAGAGACCTTTTGGTCCATAACTAGGTCTCTCTCTCTCTCTCTCTCTCTCTCTCTCTCTATCTCTCTCTCTTTCTCTCTCTCTGTGTGTGTGTGTGTGTGTGTGTGTGTGTGTGTGTGTGTGTGTGTCTCACTCTTGGTATGGGATGTAAAATCTTTTGAGGTACTGATATTGCTTGTAACTCTTTCTCTCTCTCTCCTTCCCTCCCTCCACAAATTGACACTGAATCTTCCGTTCTTGACGCTATAGATCTTCCCTCCTCCCTCCTCCCTCCTCCTCTCCCCTCCCTCCTTTTCCTCCATCCATCCATCCTTATTTATTTTGCCTTCTGACGGTAATCTCCATCATCGGGGGAATAGGGGGGCGCAGTTTTCCTGTGTCACCTGGAACGCCACATTCGAATCTCGATTAACCTCCCCCTTCCCCTCCCCCTTCCCCTCCCCCTTCCCCTCCCCCTTCCCTTCCCCCTTCCCTTCCCCCTTTCCCTTCCCCCCTTCGCACGAATAACCTCCCAGACTTTTACCTTCCCCCCACTCCCTTCCCCCCTCCTAGCCCTCTCCCCCAACCCATCTCTCTCCTCGTAACCCGTCCCCCCCCCTCTGCATCCTCCTCCCGTCTGCCTCTAGCCGCCCCCCTCCCCATCTTTTTCTTTTCTTCATCTGTGAATGCAAGACAAATGTCGAAAATTGTATAAACTACACAAACGAAAACTGTGCAGATAACAAATGACAAATAGTATAGTGTTCAGTATATCAAGAAAAAATAACCAAAACCAAGAAAAGATGATCATGGTTTCTAAAAAGAGGATATATCTGTGAGACGAGCATGGGAGAGGATCATCTCCCTTAGCTTGTCTTTAGATTCCATCAACACACTGACCTGTATGTGGAGGTGCCACCCTGGGAGGATGGCACTCTGTCCCCGGACCAGAGTCACGTAGTGACCCTTTATGGCTGGGGACTGATATAATCCACACAAAATCGCTGATCACATTTGTCTTCGACTATTCCTCCTCCTCACCACCCCCCTTTCCTCTCTCTCTCTCTCTCTCTCTCTCTCTCTCTCTCTTTCTCTCTCTCTTCGATGCGATGTTTTCCTCACGGATAGAAGCGCCGGTTTTGTCGATGGAATACGCTACAATATAGTGCAATACCATACAGTTCATTATATTGTAACACAATACAATGCTCTGTATCCCTCTCTTTCTATACATCTCTCTCTGTGCCTCTATCCCCTCCCTCTCTTTCACTCCCTATCTTTCCCCACTCTCTCCTCTCTCAGTCCTCCCTTCCCCTCTCTCTCTCTCTCTCTCTCTCTCTCTCTCTCTCTCTCTCTCTCTCTCTCTCTCTCTCTCTCTCTCTCTCTCTCTCTCTCTCTCTCTTTCTCTCTCAGTCCTCCCCTCCTCCCCCCCTCTCTCTCTCCATCTCCCTCACTTTCTCTCTCTCCCTCTCTCTCTCTCCCTCTCTTTCTCTCACTCACTATCCCTCTCTCTCTCTCTTTCTCTCTCTTCCTTTCCTCCGTCTCTCTCTCTCTCTCTCTTATTTCAACAACCCTACTCCTTCCCCATCCTTCCCTAACCGCTGCTCCCTCTTCATCAACCCAATTTCTGCTTCCTCGTCCGAGTCCCCCTCTCCCCTTGCCCGTCCCCACCTCCCCTCGCCCGTCCCCACCTCCCCTCGCCCGTCCCCCTCTCCCCTTCCCGCTCCCCACCTCCTCGCATGGTTCCCTCGCGTGCGGGTTAATCCGCACATGCATGTAGTGAGGCATGGGTAAGCGCCCTACACCCACTGGATTAATGTAATGCACTCCTTTGTCTTATGCAACACGTGTGTGTGTGTGTGTGTGTGTGTGTGTGTGTGTGTGTGTGTGTGTGTGTGTGTGTGTGCGTGCGCTTGCATGCGTGCCTGCTTGTACGTGTGTGCGCGTGCGTGCACGGGTGATTGTGTGTGCGTGCGTGTGTACTTTCGCATGAGGGTGCGTGTGTATTTTTGCGCGTTCATGTATTGAATATGTTTATGTAGCATGTATGCATTTAAAAAAAATCCAAATGTGTGTCGTTGTACGATATTTTACACAAATATAATATACTCATTCTTTTATAATAAAGCTGGATTTTAACAAATGAAATAATGAGGAATTGGGTTATTGCACTGTTTTGATGAGCTCTGGGTCAGATGTGACAATCCGCTACAGTGTAATCGCTTATATACTCTATATATATATATATATATATATATATATATATATATATATGTATATATATGTATATATATATATGTATATATATATATATATATGTATATATATATGTATATATATATATATATGTATATATATGTATATATATGTATATATATATATGTATATATATGTATATATATATACATATATATATATATATATATATATATATATATATATATATATATATATTCAGACATTCTGATAGATTTACGTAAGTAGGAGTAGGAAACACCGGAATCTTAGTATGAGTTTATTCCTGACTAGCATTCCATCGAAGCTACTCAGGAATAAGTTCAAACTAAGACTCCTGTGTTTCCTACTCCCACTTACGTCATATATATATATATATATATATATATATATATATATATGTATATATATATATGTATATATATATGTATATATATATATATATACATATATATATATATAGCATGATTTCTTCTGAGTCTGTTCCCCCACTCACTTGAATAAAATCACATGACGGTAGCCATTATGTTATCAGTTATAGTTATTATTATTATTGTTGTTATTATTATTATTATTATTATTATTATTATTATTATTATTATTATTTCCAAAAAATAGTAGTCCAGGGATTCTGAAATATGGATTCATCCTTGAAAGTCCTCAAGAACTGCATGAAGAACATCTGGACACTGTATGAGAGTCGGCGTAGTGGGGCGGGAGGGGGTGGAGTTGCGAATGCTTAAAGGGTCTGTAAGTACCTGTGGATATATACTCGAGTTTGGAGAGTTCTCTAAGGATTGGGAGTGTCTAGAGGACGCGGGAGCAGTCTGCTGCAACAGATTAGGGAGTTCTCCAAAGGGAGGGCGAGAGGAGTTTGAGGGACCATATTGAATCCCACCCCTCCCTCCAGGTGGCTGTGCTTGAAATAATGAGAATAATCAGAAGTTGGTCATGTAGCAGAATGAAGTCGCCTGATGTTGGAAGAGTGTGATTAGATTATGTCACACACTTGAAGATGTTAAAGGAGGAGATGGAGGTGGAGTTCAAGCTCAAGACTGTAGGAGGACGACCTGGAGACTCTCTCTCTCTCTCTCTCTCTCTCTCTCTCTCTCTCTCTCTCTCTCTCTCTCTCTCTCTCTCTCTCTCTCTCTCTCTCTCGCATTTGGAGATGAAAAATTGAATAAATCTCTTGCAGATGTTGCAGCTTGCATATCAGGGCTCGTAGCTGTGGAATGGGATAGATGGAAGGAGAGAGGGCTAGAGGGAGGGAATAGGGTGGGGTGGGGAGGGGGGTGCTAGGGTCGGGGACAGAAGACTGGCAGGCCGATCAAGCTACTAAGGGTGCAGTGTTGCATCATTGAGAGCCATTGTTTCTGCAACATGTGCTCAGCGAGACCACACCCCGGCTCACCGCCCGTTTCTCGCTGCTGCTGAGATCGGAGGGATTAAAGGAAGAGGAGGAAAGAAGAACGAGGGAGGAAGAGAGGAGGAAGGTGATGGTGGGTCTGGAGGGGGATGAGGAGGTGATAGTGAGGGCCTACAAACTGTTGCATGGGTATGTTGCGCTAATGTTGCATTGCTTTTGGGATGAAGAATAGGTGAAGTGTGAGAGGTGGGTGAAGTATGCTTACTTTGATCTTTGATGAAGAATGATGGATACAAGACGGGAGGTTGGGGCTGATGTCCTGGGAAGGCCAAAACGCACATTGTAGATTAAGGGCATATACAGTGACAAATTTTCAAGTACAAATAGTACTGTAGAGAGTTGACACCTAAATATCAAGGAAGAATGAAACAACAAAGTAATTGATTTTGGGGGCGATGGATGAATACAGAGTTGATGAGGATAATTGAGGGATTAGCAGAGGAGGGTTGGATGCAAGGGGATGGAAATTTGGATGAAGATTGGGGGATGCATCTGCCTGGAGATTATATTGGAAATGGGTGCGATAAGAAATGAAGATTTAATGAAAAATGGGCCCGATGAGGAAGAAAAGCGGAGAGAAAATCCGATAAAGAGCTAAATGCCTCAAAAACCCGGGATATTGTGATGGATGGGAGGAGGGAGCAGGAAATATTGGATGGAGTGAAAATGAGGACGTGGAAAAGTGCCGATCAGATTTTTTTTTTTTTTTTTTTT
>NC_134781.1:56535601-56538101 GCF_046742065.1 Oratosquilla oratoria | reverse complement strand
ATGTTGTTATAAGAGAAGGTTAGATAACTTTATGGACGGGATGGTAATTGGTAATGGACATGGAACTTCCTACTGTAGGCCTTGTGGTCTCTTGCAGTCTCCTTCATTCTTATGTTATGTTCTTGCAGTGACCCTCAGCATGGTCCAGATACCGAAAGTTAGTGGGAGTCAGTGAATGCTTAGCGATTCTCAATGTTGAAGAAGTGGCATGCTCCAAGAGGCTGAAGAACAGCAATGCATAAGTGGTGGATATTTTTTTTTGTCTCTTAGTTTACTGCGCATGTATGTGTACAGTATATGCTTATTATGAACAGTATGTATATAATTGTATTATTTACAATATATATTTATATATATATATTAATATGTATGTGTATATATACTTGTATATACATATATTTAAATGTATATTTATGTATATGGTTCCGTATGATTTTGATACGATTACAGCACTGATGCACATGTAATTTGCCCGTAATGTGCGTTTTAAAATTCCCCCTTGGTTCTCGTCGTCGCGCGGCGAAAGGTGGAAATCAACCCACCATGCGGTGCGGCTAGGAGACTCTGAGGCTTCTTTGTTTACAAAACCCCTTTGCGAAGGCTCAGCCTCTCTCTGTCTAGGGTCGAGGGGTTCCGTCCTTCGTTGTTCTGGGCCACCACGAGGTCAGAGCAGGTTCTTTCCTTAAAAAAAAAAAAAAAAAAAAAAAAAAAAAAAAAAAAAAAAAATAATAATAATAATAATAATAATAATAATAATAATAATAATAATAATAATAATAATAATAATAATAATAATAAAAACAAGTAAATAAATAAATAATAATAAGAAGAAGCTAAGATGAAAGGTTGATGGATGGGAGTGGAATAGGTGGGAGTAGGTGAGTGCTCATTGACTTGGCTACCTTCTTATAAAGGGGAAAAAAGCCCTTGGGACATAGAAAGTATACAGATAGATAGTAATAATAATAATAGTAATGACATAATAATAAGAAGAAGAAATAGGAAAATGAATAAGAATAATAGTAAACAAAAATAATTAAACCAGTATATAAACAAACAAGCAATGATGGTAAATAAAATAAAACCAAATAAATAGGTAATTAAAAAGTGAATAGGTAAATCAGTAGAACAATAATAGTGATGATGATAATAACAGTTAATGATTAGATAAAATTAAGTAAATGAGGGATAAACTTATATCTAATCATGATTCTAGGAATTCGATGTCAATAGAAACACCTTTTTCTCGTTTTTTTTTCAACGTCATCAGTGGACGTGGGAAGCTATATGCAAAGCCTTGATTAGTTTTCCTTCAGTGATACCATGACATAAATCAGGAGTGTACTGATGTCATATTAATGATTACATGTTTCTTTGTGTCATGCACGCATGAATGTTAAAAAGTTTGACATACACATGTATGTCAATATTCATCCGCAATTAGTAGTGGTTATATTTCTGATTGGATGTGCCTTAATGTGTATATTTATGCATAATCATTAGAGTTATAAAGAGGATGTAATATGGCTATAGATAAAAAAATACAAGCTATATATGGCATTTATGTTGATGTCATAGAAAACAGGACAAATTGGAAGGGGGGGACTATAGTGTATGGGCCCACCTTCAGCTGCTGGGAATCGCGATTTTGTGTACTTGGTTGAGGCTCCCCCTCTCCCCCCCCCCCTCTCTCTCTCTCTCTCTCTCTCTCTCTCTCTCTCTCTCTCTCTCTCTCTCTCTCTCTCTCTCTCTCTCTCTCTCTCTCTCTCTCTCTCTCTCTCTCTCTCTCTCTATGTCTGTCTCTTTCTCCCCCCCCTCTCTATCTCTCTCTCTCTTTGAGATAAACACAATGCTATTGAGATCGGGTTGTACTTATGTTGATTAAGTTAACTTATTTCAGGTACAGGATGAGTTCAACAAGACCATGTTAGAATGGTTAAGTTTAGGTTCGGTACATCTGGTCTAGTAATCCTAGTGTAAACGATTCTAAAAGGGAACAAGCCTAGTACAGATCTCAGTAATGAGGTCTAGATGACGTTGAGGATTATAATTGGAGATGATGTGAAAGTGGGGTTTGATTTTACATGACCGCTTGTCCTGGAAGTAGAAGGAGGAAGAAGAAGAGGAGGAGGAGGAAGAAGACAAAGAAGAGGAGGAGGAAGAAAAAGAGGTGGAGGGAGAAGAAGAGGAGGAGGAAAAAGAAGAGGAGGAGGAGGGGAGGAAGCAGAGACGGGGGAGAAGGAAGAAGAAGAGGAGGAGGAAAAGAAGGAAGAAGAGGAGGAGGGAAAGGAAGAAAAGGAGGAAGAAGAATAGGAGGAGGAGAGCATGATGTTTGGCGTTTCGTATTTTTATAGACACTAATATTATTCACGAGCAGACGGATGAAGATGGGGATGTGGAGAGCCCGTTATTAGGGAAAGAAAGTGTCAGTGTACATTTGCATTGGTAGGACGACGACTTGCATCCCAAGACCCGTTTTCTATGATATGTCCAAATTCCC
>NC_134781.1:56528101-56530601 GCF_046742065.1 Oratosquilla oratoria | reverse complement strand
GAGGTGGTGGAAGAGGAAGGACACAGGGAAGGAGGATGGAGGTATAAATACATGGAGATGGTGGTGGAAGAAGGACACAAGGAAACAGGATGGAGGTGGTGGTGGAAGGACGCAGGGGAAGTTGATGGAAGTGCAAACGCGTAGAGGTGGTGGTGGTGGAAGAGGAAGGACACAGGGGAAGAGGATGGAGGTATGAATACATGGAGATGGTGGTGGAAGAAGGACACAAGGAAACAGGATGGAGGTATAAACACATGGTGTTGGTGGAAGGACGCAGGGGAAGTTGATGGAAGTGCAAACGCGTGGAGGTGGTGGTGGTGGTAGAGCAAGGACCCAGGACAACAGGATGGAGGGTATAAATACATGGAGATGGTGATGGAGGAAGGACATAGGGAAAGAAGATGGAGGTATAAACAGATGGAGGAGGTGGTGGAAGAATACAGGGGAAACGATGGAAGTGTATATGGAGGTGATGGTTGGGGGTGGGGTAGAAAGAACACATAGAAAGAGGTATAAAAAGAATCTAAAATTGAATAAAAAAACATCTAATTATTGACCAAACAGAAATCGTCTGTGGAGAACGATGTTCATAGACAAAATGTAGAAGGATACATGGTTTAACCTATTTTTTTTTTCTCTCGCCGTTTTCTTTATTGCCCTGTTTTTTCCTCACATAAATCGGTTTTCTCAATTAATCCTTCATGCAATTTTCGAACAAGTATTCTCGACATGAACATAACTATATCGATACTGTAATCAGAGGGATAAACCTTACGTCACAGCAATTGTACCCTTACGGACCAGAGCACCCAAAACAGGATCATTTTCTAATGAAGAAACGGAACAAAGAGGACCATTTCATAGTGAAGGAACAGATAAAAAGGATAAATTTTTTTGTGAATAAACAGACCAAAAAGGATTTTTTTTTATGAATAATTGGTTCGAATAAGACCATTTCTTTTTTGAAGAAATGGATCACAAAAGGACAACTTCCCTGTGAAGAAAAGGGCAAAATAGGACAATATCTTTGTGAAGGAAAGAACCAAACTGGACAATATCTCTGTGAAGAAAAGGACCAAACTGGACCACTTCTCAGTGATGAAACGGAACAAAGAAGACAATAGCTCTGTGAAGAAAAGGACCAAACTGGGCCACTTTTCAGTGAAGAAACGGACCAAAGAGGACAATATCTCTGTGAAGAAAAGGACCAAACTGGACCAATTCTCAGTGAAGAAACGGACCAAAGAGGACAATATCTGTGAAGAAAAGGACCAAACTGGACCAATTCTCAGTGAAGAAACGGACCAAAGAGGACAATATCTCTGTGAAGAAAAGGACCAGAAACGACAATTCCTTTGTGAAGAAAGGGACCAATGGCTCGGGCCAAAACAACATAAGAGTTTGTACCCTGTCATCCCTGGGGACTGTGAGACGCGTACATGTGTGTTGTTCATGTCTGTCATCTTCGTCTAATCAACCTCCGATAAAACGGACGACAGGTCCTGATGCATGGGCTCCTCCCCCTTCCCTCCCCTTTCCCTTTCTCCCCTCTTCCCCTTTCTCCCCTCTTCCCCTCTCCCCTCCCCCTTTCCCTCCCCTCCTTCTCCCTCTCCCCCTTTCCGTTTCTCCCCTCTTCCCATCTCCCTCTTCCTATCTTCCTCTTCCCATCTTCCTCTTCCTATCTTCCTCTTCCTCATTTCCCTCTTCCTCTTCTCCCCTCTCCCACGCTCACTCTCTTTCACTCTCTCTCTATCTCTTACTCTCTCTCTCTCTCTCTCTCTCTCTCTCTCTCTCTCTCTCTCTCTCTCTCTCTCTCTCTCTCCATTCCCTCTCCTCCTTCCCCCTTTCCTCCCTTTCCGTTTCCCCATCTTCCCCTCTTCCTCTTCCTCATTTCCCTCTCCCTTTCCCCTCTCTCTCTTCCTCATTTCCCTCTCCCTCTTCCTCTCACTCTTTCTTTCTCTCTCTCTCTCTCTCTCTCTCTCTCTCTCTCTCTCTCTCTCTCTCTCTCTCTTTCTTCCTCATTTCTCTCTCCCTCTTCCTCCCCTTCTCTCTCTCTCTCCCTCCCTCTCTCTCTCTCTCTCTCTCTCTCTCTCTCTCTCTCTCTCTCTCTCTCTCTCTCTCTCTCTCTCTCTCTCTCTCTCTCTCTCTCTCTCCCTTTCCCTCTCCCCCTTATCCCCTCCCCCTCCCCTTCTTGCTCTCCCCTCCCTTTCTCCCTTTTTTCTCTCCCTTCCCATATTTCTGTCCCTCTCCCCCTTTCCTGTTTCCCTCTCCTCCTGCCCGTTTCCTCTCCCATTCCCCCTTTACCCCTCTCTCTTCTCCCTTCCCCTCTTTCCTCCCCGTACCCCTCTCTTCTCTCCGTTCCCCTCTCCCCTCTCCTGCCCCCTCTCCCCTCCCCTTCCCACTCTCCCCTCCCCTTTCCCCTTTGCCCTCTCCTTCCTCCTTTCTCTGTCTCCCTCCCTTCTCCCCTTGCCCACTTTCCCTTTCCATCTCCTCCTTCTAC
>NC_134781.1:56510601-56515601 GCF_046742065.1 Oratosquilla oratoria | reverse complement strand
CGCCCCTGAAGAGACTGACACACAGTGGAGCATACATGGTTGATATGAATCAGTGCTTCTCAATCTGGAGTGCATAAATCTATTCCCGGGGAAGTGTGTGTGTGGGGGTGGGGGCTGGCTACAGAGTCTTCTTAGTGGGGGTACAAAACGAAAGCTAGTGGTAGTCGATGATTTAGTTCAGTGATTACGTGGTTGTCAGGAGGTCAAAGAACAGCAATGCATAAATGTGGGGAAACAGGCCGAGCACCTCTGATCTAAATTGACAAATTGAATGAAGTCGTGATGGGGAAGTTAGACGAGGTGATTATATTGTTTCAGTCACGTGGATCACTTTAGAGCTTTTATTAAGTCTGCCTTCAGGTTACAGTTTGAAGAGAGCCCTCTTGGTGACCTAATCAGAAGCGTGCTGACCTCATATATTCGCATAGTTGTGGGTTCGAATCCCACACTCCTCTACGATTCACAGTAGTGACTGCTTTATCTGCCCCAACAGTTCCTTAAACGGATAAAAGGGCAAAGTTGACTGCTTCGGCTGCAGCGACTGCTTCGGCTCAGCGCCTCCTGGCGTAGACTCCTCATCTTCTAAGTCATACAATCATCTGCACAATGTACGCTGGTGCCCAAAAGCTAAAGTGAAAAAAAATTGAAACGTAAAGAAGAAAAAGAAAAAAGAAAATGGCAGCTAATCTTAATGAACAAATTACTCAAGACGCAGTGGAGAATTAGACAAAGGAAATAGCCTCTGGAGTGATTTAGATACAGAGTCATGTTGGCTCTGCAATTAGCCGGGACGCGATTAATTTAGATAAGATTAATCATGACTTACAAATTGCAATTACTTGACAATAAATAATCACGAAGAAATTATTTATACATATAAATGGTACAGACACGATAGTGTGTATCTGATCGCGTCCGCACACAAAGACGCATGCGTGTGCTCGCGCACGCGCACACACACACACACACACACACACACACACACACACACACACACACACACACACACACACACACACACACACACACACACACACACACACACACACATACACACACAAACACATACACACACACACACACACACACACACACACACACAAACACAAAGACACACACACACACATACACAAACACACACACACACACACAAAGACACACACACACACACACAAAGACACACACACACACACACACACACACACACACACACACACACACACACACACACACACACACACACACACACACACACACACACACACACACACACACACACACACACACACACGGCACACACACGTGTGCTCGTGCGAAGTGTAATGTGACCCCCAGGCAGGCACCCTAGGCAGAGAGCAAACAGACAGTGGAAGCAATTGGTCCCAAGGTGTCGAGTGATTTCGACAGAAAAACAAGACAAACGATTCGATGGGATGTCGAGGGAGAACAGACCTGTGACGTGGTCGATAATTCGACACTCAAAAACAACCTGAAACGGGATGGGGTTGGATTCAGAATGTTCTTACACGCTAAGAGTCGATTTGATAGAACGATAATACTAGGGCTGAGCTCTTGTATCCAAAACCCCTTACGCGCATGCGCGGACCATTGGATCCCCTTAAGGAGTATTTAAACGTCCCTTTCTCGGTTGATTACGTCTTCAAGCGGTCAACCTCACCATTAATGTGAATATATGAATGTATTTCTATAAGTTTTTTTACTTAGGCATACAGGCGTATGCGCGCGCGCGCGCACACACACACACACACACACACACACACACACACACACACACACACACACACACACACACACACACACACTCACAGTTGGTAGAGCGCTGGACTGGGAAGTACGTTAGTGCTCGCAGTACCCAGTTCGAATCCTGCCCAGGGCCGAAATTATTTCGGTATCGCTGTGCTTCGGGTCGTTACTCTGACTCTCGTGGGCGGGGAGTTGGGTGTGTGTGTGTGTGTGTGTGAAAGGTCATAGCATTACCCATAGATCGGTCATACGAGCTCCGAGCTCTCTTCCGGGAGGGAAATAGCTGTCGATCACGAGTCCAACACGTGATCCAAAGACCAAGGTGAATACACACACACACACACACACACACACACACACACACACACACACACACACACACACACACACACACACACACATTGTTGGTCATGAAATTTCAATTGATAACAGTTAAAAAAAAAAAAAATACCGGTAAGATATGAAAAGAAGTTAGATGTCGGGACAGATGAGTTCGCGTCTCGTATTGAACACCGAGAAAAGGATGGGGAAAAAAAGAGCTTCAGGGAGGATACGAAAAAAAACAAGGTCAGATGTTGGGGTAAACGTGTTTATGTACAAAACATCTAGAAATGTATATAGTAATAGAATCATAATAATAGTATATAATAATAATAATAATAATAATAATAATAATAATGATAATTAATGATGATAATGATAATGATGATTAATGATAATAATGATAATGATAATAATAATAATGATGATAATGATGATAATGATAATTAATAATGATAATAGTAATAGTAATAATAATAGTAATAATAATATAATATAATAATAATAATAATAATAATAATAATAATAATAATAATAATATAAAAATAACGCAATAAAGTAATACTATAACAATATGTAGAAAGGAGAAAACAAAAACGCCAGAGGTAGGGAATCATAATTCGGGAACAAGTTTTTGTCCCTGAACAAGCCCCTCCCCTCCCCCCCACACCTACCTCCACTCCTCTCCCCCCCCTCCCCTCTTTACCTTTGGGGAGGGGAGGAGTGGGGAATGGGGGGTTGTCTCTCGACTTTCCTCCTGTTTTGCATCGCTCTTGTTGTTGTTGTTGTTGTTGTTGTTGCAATCGCTCTGGACAGACAATTGTTGTTGTTGCTGTTGTTGTGATTACGGACAATCTTGTGCCACTGTCATGTGTTGTCTTATATTTCGTATGTTGGTTTAGTTTGCCGTAGAAGAGAGAAAAAGACAAACACCTTCAGGGAAGATTCTTTTCACATCCCCTAAATGTGGGTCAAGTCTTCTAAACTGAAAGAAATCCTCCACCATTAGCCAGAATAAAATGATCCATAGAAATATCATGTGGAGAAGACGGAGCCTTTATTGATACGTTTTATCAAATACATAGGATACTTGATAAAGCTGTAATAACAAGCGAAAAGTCGTACTCACAAAGGCTCCGTCCTCACAATGTTGACCATTTCGACAGACTTGTCTGCAACTGCTAATTTCATACATATTAATTGTGTGGGTCTCCTTGTTGGGGGAAGGTTTGGGAGATAGTGTTAGTCCTTCATCGCTGCGAAAACGTCCACAGATATCATTGAAATCGTTTGACGATGGTCTCAATAAAGACTGTAGAGTACGGCACCATAATGGAAGGATTCAGGTAGCTTTAGTTAGTCCCCTTTGGTTATACGTCCCACACTTGATTCCATGGATACATGCATATATGCATGCATACATATATACATACACACAATATACACGTACATACATACACATATACATACATACATACATATATACATACATATATACATACATACACACATGCATACATACATATATACATACATACATACACACATGCATACATACATATATACATACATACATGCATACATACATACAAACATACATACATACATACATACATACAAACATACATACCTACATACGGAGAATAAGAGACAGGACTCAGCGAGCGTTGCTCCTTTCCTGTATACTAGAACTAAGTAAATATATACACACGTGTATAAATGCATACACACATTCATATATACATACGTGCATAAATATATGCATTCACACATACACACATACATACGTACATACATACGTACATACGTACATACATACGTGCATGAATGCATACATAGATACATACATACATACATACATACATTCATACATACGTGTATATGTACATATATACATTCATAGATACATACATAAGTACATACATACATTCATACATACACACACACATACATGTAGACATATACATATACACATGTCACCGACATTAGGGTAACAAATAAAAAATCCTTATTGGAAATAGTAATAACTACTGACCTCTTTTGCTCTTTTCGAGTTGCGTTTAGAACTTAAAAGATTTGTAATTTATTCTTAATACTAAATTCATGTTTCATTGTATGTTATGGTGTTAAGGTCGAAATACTTCGTATTGTGAAGTCACCCACATTTTCTCAAAGAAAACGTTCCGAGGATCACTGGGACGAAAACGTTCAGTGGCACGTTCATGGCAATCTGATAACAAAGCCCTGCCCGCTGGCTGTAACATAGAGAATAACTTCGTCCATTTAATGGAATATAGTTGGCTATGAGACACACCCATTGCTGTACTTTTTTTCTTCTTTTGTTAAAACTTTAGTAAAAAAAAAAATAGAATAAATATAAAATGAATGTGGAGATACTTCGTTTTCTCAGACATGATCTTCAGTCGGGAAATAGGAATAATTAAATCTACTTTGAGGGCGTGGCTTGAATAACGGATTACCAAGAATAGATCACAGGCCGCTTTTGTCTCTTATTCAGAGATCGAGATGGGAAGCTGAGATGATAGTTGTGTTCGGATCTATCCTGGTGACTTCTCTGCCTCTGATATATATATGTACGCACACACACACACACACACACACACACACACACACACACACACACACACACACACACACACACACACACACACACACACACACACACACACACACACACACACACACACATATATATATATATATATATATATATATATATATATGAGAGAAATTCGCTAGTAACAGCGACATCAATCCGATATATATGTGTATATATATATATGTATATATATAATATGTATATTTACTTGTTCATGTATCTATTGAATTTTAACATCTTGGTCTTTCCTTACGGAAGGCATCGAGACAAAGATCCTTGAAAAGTCTTTTCGAAA
>NC_134781.1:56500601-56503101 GCF_046742065.1 Oratosquilla oratoria | reverse complement strand
CGCAAATGGTTGTTGCTCTAACTGCTGCCGTGCCATATGTTGTCCTACCTACTCCCCCTTGAAGGTCTGGGGGGAAGTGGGGGGGGGGAGCGGCCAGGACGCAGACAAGGATGAACGGTGCATATGCAACTTTGGTCGAATTTTTTCGAACTCCTGAAGAAAGGAAAGTTCTCGAACTTCGGGAGATATGAAAGGGAAGGTTTCGGGATTGTTGGATGGAGCCCATCGGGTAAAAATGAGTCGGTTCGAGGCATGTACCATCGCGTGACGGCAGTTTACCCGATCTTAAATCCCCGAATTTATGCACATGAAAAAAAAATCAAAATAAGAAAATAAGGGGGAGGGGGCCACGTTAAATTGGCCCAGGGTTGAAAAAAAGGATTATCGGCCAGCTTCATCCTTTCATATTGCATCTTCCTCGAAACTATTCAAAATGTAATGTCTTTAAGAAATTCAAGCTAAAAAAAAAAGAAAAAAAAAGAAGAAAAAAAGGAACCCTTTCATAGACGGATTTTGTTTTTGGCAATGAAGCTCTCTTCCTGGTCTTTTCCGCCCTATTTACGTCTCGCAGAAGGAATTGTTTCTCAATGGGTCCTTTGGTTGTCGATTCTGAACCTTCCTGTTCTTTTTCCACACGATTCACGTTTCGCAGAAGAAATTGTTTCTCAATGGGTCCTGTGGTTGTCGATTCTGAATCTTCTTAACTAATACCTTCAAAGGATTACAAAGGAAAAGCATGTCGACAGGAGACCTTTTGGTCCATAACTAGGTCGGATGCAAAAAAAAAAATAATAATAATAATAATAAAATAAACAGATAAATAAATAATAAAAAATAAATAAAAAAAAATAAAGTAAAAAATAAGATAGATAAAATGAAATAAAGTATAATAATAATAATAATAATTGATAATGATGATAATTGATAATAATTGATGATGATAATTGATAATGATAATTGATAATGATAATTGATAATGATAATTGATAATGATAATAATGATAATGATGATAATAATGATAATGATAATAATAATAATGATTATAATAATAATGATAATAATTGATAATAATAATTGATAATAATAATGATAATAATAAATAGAATAAATGAGTAGATCTTGATCAATATAAACAAGCAGATAAATAATAATAAGTAAACAGATAAATATACAGGATGCCAGTCCAGAGGTATTCTACACGATAGCGTCTCTCCCGTGAGGGAAACGTAGGGAGTGGATGTAGCTTGGGCGCGTGGCCTTCATCAGACCCCGAGTGACCTGTGACTCCAAGGGCCTCGCATGAAGTGAGATAAAAGCCGCTGACAGTTGCGGCAATTTTTTCTTAGGCCGATGTTGGGTCTCCTCCCCGGCTGGCTTCAGGGTTGTCGGGAACCAATGCGACATAGCCTCGCATGACTCTTAGGAATAAATTCATCGCGTTCTCCAATCTTGCGTGACCTCGGGTCGTCAGTCTTGTATGCAAAGAATGTGACGAGGATACAGTCTCTGCACAACGGGAGGTCGTATTTCTGTGTGATGTATGCTTTGTGTATCTTTGCGTTAGTTTATACCAACAATGAAGCAGAGAAAAGGAAATATTGTGAGGGGAAGGAAACGTGGAGACTTTGCTATGGTTTGTCTCAAGTTTCGACTCACGGTTTTTTTTTTTTTTTTTTTTTTTTGTCATTTGGTCACCTAGCCTTATCCACCTCATACACCAGGTTGGGCAACCCTTGGTACTTGTGCAAAACGTGGCACACTAAAGCCTTTTTTCCGGCACGCAAAACTCTGAGCTTACATTAGAAAAAAAAAAATCTCGAACTTCTTTTGTGTAACCATTGGTAACCGTAAGCTCCGCGGGGCGGTGGATTGGGGCCTGTTTAGTTGAAATGAGCACTCACACATAAAGGTTGCCCACCCCTGTCATACATGCTGTGAGTGTTTACGCAGGATTTTGCAAGAACTTTTATGATGTTTCATCTAACAAACTTACGAATTTTCGAGAAGGACGTAAGTTGGGACAGGTCGATTGGTCACTCAATCTTAAGTCTCGTTTACATGGGGCAAGTTGAGAGGCAAGTCAAGTGTGCAAGTTACCTAAACTGGAGACGAAAGCGAACAAGTCCATGTTCACACAGACCATTTGTCTATGACTTGGCCTGTGTAAACATGTACTTGCTCGCTTTTCTGTCTCGTTCAAGTACCTTAACTTGCATACTTGACTTGCTTCTCAACTTGCTCCGTGTAAATGAGGCTTTATCCGCCTCCTGAAAGCTCTTCCAGAGTGTTTTCTTCCTCCTCCCTTCGTCCTCCAAAACTCAGTGCCAGTTCGTAGAGTGCCAGTAGACGATTCGAGTGCCACAATATCTTATGACACATATGGCACCCACACTGTGTCACAACATATTTTATTTTTTTCTGGCCAACGTAAGGCGATTTTATTCAGCTTAATGAGCCCTCAGGATCTGAAGGCATTGAAGATTACTTCGATTCGTTCTT
>NC_134781.1:56475601-56498101 GCF_046742065.1 Oratosquilla oratoria | reverse complement strand
GAAGTCTAAGATCAATGTAATCAGCTCTACCATACTGATTAGGTGCTAGCTTGTGAGTGTATATATATATATCTATATATATATATATATATATATATATATATATATATATATATATATATATATAATATTCATCTATTTATTTATTTATCTATTTATTATTTTCTATTATATATGTCACGATCATTGCCCCCTCTGCCTCTGTTTTCTCAAAATTTCACGAACTATGAATGCTTATTTTGCAGCCCGCAATCTTCTAATTACCGACGCTTCAATAACTCAAATTTCATGATTATATCAAGATTTCAAATATGTTGTCGTTAAAAGATTCTGTAGTAGTTATGTTCTTGCGACCTTCTCTCTGATTGTCAGAAAGGTTTCCAGAAAGAGGCCTCTAATGGTGATACCGTTGCTCCTCTCTTCCTATTGTTGGTCATCCCGGCGAGATCTTAGCTGTTGTTGCTCTTGTTAAAGTTCGCCATAAGTCTTTGATTTACAAATTACCCTTGAACTGTATATCTCCTCTATAGTTCCGCATCGACTCTAGCTGCCTTTGTAATCATTATTCCTCTTCTTAGGAACCACATGCTACCACGCCCATATTTATAGACACAACCGCAACATATCAGGGGAGGAGGGCCTCTGGAAAGAGCCGCACGAGAAGGCGAGTGGGTTCCTTCGTAACACCAGTGACATAATCCAGTGACACTGTGGGCCAACCAACAACAAGGGCGACGATGAATGTGGGTTAATTTCTGCTACCGTCAACAACAGCAGCAAGTGTGGGGTAATTACCATCATCAACAACAACCATAAAGACAGCAACTACAACAATAACAATTGTTACTACTACTACTACTACTACTACTACTACTACTGTTCCCCTCCCATTGTTATTTCTTTAGTCGCACCAAAAGTCTCTGTTCTGTCACTTGTTCAGTTTTTTTCTCTGTAAATAATTCTTCCCAGAACCTTCTGCGCTATACGCTCATATGCTCATGGCACCTTGCACGCCTCATCTCTCCACATTTTCCACGTGACATTCTTCTCGAAATTAAACCCTAAATTTTCAAAGGTTAGCTTAAAAAATGACGAACTTCAGAATCTTCAGTTATTTAGATAGGGCAGCGAAGAAAACCCTGTGTCTTGGAGTTTCCAAAACAATTTCTCCTTGTTTCTGCCCGATACGACTTTTCACAGCATCGTCCTACATTTGTTTAGGATTTTTCCTTATGTCATCATAACCATTCTCGGTCTATCTTATACCAGTAAACTGAAACCAAGTGTTCAAACTTCGGTTATTGCGAAAACCACTTCTAACATTATTTTTGTCTTTTTTTCAGGTGCTGACACCGAAATCCACCTCAGTATGGAGTATACAACGCACATATGGTGTAGCTCGTTCGATTGATTTATCTTTTCTGATCAAGGTAAGTCTAATGGTCATTTGCTGTTCTTCATAGAAGCAGCTTTCAACAGCTTCTTCCTGGCCACCAATGTTTACCTCTTCCGTTGTTATTTCCACGACAAAATGTCCTCTGTGAACTTTGTCTTCCTAGTCCTTTTCCCTTTCCCTCTTAAGCTACGATTACACTAGTCAACGGAATGCTTGGATTCCAACGATTCAGTTGTATTTCGTAGCTTAAAGCTACGGTTACATTAATCAACGGAATAGTTGGAGCTCAACGGTTCATTTGGATTTCATATCTTAAAGCTACGGATACACTAGTTAATGGAATGGTTGGAGTTCAACGATTCAGTTGTATTTCGTAACTTATAGGTACGGTTGCGCTTGTCAAGGAAATGGTTGGATTCCAACGATTCAATTGGATTTCATAGCTTAAAACTACGGTTACACTAGTCAAGGGAATGGTTAGATTCCAACGATTCAGTTGGATTTCGTTGCTTAAAGCTATGGTTACATTAGTCAAGGGAATGGTTGGATTCCAACGAATAAGTTGGATTTCGTAGCTTCAAGCATCGGTTGCACTAGTCAAGGGAATGGTTGGATTTCAAAGAATCAGTTGGATTTCGTAGCTTAAAGCTACGGTTACACACCAGCCTTGGACGAAATCCAACTGATTCGTTGGAATCAAACCATTCCGTTGACTAGTGTAACCATAGCTTTAAGAGGCTAAGGAATAACAGTCTCTAAAACCAAATATATTTTCCGTAAATATTATTGTATCAATTACCGAGGGCTTTGCCCCTCTTACATGGGAGGTAGACAAGTGAAAAGGCTCTTACCTACTCCCACCTATTCCTCTCCCATCCACCACAATTCCTCTTTTCCATAAATATACTTTTCGTAAGAGTTAGCGACTATACTCGTTCTTCCTTCCATTCTGTTGGGAGGCTGTGGAACTCTTTCTTGTTTTTACTTTTGTTTCTTCTGCCCAGTGTTTAGACCAGCGTTTCTCAACCAGGGTTCCCCGGAACCATATGGTTCCGCAAAAGGTCCCTAAGGGTCCGCGAGAACAAGTAAGATAAGTTAATGCACTTTTGATTTTTTATTTAATTTCATATACGTAATATAATTAAACACGCACGGCATATTCTTGGTTATTGCAATTATGTAATATAGACATCATCCTACCTAACCTATTATTACGATGAAAATAAAATGAGAAAGCTATGGTGTATATATATATATTTATATATATATATATATATACATATATATATATATATATATATATATTATATATATATTATTTTATTTTATTTATTTTTTTTTTTTTTTTTTTTGCGCAGGGGTTCCTTGAGACATACAATTTATTTTAAAGGTTACGCAAGGGTAAAAAGGTTGAGAAACGCTGGTTTAGACCATAAAGAGAACGCGTCAAATTTTTCCCTTTTTGGTTCTTCACTTTCAGTTGGTGTATCCACCCCTGTATCTTCGAATTAGCATATTTGCGGATCGTTGATTCTGTGTATGTATTCTCAGAACCTGTTCGTTTTTTTCCTTATACGATTTTTTTTTCCAATATGGAAGCTACGAATGCAAAAGGTTGATTATGACTGACAATTGAAATAAAAGGTAAATGAATTGAATGGAAAAAGATACACGGATAAAACATATATAACCACTCATAAAATAATAACATTGCCTATGGGAAAGCTTTCTACCAGGCATTTAGTCACCACGCTTATCTTTACATGCGTAACGTGTATTTTAATGCATTAATGAATAAATCTAGATATATAACTGCATCACATTTACCTGTACAGAAAAAGTACAGCACATGGTTACATTTCGTTGTCAGGTCGCCTTGAAAATAATACTTTAAGAACAAAAACACTGGAAATGTTTTCCATGTTTTTCCTGAATTCGGTTAGAATGATATGACTTTTTCGAACATTTTGACCAGTACCTTGAGGCTACTGTCGTTACAAACAGACACACGCGTACGCACATAATATAGACTTTCTATCTTTGTCTGTATCTCTCTCTCTGTCTGTCTCTGTTTATCTATTTAAATCTATATAGCTTGTTCGCTTGCGCACGCAATCACACACACACGCACACACACACACACACACACACACACACACACACACACACACACACACACACACACACACACACACACACACACCATACACACACAGTGACAGTGCCTGTACTCTGTTAATAAAAACAGTCCTAGGCTGAATGGAATTACGAGGAGTAAATCAAGCGTTCGAGTTTTTTTTCTATGTATTCTGCTGATCGAAACGGGGCCTGAGGACCCATTTGTCATCACGGGAAGTGTTTGTAGTTCCGCTCGTGCAACAGTATTTTTAGCGCCAACTGTACCACTCACTGTAGGTTATATATGGCTGTGCTCGATACATATATCATAGCCCGCTATTTGCTTTTCTTTTATTTGGACGTTTACCCTGTTATCAGAGCGGTATCAGAATGACGCAGTGTAACTTTTGTCCTTAAATCCATAATAGTAAAAGCCAGTACCTATGTCACAGTTTTTAGGTTGTTTGGTTTAGTGTCAGTCAATCAGTTGATCGATTGGTTAATTGTTTTTTACTTACTGTTTTCCTTGTTATACGTGCTGTAGAACGACGCAGTGTAATGTTTATTTTCAAGCCTGCAATATTGAAAGCTAGTACCTGTGTATAAAAGTCATACCCATTCATGTATGTATGGATATCTTGTTAAAAAGTTACACATGTTCGTCTCTGCTGGTGGAACCAATCGACTCATTTCACGTTCGTCCGCAAGCAGCAATTTACAATCCTCAACCAACATTCTGCAGACAGCAATATAAATCCGCAGTTTATTCCACAAAACATAGACCGCAACCTGCGATCCACAGGCTGTAATTCGCAAATCTCTCGGTCATCAGTCCGCTTCGCGGTCTGCTACCGCCGCACCTCGACCCCGCCCTCGGGAGAAGATCAAGGAGGAGATAGGATCGGAGGGCGCGGGTCCTGACACCAAGGGCGAGCTAATGACAGGGTGGAGGTGCGACTTGAGGAGGCGGAGGTGCTGGTAAGGTTGCGGCTGACCACCGAAGTGGGGCGTCCCCGGTAGGTTGTGGTGATGAAGGGTCCACCAGTATCTCCGGGGGGATGTTTTCACCAGAATTTCCGGTAGATTTGACTACACGCAATGGCCAGACCACCGGGATGGAATGCAGACCTTTTTTTTTTTCTCTTCATTTTCTTCTTCTTCAGCACTCGTACCTGCACGCTCCTTGACCTTGAGTGTGTGTGTGTGTGGGGGGGAGAGTTCGCTCGATAGGCGATTCTCTCTCTCACTCTCTCTCTTTCTTTCTCTCTTTTCCTTCCTCTTCTTCTCCTCTCTCTCTCTCTCTCTCTCTCTCTCTCTCTCTCTCTCTCTCTCTCTCTCTCTTTCTCTCTCTTTCTCTCTCCCTCCCTCTCTCTCTCTCTTTCTCACTCTCTCTCAGTCTCTTTCTACGTCCGTGGGGCATTGTATAGATCAAAGATCCTCAACCAGTCTTTCGTCACATATCCGAGACTTATAGATTGCTGTCCTTCTATAGCCTCCTAGGGAAGACTACTTCTTCAACACTGAATGAAATTCCTAAAAACTCACTAATTCGCACGAGTTATTGGTCTGTGGCCTTGTTTGCGGACCTCCGGGGACCCGCAAGGGGAATATCCAAGAGGTTTCCCTCTCCGGGGATGGAGAGCCACCGACAGACTATACCGTAAGTTTTATTCTTGTTTACCTTAAAGACTTTTAATCCAGTTAGGAACGTTACCATAGCGAAGGATTACCGCGATAAATCATTTCAATAGTGACATCATCTAGTTTTATTCAGATCACGACATCACCGTTGGGGAGAAATTATGACGAAAGCATGATGTCATCACATGGAAGGGCTTAAGTGAACCCCTTTGCTGAGAATATTTGATAATTTTATTCTGGTTAGTGATAGTGAGATGGGTGTTCCGTTGAGGCACGATTTTCGTTTCATTTCGTTCTTGGTTCGTATTACATCAGAGTAAAAAAAGAAATAATAATAATCTGTGAAATGAATTACGTCTGAACAGAGATTCTGTTGTATTTGCAGCAGATTAGCGGCGCCTTAGACCGCAATTAAAACGTCATCAGGTTTAGTGTTCCGGTAATTGTGAAACTCGTGCTCTGGTCCCTCGCAATCTACGAATAACGCGGGACCGAAAAAATGCGAATCGCTTCGGGGAGTCATGACAAGGTTTGCGACGAAAATTGGCCGTAACACCAACTTGGCTAATTGTCTCAGTCAAACCGCGAATCTTGATTAGTTGACAAATCGTTGCGGCCCCGCACGACGTCGGGAGACTTAAAAGAGTCTCTCTTCTCTACGAGTTCTCGTTCTCAGGAAGACTTACGAAAGTCTCTTTTCTGTACGAGTACGAATCTTGAGAAGAACTTAACAGAGTTTCACTCCTGTGCGACTCCTCGACCTCAGGAATACTTACGAAAGACTCTTTCCTTTGTGACTCTTTGCCCTCAGGAAGACTAACGAAAGTCTCTTGTACGAGTCCCCCGTACTCAGGAAGTCTTACGAAAGTCTCTTTCCTGTTCGAGTCTTCATTCTCAAGACTTCGGGAGACTTACGAAAACTTCTCTCCTGTGCGGGTTCTCTCCCTAGAGAATACTTAAAAGTTTATCATTATTGTTGATGCCGTTCCCTAAACTGTCTGGCCGAACAGTCCCGTCTCCCTGATGAACGCCACGGCTGGAACGGGATTTTGCCACAAATCCTTTATGTAGTGTATATTGTGTTGTTCGTGTACGTGATTGTGTACAATGCTGTCTTCCATAATATGACGTAAGGTATAGGGTAAAGTGTTACATCCTGGAAAGTTGTCTGCGATGCAGTCATCCAGTTTCTTTTGGAAACTTAGAAGGGCTGGTTGGTGGCCGCACCGCAGTCAGGCCTAATGGACCCTGCCCTCTCGGTGGAGCTTCAGAGGGATTCTTTCTCTTGTTTGAGTCCTCTCCCTTAGAAGGACTTTCTCTATTTTGTTTATTTGTATATTTTTACGCTTTCCATAATCTCAAAACTGATGAGCACACGGAATATTTTGGAACTTCATGATTATTGACAATAATCTTGAATATGTGTATATATATATATATATATATATATATATATATATGTGTGTGTGTATATATATATATATATATATATGATATATATATAACATATATACATATATACATATATATATATATATGTATATACGGTATATATAATATATATATATCATATATATACATATATATATATGTATATATATATATAAATATATATAATATATGTGTATATATACATTATATATATATAGGTATATATATATTTATATGTATATATATATATATATATATGTATATATATATATATATTATATATAAGTATATATATATATATATATATATATATATACACATATATATATGCTACCGTTTTCTTGCTTTAAATTTTTTTCATTAACTTTTCTTTTTCGACAGGATATAAAGAGAAGTTATTTTTTTCTTATCGGAAGGTAATTTATACTCATTCTGCATCTCTGTAGCAGATTTTCAAGAAGCTTTGTCCTCTCTCTCCCTTTTCTCTCTCTCTCTCTCTCTCTCTCTCTCTCTCTCTCTCTCTCTCTCTCTCTCTCTCTCTCTCCCTCTTCCGTCCTTAAATTTTCCTTTCTTTACTAAATAAACTGGAAACTCCCAGGTTTTTTTCTTTTTCCTTTTTATCATAATTTGTGGGGCTGGTACACGCTTGGACCTCATCTTTGCAGATGATCCGGAACAGTTCATATATGAGTGCAGAAGACCTTGACGCCGAAATCCCAACGCGGTTATCAGAAGCACACGGTACCACCAAGCCACGGCGGGCCCCGGAAGCAGATAAAACCAATAAACTTTCAACCATCGGCCCGTCACCTTTCATCCGGGAGTTAATCGTTGGCGGATTGTCCAGGGCGGCGGTCAATAACGATGACATGCAATGGATCTGTTTTATGATCTCCCTGTACCCAGAGGTCCAGGTGACACTAGTTCATTGCGGGGCAAGGATGCCCACAAACTTTTGAACGCGACCGTATTTTTTTTTTTTTTTTTTTTTTTTTTTTTTTGTGGCCGGATAGATAAATCAAATAGATTTGTCTCTTCCGCAGATCGAATGATGTAATTCGATTTAATATTTTTTTCTCTTTTTCTCTTTCCATTGTTTCTTCTCTCTCCCAACGTTCTCATTTTCCTCTCTTTGCTCCCTGTCTTCACTCTCCCCTCTCTTCTGTCTTTATTTCCTCATTTTCTTTATTTTCTCTATTCTATCTTATAAGTATTTTCTTCATTCTCTCTCTCTCTCTCTCTCTCTCTCTCTCTCTCTCTCTCTCTCTCTCTCTCTCTCTCTCTCTCTCTCTCTCTCCCTCCCTCCCACCCTCTCTCCTTTTCTCTCTCCCCCCTTATCAGTATTTTCTTTAGTTTCTCTGTATTTTCTGCACTCTCTCTCTCTCTCTCTCTCTCTCTCTCTCTCTCTCTCTCTCTCTCTCCCCACCCTCTCTCCCTTTCTCTCTCTCCCCCTCCTCTCTGTCCCTTCCTCTCTCTTCCTCTCCCTTCACACCCTCTCTCCCTCTCTCTCTCCCCTCCTCTCTTTCTCCTCCTCTCTCTCCCTTCCTCTCTCTCTCTCTCCCCTTATCTTTCTCTCCCTCCTTCCCTCCCTCCCTCCGCCCTCTATCTCTCCCTTCCTCTCTCTTTCTCTCGGTCTCTATCCCTTTCTCTCTCTCCCTCTCTTTCTCTCTGTCTGTCTCTCACCTTCTATCTGATTTATACTTCCCGAAAAATCTTTTGTGTAAAAGAATAAGGAATTATTTTGTTGCGCTACTGGCTTAATCCGTGCTGCTCTCGTACTCGCTCAGTAGTAGGTTCAAATCCCGCATTCCGTTCCTATTCCCAGCAGTGACTGGTATTGTCACCCACCTCACTGGTCCAGGCTACATCTACTCAGCGCCTCCTGGCGTAGGCTCCTCATCTTGTTTAAGAGGAGTGGCGGAAATATACTGAAAGAATATTGTCTACGGGCAAAGTCATCCATATTGAATGCGTGGAAAACTCATCGCGTCCGCAGTCTTATTGTCAGTGATCGGATATGACACGAAAACAGATGTGGAAAGGGGTAAGATTTGAACGTAACCCAATCCAAAGGTGTATCCATTAAGCAGGGATAATGGTGACCTGATCCTATGATCCTTCCCTCCGCCACCCTTTCTCCTCCCTTCATCCCCCCCCCCGTATCATCCTCACACCCTCCCCTTCCCTGGTCAGGCCGAAGTCAGTCGTCCCCGAGGATGAAATCTGTGGAGTATCTTGTTACGCAGATCGACAAAGGTTCTCAACCTTTTTCACGTTACGAACCCCGAGGGTCATCAAACCATCGACCCGTACTCCAATTAACCTGACACAGAATATATAATGGTGATATATTAAGGCTAATTAAACATGCTATGGTACCGCAATGGCCATCAAGTGGTAGAAATTGTAATGTCTTTATTCATCAGTTAAGCATTGACATAAAAAACAATGCACATGCTTATCTAAAAGTTTAAGTCATCTTTCGCTAGTCATCCAAGTAGCCTACCCCTGTAAACCGTCCCGCGACCCCAAGGTTGAGAACCCCTGGCATATGGCGTCAAAGATCGACAATGTGGTCCGCAAGTGATCTGGTTTGCGGTGAAGCGGAAACTCGTGACTCGAGTTACGGATTGTGTTCCTGTCCAGTGAGTGTCGGGGGTTGTAGCGTCCAGGAGTAGGAAACATGTCGAGCAGCCGGTCACGGAAACTCCCTGAGACATTGTTTTAAGGGTTCTGCAAAGGGGAAGAATGTTAAGAAATGATTATTTAGACATCGCTTCTTGACAGTGAAGAGGTAAATCATTTCGGTGGTCCCTCGAGGAGTTCGTTTCTCAACTATTTATGGTCATAGGTCTTATGTTATTTTGTTTCTCAAAATTGAGTAGATCACTTGAATCGTTTTGCATCCATCAACTCCTAACAGATGGTTGGATTCGGAAGCCCCTGACATGACTCAAGTAAATTCGTTTACAATTTTTTATTTTTCGAATCCCCAAGTGTCAAATCACCTTTGTGTCATATATTGAGAAGCTGAACGACGAACTAAGAAAAGTTATTAGACACATTATTGAACTGTTCGTAGGGAAGTCTCGAATACAGTAAGCGTGAACATCTTCCAGCTTTTCAAATTCACAACATTTGACGAGAATCGTGAACGTGTGACCGGGGTCCTTAGGGGTTCTTGGACCCCAGTTTGAGACCCCACCACCTACTTCAGGAGAAGAGACAAGTTCTCCTTCAGAAGAGGATCTGAAATCTCGTCTCAACATCCTTACAATTACGTTTCAGTATCACTTTATTGAATGTTTTCATCCCTGTTGTTTCCTCTCTTCTCCACATTCTTCCTGTTCTCCTTCGTTTAGTATCTGTTTTACGTATCTCCCCCACTTTCACCTAACTTTTTTATTTATTTCTCTACTTTTACTCTCCTCTTCTTGATTGCTCCTTTTTTTATGTTCTTCTTAAATGTGAATTCCTAATTCCCTCCCTATTCCCCCTTTCTCCTCCTCATAATTTCTTTTCCCCAGCTCATAACATCATCTATCTGACCCTCCTAATTGCTTGCAACCCTACCCCCCCACCCCTCCTCCCCCCTCTCCCCTAATCTCGATACTACAGTAACTCCCCTCCTCCCACCCCTTTCTCTCTCCCCAACCTAAGAATGATAATTAACTCATTGCCCCTCACCTGTTCTCCTCCCCTGCCCACTCCTCCTCCTCCTCCTCCCCCTCCTCTTCCCCCCCTCGCCCTCCCCTTTCCCCCTCCCACCTGGTAACCCTGATCGTTTTCCCTTGTTCATTTTATTTCTACTCAACTCGTTCTCTTAAGTTTAGGTCCTCAACGAATCTCCGCCACCTCCATCACACTTACGTTCGGTCTCCACCATAATTTCCCCTCACCACCCTCGTCTTCTCCTTCTCCTCCTCCTCCTCTTCCTTCTCTTCTTCCCCGCCCCCAAGAATTTATATTAAATCTCTAATTTTTCTTAACCCTTTGCATGGGATTGACATGTTCTGGATGTCCTCAGGGTATCAAATGGCGAGGGAAACTCACCCTCCCTCCCGTGCCTCCTTTCCCCCCATCACTTCCCTCTCCCACTTCCCTCACTTCCCTCTCTTCCTTCCTTTCACTTTCTTCCTCCCTTCCCTCCTTTCCCTCTCTTGCTCCCTTACCTCCTTTCCCTTCATCTCTTCCCTCCTTTCCTCTCTTTCCCTCATTTCCCTCCTTTCTCCAGCTCTGTATTTTCTTCAGCAGGACACTCCTCTCTCCCCTGCATGCCCCTTTTACCTCCCCACCAACCCCCCTCCTATCGGCACCGTTAATCACCTACCCACCTTCTCCCCCTCCCTCTTCCCCTCCAATAACAATTCCTCCGACTACCAGTGTATTACCTGTTCTTCCAAAACCAGCACCAAGCTTCCCCTCTCTCGTCCCCTTTCACCCACTTCTTCCCCTTCTCCCCCCGTGCCTGATGACCCTCACCGCCTCCCCCCGTCCACCCGGTACGTAGAGCGATGACAGGTGGCCTAATTAATTGAGCACACGTGCTCTCACTTGCTCGATAAAATGCTCACCTCTAGAGTCCATTAGCCCCGTCTGTTGTTTTTCGTGCTCAGCAGCTTATGACCTGCTGTTGATGACAGTGGTGGTGGTGGAGGGTGGTGTCATCTGCATTGTCTATGGTCATTACTGAATCGATGTCTATACTTGTATCTATACCGTCTCCCCTTTCAACGTCCCTTAGCGGTTCAGTGGTACAGCTGTGGTCTCGTAAACGCATAGTCCATGGTTCGAATCCCGGTGTAGTTGGTTAAGAGTAGACACTGATGGTAATTGTTACGACTTTGTCTCGTGGTTAGGTGGGTGACTGGCTCTGATGAGCCACCGCTGTCACTCAGGAACTCACCATCACAAGCATATCGATTCGAACGAGGTCGTCCCCCTACACGTGCCGTACATCCGACGAAGGTGAAGACGCCGACGTGAGTTGTCACTCAGGTCGTCACCGTGCCACGTGACCCGTGACAACGGTGTCACTGGTCACGGCTTGCTAACGACCAAGGGGTGTTGGAGCCTGCCGTCAGCGGGCCATTCACCGGAGGCATAACCCAATGGCAATGGTGATGATGATTGCGCCGCAACACGAGCATGGTATCAACATTAACCTGATTGCCAGAGGTAGTCACGTGAGTGTTGTTAGCGTGGTTGGCTATCTCTTCATTATACCAACGAGGCATTAGAAAACACGTGTGTCCTCTTAGTTGTTGCTGCTGCCAGTGCGTGGTCGTCATTGGAACATGTAATTCAGTGATTCCTAAACTATCTCATATGATGCTCCATTTTTGCTTCCAACAGACCCATAGCCCCCACCCCCCAAGACATTTTTTGTATTTTCATGAAATTATATACTTTTCTCTATATATTTTCTATTTGCATCTTAACAGAAAACGGGTTGGGGTGACTGATAGAATTATACTTTGCACATATACTTGTTCTTGGAATAATTTCATTATTCTTATTCAACAAGGATTTTTGAGCAGATGAATTCACCCCCCCCCCCCCACACACACTTTGTATCCTCCTCACGACTCTCTAGGGGTTGCGTCTCCTAGTTTGGGAAACACTGATGTAACTAGAATTAACTAGAAGTAGATAGAACAACTCGTTTGACTGTTCTGTGACAAGAGCTTTAGCCTACAGACTGGAAGGCAATATACTGTAGATGGTGAGGAGCCCACGCCAGGAGGCGCTGAATAGTTGCGGCCGAAGCCGTCACCTATGCCCTTATATGCGCTTGGATTGTTGGGGGCAGGTAACAAACAGTCATTGCTGGTAATAGGAGAGAAGTGCGGGACTCGAAGCCATAACTAAGCGAATGCGTGGCCAGCACGCTTCCGATGACACCACCTGCGTAATATAAGATTAAGTATATATATATATATATAATGTATATGTAAGAGAAAAATGGATTAGGTACGGGTATTGTCTCAAAATTGTTTCATAATTATATTTCATTCAAGGAAAGGCGTCCTCCAACCCAGTCTCATCCTAAATGGTTTGATAAAGAAACAAAAGGAAAGTATTGACGAAAAGAGACATGCTTATAAAAAATTCAAGTTGTCTGAATCCCCAAATAAATATCAAAGTAATCAAATATCAAATCCATATAAAAGGTGACAGTTTCAAATTGAATTAACTGAAAATCTAAAGAAAATACCGAAGAATTCTACAGTTAGAGATAGAAAGTTTCTCAAGAATTAGATTGGCTCAATAATATCAGCCGAAAGTAGATTTGAATATTCAAATGAAGTATGTGTGAGATCTCAAACAGCGTCGTGTGTATGTGTGTGTGTGTGTGTGTGTGTGTGTGTGTGTGTGTGTGTGTGTGTGTGTGTGTGTGTGTGTGTGTGTTTCAGCACCATGACCTTGGATTACGCGTTGGACTTGTGATCGACAACTAATAACTTTACGGATGAGAGCTCAGCGTCTGGGTGTGTTTGCGTGTGTCATTCAGTATGGTCTTGGATCACGTGCTGACCTCGTGATCGACAACTATTACCTTTTCGGATGAGAACTCAAAACTCATATATTGCCCGATCTGTGTGTGTATGTGCGTGTATATATATATATATATATATATTATATATATATATATATATATATATATATGTGTGTGTGTGTGTGTGTGTGTGTGTGTGTGTGTGTGTGTGCGTGCGTGCGTGCGCGCTGAAACTTCGCTCCCGTGTACTGGTTGTCTACCACAATCGAGGACTAGGGTTGGGGACTTTGTCATACTCTCTGACGAAGACTTCCGAGAACGAGGAAGCCCAAAGGAACAAATTGACCCACAGAAGAGTTGTTCCACAGAGTTGAGTGGAAAGCTTTTTCACACTAGATCACTCATCGAACACACGGACCTCTGATAGATCATACGAACAGGCCATTCAAAGAAGAAGGGAGATGAGGACAGCCGGAGGAAATGCGAAGATACAATAGGAAAACATTAAGCGAGGAAGTGGAAATAAGTATGAAATGAAAAGGAATATAGATGGAACGGGAAAAGATGAAGAATAATGTATAAGGATGAAGGAGACTGCAAGAGACCATAAGGCCTACACTAGGCAGTTCCGTGTCCATTACCACCTATCATACCCATCCATAAAGTTAAGCTTCTCGTTTCCTTCTTTAATCTAAAATTGTCCAATTCAAATCCATTGCTGCGAGTTCTGCCCTTTTGTCTTAATATGATGACCTTGTCTGTATCACCCTTGTTAAAACCCTTGACGCATTGGAACATCTCTATTAGAGCACCCCGCACTCCATGTCTCCCCAGAGAGTGTAAATTAAGGTGTCTAAGCCTGCCTACGTATATTAAGGAGGAACATGGAAAGGAGAAGAAAGGAGAAGTAGAATTGAAAATAAGTGCAAGGGGAGGAACATGGACAAAAGGAACAATAGAAAGGGAAAACTAGAGAAAGTAAGGAAAGGAAGCATGAGGGGGGAAGTGAAAAACCCATGGTAGGCCAAAGCCCCGTCAGTTGCGGCAAGCCACTGTGTTTTTAGGCAGATGTTTGGGTCTCCTCTCTGCTTGGCCAAGGCAGTCGGGAACCAACGCAAGAAGAACGCAGCGGATCCCGGGAATCGAACTCACGACTACCTGCTCACGAGCTCGACACGGTAACCACTGGGTTACCATACAGCCCTTCTATCCTTAAGGACAATAGCCCACCATAGAGGTGGTAAAAGAGAGATGTAAGGAATTCAATAAAAAAGGGGGGCGGGAGGAGAGCAGAAATAAAAAGAGATAAGGATTCTTTTCTGTGTGTGTGACCCTGGTCCATAGGGATACCACGAGAGTCTTTAAAAGTATTAATTGCATAATATTTAGGCAGTCAACAACCTACAAGGGGGCATCGAAGGGGAGGGGAAGGAATAGAAGAAGTACAAGGGAGATATCGCTGGCCGAGCGGTTTAGGGCGTCGTCACATGCGGCGAAGGTCGAGGGGGTGGCGGTTCGTACCCTGCCACCGGCGAAGTTGAGCCAAGGGCATAGTTCATTAAATTCCATGCTACAAAGTTCTTTTTAAAGGGCACCGTTCTAGCCTCCCGATAAGGTGGGAGTTTGTGACGTTAAACAATATCACGAGGGGGAGGCTGTGCAGTAAGAGGAAGAGGAAGAATAGGAGGAATAGGTTTTGGAGGAGGAGGAGCTCTGGAGGGAAGAAGAGGAGGAGTGGAAGGAAGAGGAACTGGTGTAGGAGGATGAGAGAGATCGAGGTCATTAAGGAAAGAAGAGGAAGAGGAAGAATGGGAGAAGAAGAATGAGGAACAGGAGAGGAAGGAGAAGAGGGAGTAGAATGAGGAGGAAGGAAAGCGACGAGGAAGGGGTAGGAGGTGGAGGAGGAGAAAAGGTAACGAGAGGAAGATATTATGAGGAGTAGGAGGACGCGCAAGAGGAAGAGGAATTGGAGGAGGAGGAGGAGGAAGGGGTAATGAAGGAGGATTAAATGGACAAGGTTGTCTGGGATGAGATGGAGAAAGAGGAGGAGATGGTGGAGGAGGAAGTAGGGTAATATGAAGATAGGGTAGAAGGAATAGATGAGGAAGAGAAAGTAGGGGAATGGGAAGATATGGTAGAAGGAAATGAGGAGAATATAGTGGAATGAAAAGAGAGAGTGGAAGGAGTGGTGGAGGAGGAAGTAGGGGAATGAGAAGATAGGGTAGAAGGAAACGGAGGAGGAGGAGGAGGAGGAAGTAGGGGAATAAGAAGATAGTGTGAAAAACGGAGAAGGGGGAAGTAGGGGAATGAGAAAATAGGGTAGAAGGAGTGGAGGAGGAAGTAAGGGAATGAAAAGATTGTGTGAAAGAAACGGAGGAGGGGAGGGGAGGGGAGGAAGGGAATGAGAGGACAGATTAAAAAAGAATGGAGGAGGAAGAAGTAGGGGACGAGGAGATAGGGTAGAGTGAATTGAGGAGGAGGGAACGAGGAAGCGGAGGAAGAGAGAAAGACGGCCATAGGTTTAGGAGGGCAAAGAGGAGAAAGAGAGAGGGACAGAGAGGAGGGTGATGTAGGGTGAGTAGGGGAGGATGGCGAGAATTAGAAGGTTTGACTCATCGATTTGCCGTTGTTAAGTTCTCGTCGAGTGGAGGAGGAGATGGTGGTGGAGCTGGAGGACGAGGAAGAGGTGGAGGAGCAGTAGTAGGTAGAGGAGGAATGGAGGACAAAAATCCTGCTGGTTCGGAGCGTCAAGTCATCCTCGGCTTAGATAGGATTGCTTCTTGATTTACGGCGTTTTATATATATATATATATATGTACTGTATATATATATATATATATATGTATATATATATATATATATATATATGTGTGTGTGTATATGTATGTATATATATATATATATATATATGTGTGTGTATATATATATATATATATATATATATATATATATATATATATATATATATATATATATATGTGTGTGTGTGTGTGTGTGTGTGTGTGTGTGTGTGTGTGTGTGTACATGTTTATGTATGAGGTTCCGCTGCATGTGTGTGTGCGTTTGTGTGTATATGGCATGTGAACTAACTGCCTGAGCAACAGCCAGAACAATTATTCGTTTTTAATACCACGGAAGAGTGTTGAATAAGCTTATGAATGATTAAAACCTTTTTAACATATATAAGTTGCCAATAATCCTCCTATGCACAGGACATCTTCCACCCAACTAAAATATGAATATTTGTCCATCTGCATCCGTGATGGAATAAACGAACGTTTTATTGACATAATATCAACTCGTTTTGCACTGACTGATAAACGCTTTTGTCCATCTTGTTGGGAAAATGTCCGCGCCATATTAGAACGAATTGACATGTGTGTCCTTTCAAAGGTGATTACCTTTGGAGAGTTAAAAGTGATGTTGATTGAGCTGAGGTTTCCCGGTAGGTAAGCTAAGCTTTGATATTTTGTATTTGATTTGAAGATGAATACATATCATATGTGGAGATCAAGTCCTCAAATCAGGTGGCATAATATAATGCATATAAAAATCTGTAAAATGAAACATATACAATTTTTATTTTGTCCAGTTCTCAGACAATTTATTTCAAAATTGAGGAGTGTCCTAGTCATAACTCCCCCAAGAAAAGTTTGTGTAGTAATAATGATAGAAAATCATAGTAGAATTGATAATAAATTAGAATGATAAATTTTAGTTGTTACAGTTTAGATGATTTGGATTTGTGTATGTGTACGTGCGTGCATGTTTGACCACACACACACGCACACACACACACACACACACACACACACACACACACACACATATATATATATATATATATATATTTTTATATATATATATATATATATATATATATATATATATATATATATATGCATATGCGTGAAGTTTTTACAACAGTCAAAACTGCACACACTTGTCGGATAGCTCTCCTGAATACAAGGCTCGAAGAAACAAGTCTGCGTACTGCGCTGAGCGAGTTGACGTCTGTGAATGTACAGGATAAGTTCCGAAACGTTTCTTTTAGATGGCCGCCGTGCCGTGATGAGTAGCTTCCTCATCTTGTGATAAGATGACGCATAATCAAGGTTCGAGGCCCAGTGTACAGTAGTTAGAGTTGTTTAATCCATACAGACATGTACACATGCACAGGTGATCTAGTGAGTGATTGTGTCCCGGTTGCCTCTGGGTCGCGGGTCCCATTCGCTCGCCGTGCCTCTTAGTGACTCGTCATTGAGCCCCTGACCATTTGACATGAGACAAAGGACTCGCGAACCCTTTGTCTTAGGATTGACTTGCAGAGGCGCATTTCGCTTCGTGCGCCTCAGACTGCATACACACACACACACACACACACACACACACACACACACACACACACACACACACACACACACACACACACACACACACACACACACACACACACACACACACACACACAGAATATATGCATTCGAGTAGGATTAAAAAACTATTGTGTTGTCTCGACGTCTGTGTTTTTGTTCACTTGTCATTGTTTTTTTCTTTCTTTTGTCAGAATGATTGCTTGGGGCTTTCGATTTAGTGTAATGCTCGTCTTTTTCGTGGTTCTTAATTGGCCAAGTACCCTTTTTTATTATTTCTTTTTCTTTCCCGCTCCTGTGCATTCTGTCGAGATGTCGTTGTTTTCAATGGCGGAACGGATCATCTGTTTGGGGCTTTCGAAAATTGGTGGCCAATTACAAGAATGGGCCATTGATTCTAAACAAAGGATTCATGTCGGAATCTTGGCCAGGGCAACCTCTCTCTGTCTATCTATCTATCTATATATATATTATATATATCAGAAACATCGAGAACGTAAATAAAAAAGTTCACAATGCATTTCTAGTTGTCAGTTTTCATTGAAATTACATAAAAGAGAATCCCCTGCCTAGATATATGTATGTGTGTACACACATACGTACACACAAACACACACACACACACATACACACACACACACACACACACACACACACACATATATATATATATATATATATATATATATATATATATATTATATATGTATATACTTTTTTCACCCTCTCACTTTCAGTTCCCGCGGTCTCTCCGTAATTACTGGTTTAATTCTATTTACTGTTCCCTTCTATGGTATTGTATTTCTACTCTCACTTTCAACTTTACTTCATTTAAGTATGTCTTTTACCATATCTTCTTTAGAAAGTAATGTTTCTCAATGTAGTGAATTAAACGGAGGTATAATTTTCTATTTTCTCTCCGAATAATATTACACTTGGCTTGTCAATTTACACCAAGGGACTCCCGCCTGGGATCCTCAATCCACTCACTAAGCCACCTCTGTTCCGACGTCACTACTTTATTCATCCAATGATCTTTACTGTTACAAATAAGTGCCTCCCCCAAGGGCATGACTTTTCTCCCTTTTACCAATAATTTTTTTCTCCTCTACCCTTCTTCAATCAGAAAGACCGTTACAACGTCTTAAGCAATCCTGCTTACACAAGCAGTCTCGGTATCGAGGCAGGAATGGCTTAGTTTACATATTGTCACATCATCATTAAAATCTGTTCCTAGCGGTTGTTTATAAACTTTAGATGGGGAGCGAGATTATGCAACTCCTTCGCGACTTATGTTTTATAAACATCCTACACATAAAATGAAATTCTCGCCACCTACCCCTCTATCTATCTTACTTGTCTGCCTTTATCTACCAACCTCTTACATATATTATACGTATGTATGTGTGTGTATGTATATATATATATGTATGTATATATATTTATCTAAATGTAGTGCAGAGGAAAAGAGCCTCTCTTATAGGGTCCTGTCTCTAAATTCAGTTACCATGCCCTGCTTCAAATTCATGTATGGTTCCAACCTGGGTATGTCTTCTTATTCTCAAAATGTCATACTTAGATTTAAATTCAAGTATGGTTCCATCTTGTGCTACATCGCTATCTAAGTTCTCCCAGATATGCATCTGTTTAAAAAAATCACATTTTTTTAATATCTAGTCTTCAGTTATTTCTCATAAGTGTGTGTGTGTTTTTGCGTGCGTATGCAATAGGTGGGGTACACATATGAACAACATACAAAGAAAGTGTTTCCAAACGTTCTTATGTTTACGAAAAATGAAAGCATGAATTAAAAATTTCGTTTGCTTAAGGTGGCGGCACACAAGGCATTTCTCGCTAGCATGCTACTTGCTTCTGCTACTTCGTTTGAGTAGAAACGACTTCGGTTACAATTTTTTGTTTTTCAAATTTCCAATTGTCAAACTTCTCTTGCGTCACATCGTGAGAAAGCGAATGACGAATTAAAATAAGTTAAACCTAAAATACGAATGTTAGACACTTTGTTCAGATGTGCTTACGGAAGTCTAGAGTATTGTAACTGATGTGGTTTCTATTCAAACGAAGTAGCAAAAACAAGAAGCATGCTAGCCTAGTGTGCAGCCACCATTAAGGGTTTCCTCTCAGCTAAATAAGATCACTTGGCGTCAGACAGATTAAAAACATAAAAATTGAATGAGTTACTCAGAGTGGTGGAAACGAACTCAGAATGTGTATATATAAGGTTTACATACTTTTCGTAACTGAGTAATTTACGGAACTGTTATATAGTATTGCTTTAACTTGAAGATAACCACGGTGATAAACGCTTTGTCTTAGTTCACCACACGCACATAGAAGGTAACCACTATGAAAGGAAACAACCTGAGTAGATCGTTTCCGTGTATTACATCTTCAGTGCAGAAATACGTAGAGTACAAACATAATATAGCCTACTCTCTATGTATTTCTACACTGAAGATATAATACACGGAAGCTCTCTGCTCCGGCCGTATCTCTTCATAGTGGTTACCTTCCATCTGTAGAACACACGTCCTTAGTGTTTTTATTGCAAGAAACACTGGTCTCAAACTGTCTGGAAATAGATTCAATTTGGAAGTGGGTAGAAACAACTTCGCCAACCGTGTAGTTAATGAATGGAATAAACTTCCAGCAGAGGCAGTGCAATGTAGTTTAGTTCGAAGCTAGAATCATTTAGATAAACACCTAAGCAAGATGCTGTAATGACTATAATTTATTTTATATCATTTGTTTATTTGTTTTGTTATCATTTGTCTGTTTATTATCATTTGCTTGATTCTTATTTATTATTAGTTATATGTCAATTTATTATTATTTACTATTTACCTGTTTGTTTATTATTTAACTATACCTATGCATTTATTTATGTATTTTATTATTTACATTATTATAGTTTTTATTTATTTATTTATTTATCATTACTATGATTTTTTTCGCATTCGACATAGATATGGAACAAAAGGTCTCCTGTCGGAATGTTCCGCCTTTGTAATCCTTTTGTAATATATATATATATATATATATATATATATATATATATATATATATATATATATGTATGTATGTATATATACATGTATTGCAGTTATCCTTTTCTTGGGTTATATATTTGTTCAAACGAGTTTTCAAATATTTATATGTCTAGATAACTGAACATACAAAAAGGATGGAAAAGTTACCGAGGTCAACAAATACAAAGAAAAGTGGAGACATATAATTTATTTATGTATTATCATAGGGGGTTTGTATCATTTGTTTTCACTTGTTTTGTGTTGTTTGTCATTTTAAAGCCATCTTGGAATTGGCGCTTGGCGTTCACGGTGTAAGGCCCTGTTCACACTAGCGGTTTGAATCACGCGGAAGCCATGGCGGTATAGCATAATTTAATCAGGGAATTGCAAAAGAGCGTGATTCACGTTTGTGCAGATGGACTGGGAAGTATTAGTCATGGTAGTTAGTCTCTGCTGGTCTGCTCTCTATTGTTTCCCACTCCATTGTGTGGTATGTAGTAGGATATTAAAGGAGTCTTTTTTATACACACTATTTGTAGCTCCCTTGTAGAACGCTTGTGTCATTAATAAGCAAATAAAGATATTTTTATTATTATTTTTGTTGGAATGTTATTGTCTATTCATTGGAGTGGTCATAAAGAGGCTCTCTCTCCTTCCGTCTGTTTTTTCTTTCTTTTCTTTTCAAAGAAAACATGAACGCGGGCAACAGTTTCTCATATATTTTTTTCACTCTTAGTGAGTTGCATTTGTTATTGATAATATAATTATGAACATATGTTTGCATATTTCGTGTTTTTATGTGTGTGTACATGTGTATGTGTACGGGTGCATACTCACGTGTGATTGACCATGGTTTTGGATCACGTGCTGGACTCGTGATATACGACTATTACCTTTACGGACGAGAGCTCAGAGTTGGTGTCGTCCTAACATATTGGTAATGCCTTTCACATCTACCATACTTCAGCTCCTTGTTCAAGAGGAATAGTAAGGACTTGCAGTATTAAAGAAATCTTTTCACGCCGTGAGTGCGTGATCACCGTGTGCGTGTGTGTGTGTATGTGTGTGTGTGTGTGTGTGTGTGTGTGTGTGTGTGTGTGTGTCTTTACCTCATCGTATTTACTCAATTGTAGTATATAGGAAAGTAGCAACGCTCATGGGGTCCTAACTCTTCAGTTATCATACCTACTTTCAAATAGACTTGCGATGGCCATGTTGTTGTTTTTTTGTGTGTGTATGTGTGTGTGTGTGTGTGTATGTGTGTGTGTGTGTCTTTGTGCGTGTGTGTGTGTTCGTGTATGTGCGTGTGTGTGTGTGTGTGTGTGCGTGTGTATGTGTGCGCGTGTGTGATGATTTCCCTCCACGGGGTCACACGTACCCAAAACAGAGAACAACAGGCCACAGAAGAAGAAGAGACGGAGTGACCGCGATGGGGACTCGTGGTCACCGGGGACACAAAAGCGAGAAGAGATGAGAGGAGCAGACAACGTCAGAGTGCACGAGCCCCACTAATCGAATGACCAATAAACCCACATTAGGAAACACGTGCTCGCGCGCACGCGCGTTTTTGCGCGTGTTTGCTTACGCGTCACCCCTTGTGTGTGTGTATTTGTGTATGTGTGTGTGTGTGTGTGTGTGTGTGTGTGTGTCTGTGTGTGTGTGTGTCAATGTGTTTCTCCACTTTTAAGAGAACCTGGGTTTCCCACGATGAAGATTAGTGGGGGTTCCTATATTAGGAGAGGATAGAGGCGCTGGTAACTTACAGTCAACAACAACGACGACAACAAAAGCTACTTTAGGACGAGGCGTCCTAAGTCAGGGAAAGTTTCAAGGGGCGTCCTGCATTAGGAAAGAATAGCTGGTAAACTGTAATCCAGAACAACATCATGAAGTGTCTCCCTGCGGTTAAATGAAATTGTCTGGAGTCAGATTGCATTCAACTGAAGGAACGACCCCTGGGGTGAACGGGGCCCCCATCGGTCGCGACCCCATTTG
>NC_134781.1:56460601-56463101 GCF_046742065.1 Oratosquilla oratoria | reverse complement strand
GAGTTCAATGGGTTAATAGTAGAGTGCAACGCTTCTCATCATCAGCTCAATGAAAGACAGCGAACACGTTAAGCTAAGTATCAAAAAAGCGCTGTAATTTCAACCTTGCTCTTGCATGGTAGCAGCTGTCTCTAAGCTCCTAAAACAAAGAGGAAGGGGGGGGGATAGTCACACCAATAACCCCCCCCCTGCAGTTCAAAGGTGGGGGTGGGGGATGGAGGTTTTAACAGACAGAACATAAACAATGACGGTAGGGAGAGTTGGCTGGTCCAGCCAACCAGCCAGCCAGCCAGCCAGCCAACGTGCCAACAAATAAAACAAGGCAATCGTTCTTCCTGGAAGGTCATTTTTCTTCGGTACCCCCACAGTCATTACCTGCATATTATACAACCCTTGCTATACTTCCCTCAATTGTTAATTGCCACACTAGGATGACCAATGGTTAATGTCTGCAAATGAATGCCTTGCATGAGGGATATATCATGCCAATTAAGAACGTCATGGATCAAATCATTGTAACGATTGCTTTCCTACTGTGTATGCTTTTACGGTGTTTACCAATGCAGACCCGTTTCCCCTAACCCCCCGCCCCCACACACACACACAAGAAAGCGTCCACACAAGTCTCAATGTCCACGTCCTTGTTGTTGTGGGATGTAGTTTACTGGCGCTTCTGTCCTTATGGACACTCTCGTGCTGTTGTCTTGCGTTAAGTTCTGCTTCATATGTGTTGGTTTAGGTAATCGAGTGTAGTTGTAGCTTGGTTACACACACACACACACACACACACACACACACACACACACACACACACACACACACACACACACACACACACACACACACACACACACACACACACACACACACACACACACACACACACACACACACACACACACACACACACACACACACACACAGAAAGAGAAAGGGAAAGGAAAAGAGACAGGGTGATAGAGAATTAGAGAATTAATAAAGAGAGGGAAGAAATTGTAGGATTTATGTATGTGTGTGTGCATGCGTACAAGCAATACGCACATTGATATATACATACCATATAAATATATTTACACACATATCTACAAACATACATACCATACACACACACACATACATACGTTTGTACTAACATATGTACATTCCTAAATTCATATGTAAACATGTGCTTGCCATCATCCATGCATAGATTCAATCATACATATATACTGTATACGATACATATACAATACTATATATATATACATATATATATATATATAATATATATATATATATATACACCATGCGTAATTTGGGAAAACTTAATTATTTCTTAGAAGGTTTTGAAATTGATATAGTGTGTCTTCAAGCACCCCCAAGATAATCAAAGGTCACTCGTTCGCTTCAGAAGCATCTTGATGGGGATGAGACAGGAAGGGGGAATATCTTTGAAAACTGCGTGAGATAATTGTCTTCTTTTAATTTGCTGAACGATAAAAGAACGGTGTTGCTTTCATGAGTGTACGATTGTGTACCTCAGAGCGTCTTGTGAAAGCGCGGAGGACTTCGTGAAAGGGGCCAGGACTTCGGAGGCGTTCTTCGGCGAGGAACCTGAGGCGCCTCACGAACTTGAGAACCGTGCCGCGTTGGCTCTGTGGAGACTGGAGGGGCGACACTTGATCCCAGGAAGTCCACTAATTAAAAAGATTGACATTACGCGAACCTGCCCCGCCTCCCTTCCCCCCTCCTCCCCCCTTGTGCTTATTATCCCTCTCCTGCGGGAGGAAAGGGGGGAGGGGGTGGGAAGGAAAGGAGTGTGAGGGGAGAAAGGGTAAAGGGAGTGAGGGAGTGTGTGTGTATGGGTGATGGAGTCTTGGGAGGGGAGTGAAGCGAGAAGAGGGATGAAGTGGTATTAAAATCGAAGGGAGTATTTGTATTTTGACGGCGATCGCCAGCGTTTCTCTCCTCTGGGACAAAATCGCACTGCTGAAGATGGTAAAGGAGAATTGTGAAGGGAACTCAGACGGGAAGAAAATGCTTCCGTAGAGATTTTATTATAACTTGTAGAGGGGGAATAGGAGAGTAGGAATAATGTGAAGAATAAGAAGGTTGCGGTGCTTCTGTCACCTCTCTTTTGTCCGGAGACAATTTTTCACTATTTAGGTGTAGTCTCCTTCTTCCGTCAACACCTGTTTCTTTGCCATTGTCCAAAGACGTCTTCAAGTCCTCCAAAGAACGGTAGAGTTATCTATGGAGATATCTTCCGGTCCTCCCAAGAACGGCAGAGTTGTGTCTAAAACTTCTTCAGCATATCCTCCAAATTATCTTCGAAGACATTTTCAGGTCCTCCTAACAATGGCAGAGTAAAACCTCTTCACCATATCCTCCAAGTTATCTTCGAAGACATCTTCAGGTTTTCCCAACAACGGCAAAGTTGCAACCAAGACTTCTTTTGCATATCCTCCAAGTCATCTACGGAGATATCTTAAGGACATCTAAACATCGGCGATATTGGACC
>NC_134781.1:56450601-56453101 GCF_046742065.1 Oratosquilla oratoria | reverse complement strand
GATTGGGGGCCGTAACGACGCATCACATTTCCACTTACTTGTCTTTACGAGAAATGACCCTTTGTGTCCGTCGGTGGATGTGCAAGGCTATTGTGGATGCCTGGATGAGATCGTGACCTTATATATATATATATATATATATATATATATATATATATATATATATATATATATATATATATATATATACTGTATATATATATATATATATATATATGTATGTATATATAATATGTGTGTGCGTTTTATGTATACATCTGTATAGTTATATGTGCGTTTGTGTTTACACGTGTGTCTGCATAAGATATGCACGCAGAAACGCACATACACAACCGTAAGTTTAGACCTGTAGATGAAGTTAAAATGAATTTGATTATATCCAAAGCTTTCTGAGCTATTCTGGAATATTCATATTTTGTATAAAGCCTACACAGAATATATATATATATATATATATATATATATATATATATATATAATTTTATCATTTTTTTTTTTTTTTTTTTTTTTGCTCCAAGCCCACATTTGGCTAACCTATACAGAAAGACTGGAGACTTGATAAAAGAGTAGGGGAAGATGAGAGATCCAGAGTCTCCCCCATTGATGGCCGAGTGCTTAGCTTAATCGTAAAACCTTGTTCTAATTATGATTTATGAATATTTATTTTCGCTTGCATGACACGCGTCTACCTTCCTAAATGTGCATCTGCTCCTCGCGTAGCCACGTCACTGTCCCACAGCACGAAAATTTCTTAAAGACCCACAACATGGCTCACGAAGCTCCATAAATCAAGAACGACCACGTTAATTGCGAAAGCTCTTTTCGTTGTCCAAGAGTTTACTTTTGCCCAGTCGCGTGGCTTACTGCCGAGAGGCACTCCGTGGGGGTGACCTAATCGCTCTTCGAGATCATAAGGCTCAGTCAGGTAATAAAGTTCTCCCAAATCACGAATAATGAGTATCTTTCTCGCAAGTCTACAATCCCCTCTCCACTTTGGCCCCACGAGTCGTTGTTTACCTTCCCATTTGAACGGTTCCGGGCGAAGGTTACGCGACAATTAAAGCGAAACAAATGGAGGCGAAATGAGCAACGCGAGGAACTCAGGTTCGCCTCCTGGATAACGAATGGGGACGTAACTGCCCGCCCCTTTACACGTGATCAAACACAGTGGAGGGCTCTGATAGCCCTCGCTTGAACTCTCAGAAGCGTTGTTCCTCCTATTTCACTCTCTCTTCTTCTTTTCACTAGCTCTCTTCCCCTCTTCATTCGTTACCAGTTCTCTCTCCTCTTTAAGACCGGATCCCTAACCTTCCTCAAAACATATATATTTTTCACTATATACTGTACATATGGCCGCGCGGTACCCCAGTAGATACCATGACGAACTCATAACCAGGTGGTCGTAAGTTCGATTCCCGGGACCCGGTACGGGCTATGTTGCGTTGGTTCCCGATAGCTCTGGTCAGGCGGGGAGAAGACCCAAGATGGGGCTAATAAAGATATATATATATATATATATATATATATATATATATATATATATATATATATATATATATATATATATATACTGTATATATATATATATATATATACATACTGTATATATATATATATACTGTATGTATATATATATATATATATATATATATATATATATATATATATATATATATATATATATATATAAAACGGCTTGCCGCACCTGACATGGCTTTGGCCTACCAGGGGTTTCTTACTTCCCACTGCGTAGGAGTGAGATGGCGAGTATATACTTTACATACAACTGTCTTTTGCAAACACTCACCTCCATCTCTGCCTGTCTGTCCTATACTCTGTCTTTGTCGTTGTCTATCGCTGTCCTCTTTTCTCCTTACTCTCTCATCTGCTCTTTCTTCTCACTATGTCAATTTGTCTTTTTTTCTATGTACCTGTTTCTGTTTTCCTCTCTCTCCATCTTCCTATCTCTCTCTCTATCTCTCATTCACTCTCTTTGACTTTTTCTATTCCTGTCCTTTTGTCTCATTACTTTCTCATCTTCTCTCTCTTCTTACTATGTCAGTTTGTCTTTTTCTCTATGTATCTGTTTTTGTTTTCCTTTCTTTCCATCTTCCTATCTCTCTCTCTCTCTCTCTCTCTCTCTCTCACACACACACACACACACACACACACACACACACACACACACACACACACACACACACACACACGAAGAAAGACTTGATAGATTGGAATTGTTAACATATGAAGAGAGGAAAGTAATATTTGTAGTCTTCAGAGCAACGATGGGAGTGAAGATTGACAAAGAAGATTTCCTAGAGTGGAATGGAAGAAGAACCAGAGGAAGTGGGAGGAAATTGAGAAAGCCAAAGAACGTGTTTGAAAGACATTAAGAAGTACGTCTTTTCTTACATTTTTTTTTTTTTTTGTAATAACATGGAGGAAGAAACAATCCAAAAAGCATAAAAGAATGTACGAGTAAAGCCAAGTTGGTGTATTG
>NC_134781.1:56425601-56438101 GCF_046742065.1 Oratosquilla oratoria | reverse complement strand
GCCTTGGACAGACGAATCCCTTTCTAACCGTGTGTTATCATTCCCATTCCCATCTGACTGCCGCCGGGAGGACTTGATTCATTTCCGTGGCACCCCCCGCACAGGAGCAAAAGGTTTAATAGGAGACATCACACCCGGTGAGCCAAGGTGGGCTCAGCCGGGGGGCTCAGCGACGGCGCTGATCGAGGGATTTGTGTGCCATGGGGGAACAGGAAGAGGGGGAATAGAAGGGGATGGGGGGTGCTAGGCTGTCGCCAATGCTGGGGGAAGGATATCTGCTAAAATGTACAGTATGTTCACACACAGGGACATAAAACTCACTGTGCGTATGCTAATGTGTGTGTGTGTGTGTGTGTGTGTGTGTGTTCTAGTGTGTATGTATGTGTAGGCATGTATTTATATATGCATGTGTGTATGTGTATGTACTTGTGTATGTATGCCTGTGTGTATGTATATATGCGTGTGTTTGTATGTGTATGTTTGTGTGTCTGTACATTGTGTATGTATGCGTGTGTGTATATGTGTGCGTGTTTGTGTGTATATGTAAGTGCGTGTGTATATGTATGTACATCTGTGTGTTTGTGGATGTATAAATCTCTGTGTATGTGTATCTGTGTGTTTCGGTGTGTGTTATTTGTATGTGTGTGGTACACAGACGTATACATGTGCGTATGCCTTCTATTCCCGGGCCATAAACGCCTTTTTGAGCGCCCCGGAGTCGTAAAAGTCTCGGCAGTTCTGCGGAAAGTCCGGAATATCGGATTGATCAAGCGACTCATGAAATCGTTCCTCTGGCAGAGTCGATCCCGTTCTTGTCGTTCGGCTTTGGACGGGAATGTAACATCTTGGGGTTCATCGTGTGACCAACATGCATGTTGTGAATGGGCCAGGTCACTATGTATTTGACTGTTTGTATATATATACCTATCATATATATTTATATACGATAGGTACATATGTTGAAGGTAAAGACACATTACCTATGTATAATATATATGTCTGTATATATATATATATATATATATATATATATATATATATATATATATATATATATTTACATGCGATGTATAGGTACATATGTAAATATAAACACACTGTATGTATGTATATATATATATGTATATATATATAATATACATATATATGTATATATATATATAGACATATATATATACATGCGATATATACGTGCACATGTAAATATAAACACACTGTATGTATATATATATATACACATATATATATATATATATATATATGTGTGTGTGTGTGTGTGTGTGTGTGTGTGTGTGTATAGACATATATATTTACATACGATATATACGTGCATATGTAAATATAAACACACTGTATATATATATATATATATATATATATATATATATATATATATACTTATATATATATATGTACTGTGTGTTTGAGGGTGTGTGCATGTCTGTAACACCAGGAGATGGTTGTTTAGAATTGTGTCAGATAGATGATAATAATGGTAATAAATAACGATAGTAGTATTGATGGCCCACTCGTAACACACCTCGCACGATACACTAAGAAACACTGACACAAATCCGCCGCGTGAGTGGAACCGTGAACCGGCAAAACAAACAATTCGCCAAAGGGACCAAATGCGCGCAGAAGAGTCGCGCGATGGACCATAAAATATTATATATTTGTACTTTTATTCCTCTTGGCGCCGTGTTCCTCACCGTGGTGGGGGGAGGATTACCGCGCCCTTAGAAGGTCACAATCGGCGCGAGGTGCTATCACAGGGCCGTTTTGTGCTCTCGGCCACGTCCCGCCTCTCAAGATACGCCATTTTTTTTCAGGGGTGTCACACGCCCTATCACCTCTTGTGCCCCCCTCCACCCATCCCCACGTCCCCCTCCACCTCCATCTCGTGTTGCTCCTCCTCATATCCTTGTCTCTTTTGTTCTCGCCCGGACCTCAACCTTGCAAGTGGTCAGGGACAATTCGTACATGAACACAGGTATGCCTTTGCAGTGACGATACCAAGAGGAAGCTGAGGTCATAAGAACAAAAGAGAACATAAGAACATAAAAACGGAGGAGACTGCAAGAGACCATAAGGCTTACACTAGACAGTTCATGTCCATTATTGCGGTCACCTCAGGACCGAGGTGAACAGCGGGTTGGGGTCATTACTCAGTTTTGCCTCGTACTCATCACACCATCATAACACACTTGTATTCGTTTCATAGCGAAAACCTAAACCTATTGATCGCTCGAAGGCTGATTGTCGAATATTCATTATATTTATACATAACAGGATTTGTTTTATTATTAAGGCAATTTTTTATAAAAAAAAGATCGATATGATAACAAAGTAAGTTGTGTTTTGCGTATATATGGTAAATCATGGCCCAGTTATGAACAGTTGTGCATATTTACGTATTAGTACAAGTACATATTACAAAGTGCATTTCTTTTCACCTTTCCACACTTATTATACATAGGCCTTTTGTCTTGCTTATCCTTTGTTACGACTTTTTTAAAGCCTTGACTGACTGGTCTTTGATATTTGGAGAAGAAAGTCAGTCGGTCACAGACCTCAAATAACGACGCGACTTTTCCATCAGACTTGTTGCGGAGAGAAGCTATCGATTGCGGCCCGCGGTTGCTGTCCCTTTGGGGGATTGGCTTTCAAGCAGCTTCGCCTCTCTCTCTTCTCTCTCTTCTCTCTCCTCTTTCTCCTCTCTCTCCTCTCTCTCTCTCTCTCTCTCTCTCTCTCTCTCTCTCTCTCTCTCTCTCTCTCTCTCTCTCTCTCTCTCTCTCTCTCTCTCTCTCTCTCTCTCTCTCTCTCTCTCTCTCTCTCTCTCTCTCTCTCTCTCTCTCTCTCTCTCTCTCTTTTTGTTGCTGTGTTTTGCTGCGTTGCTTCTGATCTAGGTAGTGGGCAGGTGTGTAGGGATGGCCTTTCATCCAGAAGGAGGTAAAATAAAAATTATGCAAATGGGTGACGGATGGTAATGGGATGGATGAGTAGGGGACGATGCATTCTTAGGCTGGCCACCTCCCTTATAAGGGGAAAGAAGCCTATTGCTACATAAATAGTGGTGTTACTCGCTCCGTGAGGTAGATTGGCATGACAGCCGCTGTCGGAGTTTGGGGACTTGAGATTGTATTCTGCCCTTCCTACTACCGTCACGCGCGGACACTTCGGGATTCGAACCGCCCACTTCTGGTTTTTCGCCACCATACGCAGGTGACTTAGACCGCTCGGCCACCACATTCCCCGATTTAGACAAATATAGTAGATACAGTAATTTTTTTACTCATGTTTTAAGATCTTTGACTCTGTACGGTAGTTCTACGCAAATATAATAATCATTAATTGGGGACATACGCCAAGGAGCGCGTTGCTTCACTCACACGCCGGCGCCAGTCCCCTTCACGGTCTCTCTGAGCAAGCTCCCATGCAGACACCCTTCCTTCCCACTCCAAACAACTCTTGACAGGATCGATCAGCTTGCCCCTTCAGCCATGAATTCTGTGGACGATCTAACCACTCGCCCAGCTGACTAAAACCACCTGTCGTTGACCAGAACGATACCAATACCACCACACTGTTGAGGACGAAGAGCTTCATGGACTGCGAGATGTCGAGGAAGCGAATGACATGATCACGCTGCAGAGCTGAATGAAACCGGGCCCCGGGACTTAATGGACGCGAAGGTTTATCTCACTTGCGGACCTGAAGGTGTTGTTACCCATCCCGGGATTAATTAAAAGGATTTCCTGCTGGCCCAGGCCCAGGGAGGAAGAGAATGCAGGGAGGATTGGAGCTCCGCGAGGAATCAAATCATGCACGATACGATGGCATCCATGTATATATATATATATATATATATATATGCAGTAAGTCATCATCAATATAGGGCATAAGCTAGGGAACGCGTTGCTTCACTCACACTCCGGCGCCTCCCCCACGGTCTCTCCGAGCAAGCCCCCATGCAGCCACCCTTCCCACTCCAAACAACAGCCATTGCGAAAGTCTCGAACCCGGGCACCGAGCATAAGGCACTCATCAATTACCAATGTGCCTATTATGTTTATGTATGTCAAAGGAAATCTATATTCAGGTGAAGGACTGATGATCAATGTCATTGGCTTTCAGGACAGCTGATGTCTATTGATCGCTCGAAGGTTTATTGCGTCTAGAAATGGAATGGGGCAGATCTGGTGAACCAGTGGGCAGGGACGGCGGAGAAAAAAAAAAACGAGAGAGACTGAGAGAGAGAGAGAGAGAGAGAGAGAGAGAGACAGAGAGGGTGGAAGAGATTTGGATGGATTTATCGGAAGAAAAACTAAGAAAAAATATTTCGAACGTATTGAAAAGAACTACGACCATCACGCTAATGGGCTAATGTAAATGCGGGTGGGTCGCTGGGCAGTAGTAGACAAAAGAAGGCGATTTTTTTTATCCTTTCATGTTTACGCTGTTGGGAGTGGAGGGGAGGAAGTATAAGGTGTTCCCCTTGGAACAAATCATGAAAACTAAATTGATATTAATGATAATGCCTTAATAGATACTGAAATGACAAAAAATTGTAAATAAACAATATATACTGTGTCATACACGTGTCGTTGTATAAGACGTTTTAGTATAAATATATATAAAAACAAAATCATGTAGATAAATTCTCTACAACAGAAATAACCCCGTCGCCTATTTTACGTCCTACCTACGAGCCTGATGTGGGACAAGAATATCGCCGCTGAGTTTCTCTTGTGTATCGTAAATGATTCGATAGATCAGAGAGGGTAGGCCTAGGGATTCCCCCTCCCCCCTCCACGCCTTTTCATGTTTTTCATTCATGGAGTGTAAGAGGCCGGTAGTGTACGAATGGAAATGAGCTAGGGTATTAGAATAATTCAGACTCGACGCCTGCTCGAGGGCAATGTTATGTCTAGGTGAGGGCGACGTTTGTCTATGTAAACACACCGACGGTGGTGACTGTTTTTATAATCGCTTATGAATCACAACATTGTAAGCGCAGGTTACCTTCGTTTGACTAATGCTGAGGTAAACAATTTTTGCTAGTGGCATTGAAATGGCTTTCCGGATTGGTGCAAGGTGCAGAAGGAGGAAAAAAACTATTGGTGCAGGAATTCAAAGTCACGCCCATAAGGAGTGACATTTATTTGAGAAGTCACCGAAGATTGGTTTAGAAAAATTAGTGACGTCAGACGAAGGTAGCTCAGCGTACGATACGGGATCTCGGGGGAGAAGATATAGAGAGGGTGTAGAGAGAGGATCAGGAGACGATGTAGAGACGAGAGAAAAGAGATCCCGAGTGTAAGCTGAAGGTGAAATTACAGTGAAAGAAGAAAGAAAATTCACCTCCCTTTTATTAACCCAAAGGACGAGAGGAATAGGCATGGGGCCTAGAAAATAGTGAGACTACAGGAAAAAGAAGGCATTGGGCCTACTACTTAAGAGGAACTTGAATATTAGTGAACCTCACGTAACGAGAGGCAAGGGGCCTCGAGACGAGTGATATTACAAGTCAAATTTAAGTGACAGTGGTGACTAGGGGAGGTGAAAGTGGTGGCAGCGGTGGGATGAACGATCTGGGTGTTAAACACCTCCGAAGAGAAGTGGCGCCTGAAGTCTACGGGAACAAGACAACCAAAATCAAGAGTGTATTACGACTACGAGAGAAATCTACAACTTCAAGTAACTGCTACGTTGGGAACAAGCATTCTTCAAGATTCTTCAAGGAGATCATCATCTACAAGGCGGTCTTCAAGGCAGACTGTGTGATGGAGGAGGAACAACGTCGTTGAGGAATGACAAGACCGTAGAAGGACGTCAAACCAGACATTGACATCACGAAGCGACATCGCAAGCAGCCAGGCTAAAGCAAGGTATTAGTAAAGTATGAGTACCCCTCAGAATTCTAACGTGTTGAGACACGAAATTCACACATCAAATACAAATATTCCAAAATTCACAGGAGAGTCTAACACATATGGTGTAAACAAGTTCCTAAACCTCATTGACACTCTTATAGTTAGTAAAAATATAACAAACGAGAATCGTAAGATTGAGATTCTCAAGGAGAATATAGATCCAGAGCATGGAAGGGCGAGGTTTGTCATTAACTTCCAGCAAATGGAATCAATTAATCAATATGATGATTATAAGAAGGCATTTATCAAGCATTTCATGTCCAAATGTGATCAGGATCCTATTAGATCATTGGTAAAAATGATTAAGGAAGTTAGGACAAGTGAAACTGACACAGAGTACTTAGCTAGATTAGATAGATGGTCAAAAGACATGAATTCTATCTTGAAAGATTCAGACTGGATAGAAAGATCTAGTGAGAAGATGAAAATCTCACAGGTAATCAAATTGATCACATTTAGCTTATTGGCAAAGAATTCTGATGACTTAACAGCAGAAAGGCTGTACAAAGATTTAAAATCAAATATCTGTTTAGGAGAAGTAGATTATCTTCTTCAAGGATACAGTGAGACCAGAACAATAAACCCATATGTAATGCCTATAAATCAACAAAGCCAATATAGGAACTCTAGAGAGTTTAAGAAAACAGAAGTAGGACATAGGCGGCATGCTAGAAGTCCATCTAGGGATAGGGATACCAGAATCCTTTGTTTTAATTGTAATGCATGGGGACACAAGGCACAAGAATGTTTTTATGGGATTATTTGCAGAAATTGCAAATACGAAGGTCACAATGAGTATCAATGTAGGAACCCTCCATTCTGTATTTACCATAATAAAATCGGACACAGAACTCATGAGTGCCGAAATTTTCGGGTACCCCCAGGGCTAAGAGGAAAACCCCCAGACACAGAATAAACCATTTCAGACCTCCCCATATATATACCGATAGGCGGTATTGTGTTAAATATGGGAATGCAAGGGAGATGAAAGAAACTGACAAACTGATAATTACTGTTGGTAAAACTTCTGTAGGACCTCTCATTGCGGGTAAAGTGTTCAATAAGCCTATTCAAATTTTTATTGATACAGGGTCTGTAGTTAATGTAATTACTAGTAAAGTTTTAAACCAGTTGAACCCAGGAGTGAAAATGTTGGAACCAATCCGTTATACATTGCAAGGTGTAACTGGAAATCAGTTAAAAACATTAGGCAAGATTGAGCTAGAAGTTGCCTTATATACAAATGAACAATTGTACATCCCAGTGATAGTGGTAGAAGAGTCTGTTTTTCCAGGAGATTTATTGATAGGATTTGCAACTATGAGAAAAGAAAACATGGTAATTTGTCCTGCTGACTTAGGAATTTTAGTGAAGTCACAGTTAATCCCATTCTTAAATCAACCAGACTTAAGACCAGTGACAGGAATCAATGAATCCTTAGATAACATTTCTATCCTAGATAGCGAGGCCGAGCGGTCCAACCCTACAGAAAGTAAAACAATTTGTGAACCCAACTCAGAAGTTCAGGAAATCCCAGAGATTACTAAATTATTAACCACAGATGCCTTGAGAATTGCAGATTGCGGATTAACAAGGTCGACATTGTTACATCCCATGTCAATTAATAAGGTTGAAGTGTGTTTGAAAGGAATCAATGTAGACTCTGAAGTAATTACAGTCCCAGAATCAGTTAAACTTAAAGGATTGAAGTGGGACTCAGGGATTTATAAGACAAATAAGAACAGAGTAGAAGTATTAGTAATTAATACTATGAATAAAGAGATAGTTTTAAAGAAAGGTACACAAATAGGATGTATTCAGGTGTGTACTAAACCTATTAAGATTTTAAATGAGAATAGTGAGGAGATAGAATTACCAACTTCATCAATTTGTTCAGTACAAGAAGGCATAGACTTAAGAAATAGATATAAAGAATTATTACAATCAACTAATTGCCCTGAGTTGGATGAAGCTTTATTTGCTTTGCTTATGAAACATAAAAAAGCAATTGCTTTGCCGGGGGACGCCTTAGGCAAAACAACTGTTTTAAAACATCACATTAAGTTAAAACCAGGAACACAACCTATCTACATACCAGCCTACAGAGTTCCTCACTCTAAATTAGCTGTAGTAGATAAACTCATCACTGAAATGTTATCACAGGATATTATTGAACATAGTAAAAGTGAGTGGAATTTTCCGTTGATCCTAGTACCAAAGTCTGATGGGACTATGCGACCAGTTATTGATTACAGGGAACTGAATAAGCACACCATTCGTGACAGGTTACCATTACCCATTATCGGTGACATTTTGAGAAGTTTGGGAACTGAGAATAGATATTTTAGTACTATAGATATCAAATCAGCTTTTTGGCAAATAGAATTGCATGAAGATTCAAGAGAGTTCACCGCATTTTCTACTACAACAGGACATTATGAGTTCAAGAGAATGCCATTTGGGTTATGTAATAGTCCATTAACTTACATGAGATTAATGAATACTATTCTAGATGGATTGTTAGGAAACACTGCCAGTGTATTTCTAGATGACATTTTAATAGTTTCTCAGACTGCAGTGGAGCACTTTAAGAAATTAGATTTGATATTCTCAAGACTAGGAGAAGCTGGGTTAAAAGTAAAACTTGAAAAATGTAAGTTCTTGCAAGACAGTGTCATTTACTTAGGACATAAGATAGACAGACACGGACTAAGTACAGTAAATTCAAAGGTGGACGCTGTCAAGAATTTTCCAGTTCCGACCAATGTAGACAAGGTTAGGAGCTTTTTGGGATTAACAGGATATTATAGAAAATTCATTCAAAGTTATGCTGACATTGCTAATCCACTAAGTTCTTTGTTGAGAAAGGACTCAAAGTTCATATGGGGACCTGCGCAACAGCAAGCTTTTGACAAGTTGAAAGATAAACTCACAAGTTCACCTATTTTAATTTTCCCCGACTATGAAAAAGAATTTATTCTTTGTACTGATGCGTCTGACATAGGGTTAGGAGGCATACTAATGCAAGAGAGAAATGGAACTTGGAAACCCATAGCTTACACATCCAGACTTTGTAATAGTGCGGAGAGAAACTATTCTATAACTGAAAGAGAAACTTTAGCAGTAATTTATTCTTTAGAAAGTTTTAGGGATATGATACTAGGGTATCCCATCAGAGTTTGGACTGATCACACAGCTATTCAGAACTTATTTAAGCATAAGAATCTTAGAGGCAGACTTGCTAGATGGTTTGCGATACTTCAGTGCTATGATGTTCAATTTAATTATATTCCGGGTAGAAGGAATGTAGCAGATCCACTTTCTAGAAACATTAGTCAACCAATGACTGGGACTGGATTGATTAATTTTGTTTGTAGTATAGAAGAGTTAGTAACTTTAGATGAAGAAACGCTAATAAGAGAACAGGGAGATGATGAGACATGTGATTCAATAATCAAGCATTTGATGAACCCAAGAGGAGATCCTCCAAAGCTACCAAAGGGGTATAAGATAGAGGAATTTCATTTGATTAATGGAATTTTGTATAGGAAAACATTTGTAATTGGGAAAGATATTTCTAGAGGTCAAGTAAATCAGTTAGTTATACCACAAACTCTGGTAAATGAGATATTGAAGTTACTTCATGATAGTGATTGTAGTTCACATCCTGGAAAGGATAAAACTTATAGACAAGCACAACTTAAGTACTTTTGGTTAGGTATGAAGAAAACTATATATGATTATATAGAAAAATGTGTAAAATGTGTAAAGGTGAAAGGAAATACACCAAAACCTGCTCCTATACTCACCTATCCCATTCCACAGAAACCTTGGGAAAGAGTTCACATGGATACTTTGGAATTACCACTAACCGAGAACGGCTTTAAATACCTATTTGTTGCTATTGATTATTTTTCAAGATTTTGTATATTACAACCCATAATCAATAAGAAAGCTGAAACTATTGCTTCCGTAATCTATGATCAGATAATCTGTAATTTTACTACACCTAACATCCTAGTTTCAGATAATGGGACTGAATTTAATAACAAAATCTTGGAAAATCTATGTAATGTGTTCCACATCAAGAAAGTCAATATACTCGTTAACCATCCCCAAAGTAATGGAGTAGTAGAAAGGTTAAACAAAAAGATAATTATATGTCTTAGAACACTAATAAGTCCTCATAGTGTAACTTGGGATACTTGGATTCCTTGTGTTAAGTGTACTCTGAACAATCAAATTAATGTAGCAACTGGGGATACACCTCATTTTATAATTTTTGGGGAGGACAAAACTCTGCCATATGAAATGTTGACTGCAGAGCAAAAACCCATATATAATATGGATGATTATATATCCAATAGGATAAATACTCTTCAAAGTATTCACCAAAGAGTTAGGAAACATATGCAGGTGTATTCACAAGAGATGAGGGAACAACAGCACAAAATAGCTCGTAAACTAGAATTGAAAATTGGGGAATTAGTAATGGTCAAAGCAACCTCACCCAATAATAAACTTTCACTAAGGTACACTGGTCCATATAGGGTAATTGATTCTGCAGGTGGAAACAAGTTTAAACTTAAACATCTAGAATCAAGAGAAGAATTGGTAGGACATTTAGATGACATAAGGAAAATTAGCTTGCAGATCTATGAAGATGATTATAGTAATACTTTGTGCATAAATATTGATAACCCTGGAGAATATGGAGAATATTATAATGATATTTTTCAAGAGTTGAATATTAATCTTGATGTATTTTACAGATGAAAACTGCCTTATTAATAATATTAAGTTTGGTGAGTGCCATGGACTGGAATCCGATTCGTCCTGGAGCATTGGTACATCATCAAGGTAACCTAATCTTGGTTGATAAGGTAGTAAGGGTAGTTCTTGATTATAAAAATGTAACCAAAATTAAAGAAAATGTGGACTCCATTAATAAAAGTTTGCAAATATTAAAACAGAACATTTCCAGTAAAGATGTTAAGGATAGACTTGAAAACAAAATAAAGGAAATAGAGGATAAATTGCACATCATAGGTTCAAATTTCAAAAGCAATGTTAGACAAAAGAGAAGTGCAATAGTAGTGGCTTTAGGAGCTCTTGCTGGTTTGGGAATTGCCAATTTTGCCTTCCTTGCTGACTTGAAAATTTCAATAAATACATTAAAGGAGAAAGTTGGAAAAATTGATGAATTACAATCAAGCATTAAAAACATTGAGGAAATGATCTCTGATATTTCAGATAACTTAGAGAATCTCAGCTTGAAACAAAGTGAACAAGAGAGTACAATGCAAATATTTTTGTTACTCAATACTATGCAATTGAAATTATCTGAGATGCAAGTTCAATTGGAATCTTTTGTACAGGATTTAGTTATGGCCAATTCGGGTCAAGTAACTTCTTCTCTCCTTCCAATACCTCAACTTATAAAGGTAATTAAGTCAGCAAAGAAGGATTGGAACTTTGAACCTTTCTTTGAAGAAGCTAATATAGCATTATATTATCCATTGCTAAACTCCTACCTTAATGTTACTTCAGTTATTATTGAAATCCCGTTCTCTTCCAACCAAAGATTTAACTTATTCAAATTGAAACCCTTCCCATTGAAGGTAAATGGTTCATTTTATGAAGTAGATATTCCAATTGTAGACCCAATCAATTATATCCTTTCTGTAGACAATCTGAAGGAGAGCAGAGTCTCTAATGACAAGTTGAAGGAGTGTAGAAGATTTAATAGGAATCTTTACCTCTGTCATTCTTCCATGTTTGTGTTCCGTGAAGCTTTGAAAAATTCATGTGAAGCCTCTCTGGTTAGGAATATTTCTGTTATGAACAATTGTCATTACCAACGAATTTTGGTAGACCAGATCCCTCATTGTAACATACAAGGATCTCATTACCTGTTTTTCCCTAACAAGACAAAGGTATCAATAAATTGTCCCGGGTTGAGTCCTAAATTGGATTTGGTTGAAGGTCTTGTCTCTATTCAAGATAACTGCGAATTGCATGCAGACACTATTTCCACCATTTCTAATACCCTTAATACAATGCATTTAACCGAGGACACCTACATTTCAACCTTCAACTTCACATTGCCTGAAAACTCCCCTCCCTTGAAAATTAAGAGAAGACCATTGTCAAGATCTCCCTCAAATGATTTACCTATGCTACCACTCCTTATCATACCCTTACTTTCAGTGTTAGTGGCAGCACTGATTGCCTTTGTTGTATTCCGGAGAATGGCTCTGTCAAAGCAAATCAACCATGTAACCGCTTAATTCAATACCTTATATATATTGAGATGCATGTTATTCACATTTATAGGTATTATGTTTATGTATTATTCACAATTTATTGCATGAATGATGTATTTTGGAGGGTAGATTAACAATTACGCAAGGGTAGATTAGCTTATTCTAGAAATATATTAGCAAGCCCTGTAAGAGGGAAATAAGAATTGGTCGGGACGACCAAGGGTAGCTGCCGAGCCCTGTAAGAGGCCGGTAGTGTACGAATGGAAATGAGCTAGGGTATTAGAATAATTCAGACTCG
>NC_134781.1:56405601-56415601 GCF_046742065.1 Oratosquilla oratoria | reverse complement strand
AATTTGGCGGACTTCCTCCTGGCAGGATAGGGGGTGCGGGAAACGCCTCCAGGTGTCAATTGCAATAACCAGAGACCTGGAACAAGCCTCGATATCACACATATAATTATCCTACAGCAATTTCGAAGGACTGAATATATATATATATATATATATATATATATATATATATATATAAATACACACACACACACATATATACTGTATATATATATATATATGTATGTGTGTGTGTGTGTGTGTGTGTGTGTGTGTGTGTGTGTGTGTGTGTTAACCGATCCCTACCATTCCTGGATACCGTCATCATCAGAGAAAATAACTCTGTAAAATTCAAGGTATATAGAAAACCCACCCACGACAAAAAGACAAAGACTGGTGTAATCATGGGATTTTACCTTAGAGCACTCGGGATATGCAGCCCTGAATTCCTCATTGACGAACTGCAACATATAACCAAGACCTTCGTAAAACTTAGCTTTCCTGCTTGTCTTCTCTCCGCAACCTTGAAGAAAGCCAGAGCCATAAGGGAGAGAAATAATGACAAAAACTAAAACAAGAACAATACAATGTATATAGTAGTCCCCACCTTAGACTTGGCCTGCGCACTCAGTAAAGAACTGAGACTTACGGACATCTCTTGTGACGCAGGTAAAAAAATTAGTGACCTTATCAAACCAAAGATAATAACAATACCGAAAGTTAATTGATAAAATTCCATGTTCAGTGTGTGACAGAGCATATATAGGAGAAACATACAGGGGATTAATCACAAGATTAAAAGAACACAAAGCCGATGTCCGATACCACCGCAACACCAACGCACTCGTGAACCACATAGACGAAGAAGGACATATACCTAAATGGGATTAAGCGAGTATCCTACATAATATTCTCAGCAAAAGGCAAAGAAAAATCGTAGAAGCTCTGTATATAGCCACCGATAAATGTACAAAAAATAGAGTAGGCGACATCAAATTATCGGAACAACAGCACGGCACGCATCAAAAGAATGGAAGAAAACGGGATAAATGATCACCAGAAGCATCCCACGGAGGGTGTCAGTACGACCAACACGCTAGAGTTAGAGCCTCCTCGAACTCAGACCTATCCTAGTTCATTACCCACACATTTTCTGTATTTATTGCCAGTATTTTCTGTAGTGTAACATTCTTTCTGAAGAAGCACCATAGTGCGAAACTAGTTAAAGAATAAACTCTCGTTCTATTTGTGCGTTTTCCCTCTGCCTCTCTCATATACATACATATACATATATATATATATATATATATATATGTATATTTATATATACACCTATACACACACACACACACACGCACACACACACACACAAATCTATATATATATATGTATATATATATATATATATGTATATATATGTATGTATATATATATATATATTTATATATATAATATATGTATATATATACATATACATACATATATACATACATATGTATTATATATATATATATGTATATATATATATGTACATATTTATATATATGTATATATATATATGCATATATATATATGTATATAAATATGTATATATGTACATACATACACACACACACACACACACACATATATATATATATATATATATATGTGTGTGTGTGTGTGTGTGTGTGTGTGTGTATACAAATACATATACATATGCATATACATATACATATATATATACACATATACTGTACATATACATATAATACGAGTATATATTTACATCTATAATATATCGATATATATATACATATATATATATATATATATATATATATATATATATATATATATATATATATATATATATATATACCAATAAGAATACGGGTACGTGTGTTAAGTTATGCAAAGTAGACCACTTGGGAAAAAGAAACTAAAGAAGCAGAGCGCTTTCGTATATTACATCTTCAGTGCAAAAAGTACATAGTTAAACATAAATACATAGTGTATATATACATGAAGAAGGAACAAGGACAGTTTATATAAGAGGAAAGGACATTTGCCCCTTGGAAAGCGGTTGATCAAGCCTCAAGGGTCAATGCGTCCCACGAATGAGGGAGGGGCGACATCAGGTCACAGTCGCAGGGTTACATTTTACCTTATTATTCTTTTGCTAATTTCTTGGTAGATATAATTGTCAAGTTTGTATAAGCCTTTGTGTAAATTTGTATTTTGATCACTGGTGGTATGGATCAAACTGCACTTTATTAAGTTTCTTAATATTATGGTATTGGTGGATAGATGGTTTGGGCATTACCCCAATCAACAGGATGATTATTTAATTCAACATGTTTGAAGATTCCACTAGAGTTATTGCCATCCCTAACATTTTTCTTATGTTGTTCAATTCTGGTGCTTAAGGGTTTGGCAGTTTGACCTATGTAAAATTGATTACACGTTTTGCAAGGAATATTATAAATGCATCCTTTTTTAACTTCAAAACTATCATTGATGGGCATATGTTTTACTGTACTGTTATTCTTAAAATTTAACCTTTACGTTAAACTTGAAATGGCAAACTTGAAATGGCAAAGTTAAAACATAATGATAACTGAAAGATGATTTTGGTTGGGAAGTTAAAAATTTATTTCCTTGCAAAATTGTAAGCAATATCAAGAAATTGTTTAGGGTATTTTAAATTTAGCCCAGTGTTAGAAACATTTCTGACTTCTGCATCAATGAACTCAAAACTACAGATAGGGAAAGCTCTAAGGAACATAGAAGAGAAGATTGAACGTTTAACACTATTAGGATGAGAAAAAATAATAATAAATATATGAGCTTACTTTGGTTGGTTTTCGATATACTTTAAATTTAAGGCTGATGTCATGACGTAGGATAGTGCAATCTAAGAAAGATAAGGTACCATTATTCTCAATTTCTAAAGTAAATTTGATGGAATCAACAAGGGTATTTAGTTTAGTTAAAAATAATGCACATTTTTATCTTCTGACCAAAGACATAAAATATCATCAATGTACCTAAGACAAAGGATGTTAGGAGGGAAGATTTTGTGCAATATTTTACTTTTAAAAAATTCCATGTATAAATTACTCAAAACTGGGGATAAAGAGTTTCCCATACTCATGCCGAATTTTTGGGAATAGAAGTTACCACTGAATTGAAACTTACAATTTTTAACACATACCTTAATTAGTTCAATCAGTGTATATGATGGCAATGGAAGAACATGTTTATTAAGTTCATCTTGAAGGAAAAATAATAAATCAGCTATGGGGGACTTTAGTTAATAAACTAACGATATCAAAACTAACCAATGTGAACTTATAACTTGGTTTGATATGATGGAGTTTGCCTATTAAATCAGAAGTGTTTGTAACATGAGAAGAGATTGTACCTACTAAAGGCGTAAGAATAGTAACTAGCCATATGGATAGCTTGTAAGAAGCAGAACCAATTGATGAAACAATAGGTCTACAGGTTTGATACAATTATGAGTCTTAATGAGACCATAAATATGTGGCAAAAGAGGGCCAATTGAAATGAATTTCTGCATGAGGTCTCCATTCTCATGAAGTAGTTCTGTTTAACTATGTACTTTTTGCACTGAAGATGTAATATACGAAAGCGCTCTGCTTCGTTAGTTTCTTTTTTCCAAGTGGTCTACTTTGCATATATATATAATATATATATATAATATATATATATATATATGTGTGTGTATATATATATATGCACTAAAAACCCACTATTGATTGGACTTAAGAAAAGAAAGGACAATGATTTCCGTATATTTCGATCACTTGCTGTGATTCTCTTCAAGCGGAATACATAGACAAGAGAAAACACATTACTTATATACAAAGGAGAGAGGTGCAGTGAGGGAACATGGACATTTCATATCAGGTGGCGTCTAAGTTGCCACGCGGACTTTGTGGCAAGTCGTCCGCTTTTACAATATAAAGAAGTAATTTATTAACTGCCAAGGTGGTTATATAATCAGGGTACCATTGTCCTTTTGAAATGTTAAAGTTTGGGAATTGTTTAATTAAGGAAGATTATATAACCACCTTGGCAGTTAATAGATTACTTCCTTATATTGTAAAAGCGGACGACTTGCCACAAAGTCCGCGTGGCAACTTAGACGCCACCTGATATGAAATGTCCATGTTCCCTCACTCCACCTCTCTCCTCTGTATATAAGTAATGTGTTTTCTCTTGTCTATGTATTCCGCTTGAAGAGGATCACAGCAAGTGATCGAAATATACGGAAATCGTTATTTCCTTTTTTTTTTAATCCAATCCATAGTGGGTTTTTAGTGCATTTATTAATGTGTTACGACATTCTTCGACAGTGATATATATATATATATATATATATATATATATATATATATATATATATATATATATATATATATATATATACATATACACTTATGTGAGTGTGGATGGAGGAAGAATAAACGAAGATGGGCTGGAACTCCTTTTTTGCTTAAGCAATAAAGGAGTTCCAGCCCATCTTCGCTTATTCTTCCTCCACCCACACTCTCATGTATCTAAACCATTCATCCAATGTGTTTATATATATATATATATAAATCATATATATATATACATATATATATATATATATATATACATGTATATATATATATATATATATATATATATATATATATATGTGTGTGTGTATAAACTGTATATATATATACATATATATAATATATATATATGTATAAACTGTGTGTATATATATATATATATATATATATATATATATATATACACACACACACACACACACACACATATATATATATATATATATATATATATATATATATATATATATATATATATAATGAGTGTGGGTGTGGGTGTAAACGAGCGGGTGGGCTTGTGCTTCACACGATATGAATCTACATTGGAATCCAGCAGGTAACACGTTACACACGTGCCAGTGGGTAAAAGTGACAACCTCGGTCGCATATGTGTATAATTATATATATATATATATATATATATATATATATTTACTCTGGATACTGTGTGTTTATATTTTAGTACATATATATGTTTCGGTCTGTGCAGCTGTGATGAATGTAGCTGTGTTATCGTCGTTCTCCTTTAAGTTTTAGTCCTCTCGCTTCATACCCTTCTTCCCATCTCCTCCTCCACCTCCCTCTCCTCTTCCTGTTGTCTTCATCCCTCTCTCCCTCTTTAACATCCATGTCATTCTCTTTCTCCTCTTTTTCTTCTTTTTTTCCTCTCGTAGGAAAATAGGCTTTGGTAGGTGAAATTTTTTTCATTCAACGGTGTCTAGAAAGCCGTAATTCCGGATCTAGAACAAAGATGTCTCTAGACTTGTACGGGACTGTGTTTCATTCGCTATTATCAAACTGCAACTCTGTTATCGCTGTCAGAACTTTTGTAGGGGACTATACTATGGTCACTCGTATTCCCCCCTTTGGACCATTATTAACCTGCAGCTCTCGCTGTTATCGCTCTTTCCACGCCGCCCTCCATCAGCATCAGTCGGCTTAATCCCCCCAGGGCCATCTGTCCACCCACTAGCGGCCCACATGAGTGTTCTGGAGCCTTGTTATCTCGCCCTCCATCATCGCTCCCTGACAAGCACGTGTTTATTAAAAACTTCACCGAGGACGCTTGACTGATTGTGTTTCAAATTTTCGCTCTTTTTATGTTTTTTTTTTTTTGTTTTTTTTTGTTTTCGGGAGATGCGAGTCTCAGATCCGCTAGGCCCGTCCCGACATGGGCGTCACATTCAATAAACAATGATTGAGGAAGCAGTTTCCGCCTTGATTTGACCGGCATATTCAATTCCACTAAATAGTAATACCTCACTTTTGAAGCGTCCGGGTTTAGAATTTCCCGTTTTTTACATTTCACAGGTTTAACCCGTTTAAATTACGCGCAGGTGATTATTGCAGATTGATTATGTTTGCTCTGTAAATATTGGAGCTTGGAGTAGTGCAGGTGTGGTGGGCTCGACCCTCCTGCACCCCTATCTCCCCCGCACTCCCCTCCCTATCTGTCTTCTCCCCCTCACCCCCAACAACCATACATCCGTTTGTGTGCACACGTGCGCGCCTACATATATGTAAACATATACGCGCTGGGTCTAATATGCATTTATACAAGCATATGATTGTCAAAGAATGTAAGGGCGTTCCTTGATGGAAAATCATATATAAATAGATAAATATATATATATATATATATATATATATATATATTTATATATATATATGTGTGTGTGTGTGTGTGTGTATGTGTGTGTGTGCGTGTGTAAATATGTGTGTATATATATATATACATATACATTTATATATATATATATATATATATATATATATGTGTGTGTGTGTGTGTGTGGGAAAGGTGGAAGAATAAGACACGGGTCTAAGGCCGAGTTTATTCCTAACCGGTTTCGTTTAGAGCTTCTTCAGTGGATTGATCCTCTGAAGAAGCTCTAAGCGAAACCGGTTCAGGAATAAACACGGCTCTAGGCCCGTGTCTTATTCTTTCTTCTTCTCAAACCTATCACAATGTCTCAACATGTATATATATATATATATTATATATAGATATATATATATATATTATATATATTGAAAGGTGAAGAGAAGTTGACGAGGAGAACATGGCCGAGGAATTTTGCCGCTCTTAACGTTTCGACCCGGAGGGATCTAGTTTCACAAGTCCTAACAAACTCAAGACCGTAACCGGATCTTTTATATACACGGACGGGTCATCTTATGGGACGCTTCGGAGCGCTTGTTATTTTATCTGCGTTATTCTTTTATTTATTAATAAGCTTGTGGCTTTTGCTAAAACAAATAATATCCCACACTATGGTTATAAATGTTGTTTGTAGTGTTGATATACGCTGCCTCCAAAATTGTTTTCCTTAGTTTCTGGAATGAATCCTTTTTGTAATACAGGTTTGTGTATGTTCCAGTCTGGAAGGGTGACTCATGTTTTATCCACATGTATTACTATGGAGTTAGATGGTCCTATGGGCTATTTACGTCATTTTATCCTGTTCATTTTATCCATTTATTAAAGGTCCGCGACCAGATTTCACCAAAATATGAAGAGGGACAGCGTTTGTACACGGGCTTTTATAAACAACGCTGTTTTCGTTAGTGGGATTATTGTCGCAACGAGTTACCAAATGTCCTACTTTGCTACCTGACGTCCTGGCTTATTTTGATGCCCCCCGCTTGTAGGAGGGAAAAGCGTCTTGGTATGAATTAACATTTGAGTTTGGTACTGTGATTATATCTGGTTTTCATATATTACATTTATCTATCAATTCTTAATTCTATTTTTCGTCATTTACATTTTGTTAAAAATTATTTCTTTGCGTTCTTTTTCAACCTACATTAAGAGACCTTTTGGATATTTAGTGGTTTGAAGAACAGTTCTCAGTAATATGTTCGTAATTCAGGGATCTAGAAAATTCTTTTCTGCATGATAGCGAAAATGGGCTCTGAGTGAAGAACCTATTATCGATAACCTGTTTTTAGTTCTGTCATTCAGTCCTGAGTAGAAGTGGTATATAGACCTTCTTTATTGGTGGGTTACCCCGGTATACTGAAAAATTTTCACCAATTTTTTATCCTCATTCTATGGATAATTGTGTCAAAGAAAGGTTCAATTTTCCCGTTAATTTTCATTTTCTTTCCTGCAGTAAATTGTAGTATTTTCACTGTTTAATCTTCCTGAGTGTTTGGTTATTAAATGTCTGTATCCTATAGGATACAAATTACGAGCTATGTCCTCAACACTACCTAAACCATAATTACTTTTTCCTACCTATTATAGTCATGTATTCTTCTGATTTCGAGTATTTTCCATGTATAAATATTTGCTAACACCTGGCAGAAAGTGGAACTATCCATGGCAAGGCCAGAAATGTTGTCTAGTATCTCAAATATTAGATCAAAAGTGAAAGCGCCTAATCCTACGCAAAGAGATATTAATTCGAGGTATATCTTTTTTGGGTACGGGTAGATCTTCATTTTTCAAATTATATACTACTCGTTCAACAGCAATTTAAAGGCGACCTTCTTATTGATACTCGAGTATATAAAGAGGTTGACATCAGTTGCTCTGGCTAGTTTCATGTTTATTGAAATTCTAAAACTTTTAAATCTGTTAATCTAGATCCGACGAATTTCGTTGAAGTAGCATCACTGATAGTCTCCTAAAGTATTGGATAAAGGTTTAGCTAAAACATTTGGCTAATTTTTAATGAGGTGCACTATTGATTCCTGACGTAATGGGGCGCATAGGAATTCCTGTTTTGTGGATCTTAGGTAAGGCCGTGCATTCTTGGTGGAATATGGGTGGTGCTTCTTCAAGTAAGTTTAATAGTTTTTTCCCTTGCACAGATTTCTTTAATATTTTTCTACCGCTTTTGTTGGTGAAATTTTCGCCTTCATTTTTGCGTAACCATTAAGTTTTTTTTCTCGTAAGTTTTCACTGTCACTGAGGTAATCTTAACATTTTAATTATTGTAGTCTTGTTGGATCATTACTATTTAATGCCTCCCTCCCTTTGTCTGCACTTGTGATTATAATAATTTTTGTCTTAATTTAGGCAAATTAAAAGGCATTGAGAAATCTTTTTTGGGAATAACACATTTGTTCTTGTTTGCTAAGGCTTGATAGCATGTGGTAATACCTTTACTACAACCTTTAGTCTACATAAATCCATTTTCCAATATATAGTTTTTGATTTATGATATCCACTAAATTTTCATTTTTGTGAATTCCGACATCAAATTTTATACCTAACGGATTGATGCTTGAATTTCTATATCTGAGAGTTGTTCGAGTCTGAAATGTTCGTTACATAAAAAATTCTGGATTAGCCCGCATTGGTTACCAATCACAAATTTTCACATAAATGTTTGTAATTTTTTGCTCTAAATTTCTTATACTGTGTTCTTCTCTAAGTTTTTTGGAAAGTCTATTCGAAAGCCAACGCCGGTATTGGTATCTCTACTTGTTTCACTACTTAATAGTACTTACATTGGTCTTTGTAGATTCTCAATATGCTTCTTCTAAGTAAGCTCAGGCCCACATTTCCAAACGGGTTGTTTGTGTTTCTTAGTTGTTCCGGTTGCTGATTTTGGGAGATCTTGCACTTCTAGGCAATCATTTGAGAAATTTTGTTCCGCGTAGTGTATAACTTTCCATTTGTCGTCTTTCTGTTGTATTCTCTCCATATTTCCTCTCTTCAAATCACCTTTCGACATGTTGACTATATTATGGACAAATAAAAATTGAAGGTTAAAAGAAGTTGACGAGGAGAAAAATGGGTAGAATTTTGCCCGCCTTAACGTTTCGACACCGCACAGGGTCCTTGTTCACAAAAGCTAAACAACTCAATACGTTAACCGGATATTTTATACACGGAACGGGTCATCATAATGGGACGGCTTTCGGAAGAGTAGCTTGTTATTTTATCTGCTTTTTCTTTTAATATATTAATAAGCTTGAGGCGTTTTGCTAAACATATGAAATCCCCTCCTCTCTAGGATGGTTATATGTTGTTTATTTGTGTGATATACGCATGCCTCAAATTGTTTTCCTTAGTTTTCTATGGAGGTTGATCCTTTATTTAATTACGGTTGTGTTTTGTTCCATGTCTCGGAAGGTTGACCATGTTTATTCCACCATGTATTAGCGATGGAGTGTTAGATTGTCCTATGGGCTTTTTACGTCTTTATTTTTCGTCTTTTACTCTAAAATGCTGTTGTAACGTAGATAGGAATATAATTTTGAAAAATGGAAGATTCTAACCCGTACCCAAAAAAGGATTAACCTCGAATTAAATTTCTCTTTGCGTAGGATTTGTCGCTATTCACTTTTGATAATTAGTGAATACAGACAAACAATTTCCTGGCCTTGCCATGGATAGTTCCCCGCTTTACTGCAGTGTTAGCAAATTATATACATGGAAATACTCGAAACAA
>NC_134781.1:56360601-56390601 GCF_046742065.1 Oratosquilla oratoria | reverse complement strand
TGTGAATATGGTGAAAGGTGCTTGCGGAGGTTGTGTACATGGTGAAAGGTGCTTATGGGGGCTTTACATGGTGAGAGGTGCTTGTGGAGGTTGTGAATATGGTGAAAGATGTTTGTGGAGGTTGTGTATATGATGAGAGATGCTTGTTGAGGTTGTGTATATGGTGAGAGGGGGTTGTGGGGTTTTTATAAGGTGAAAGGTGCTTGAGGAGGTTGAGAATATGGTGAGAGGTGCTTGCAGAGGTTGTGAATATGGTGAGAGGTGTTTGTGGAGATTGTGTATATGGTGAAAGGTGCTTGTGGGAGCTTCATATGGTGAGAGGGGCTCGTGGAGATTGTGACTATGGTGAGAGATGCTTGTGGAGGTTGTGTGTGGCGAGAGGTGTTTATGGGTGTTGTGAATATGGTAAGAGGTGTTTGTGAATATGGTAAGAGGTGTTTGTGGAGGTTGTGTATATGGTGAGAGGTGATTGTGGAGGTTGTGTATATGGTGAGGGGTGATTGTAGAGGTTGTGTACATGGTGAGAGATGCTTGTTAAGGTTATGAGGGGATTGTGATTGTAGTGGGGAATGTGTTCACTCGAGTCGGCTACACTGACGTGGTGGGCGAAACATCGAGACACAACACTGGTCTACTGCACCTCTAACGCCCACTTCACGCATAAAGGGAGCACATATTTTCTCGTGTTATTTTCCTTTGTTCCAGAGGTGATGAGCCGTTTGGGAGATTCAACTGTGTTATCAACAAATACGTAGTTTGTGTCCGCCGAAAGATTTACTGCAGAAAACTTTGTGTGGGATTAATTTCGCGTGAAGTTTTGGTAAATGTTTATGTTTTCGAAAGGTTGAGTTGTTTTTGAGTTTGCGATTGTATTGCCGTCATCGCCCCCCCCCCAAAAAAAAGGCGTCTGTGTTGCTTCCACCCCCCCCCAAAAAAAAAAATATATATATATATATATGTATATATATATTATCAACCACAGTACACTTTAATTCTAAGCCATCAGCATCGAGAGACTCGAGGAGGCCAACATGCAGAAATTGAAAATTAAAGTGTATTGTGGTTGATAAAAATGTATGTCTGTTCACTGGGACCCATTCAGTGGTGCACATACACACACACACAAACACACACACACATATATATATATATATATATATATATATATATATTATATATATATATATATATATATATATATATATACTATTAGTTGTTTACCGATTAATTTCATTTATCATTCCTCTATTCCTACTGAGTCAATTATTTATCTTTAATTAGTGTAATTTTGCAAGTTTGTTATTTCTTGGAGATACTAATAGAAAACAGTAACTGTGTATAGATTAACAGCATTATGCAGTATTTGTCTGTTCCCTAAGAAGATTCCAATACAGGAATCATTTGTCTCCATGAACATTTATATAGAATGTCTGCATAAATCATTGATGCTGGGTAGAAAAAAAAAAGTTTCATCTATCTTTGAACACCGGAGAGGGACGACGGTGACAAACGTTTGAAAGTCTTGTCACCACAGCAGTGGTTCAAATTGGTGTGCACTCTTCATGTATTTCGATGTCTTCTATTACCACGTGCAGAAGGAAGGACGGATACCACATCTGTCAGAAAAGATGAAGTAAATAAGTAGAAATTGTCGAATATGTGTGTGCGCGCGCACACACACACACACACACACACACACACACACACACACACACACACACACACACACACACACACACACACACATACACACACACACAGACACACACACACAGACACACGTTATAGGGTTACATCAATGGAAAGGTAGTTGGACCTTCTAGGCGAGGTGCAGTAATGAAGAGATAGAGGTTACTGGTGGGGGAAGTGCAGAGCCTGAAAGGAACTGTGGGAACATCTGAGGGGGAAAGGAAGAGAGGGAAGGGGGATTGGCGACATGGGGGGTGGGGTGGGGGGGCGTCAATAAGAGAGAGTCTCACAGGGGGGGGAAACGGTGAATTGATTTCGTGTTATGTTGACAGTACTTGTGTGTGTGTGTGTGTTTGTGTGTGGTTTCCACGATGTTATTTGATGAATTGCGTAATTACTTTTGTCCCCTCCATTATGGAGCTCTGGTGTGTGTTGATGTGTGTGTTTCTTCCTCGTCTTCTTCCCCTTCCTGTTTTTTTTTTTCTTTTATTGTCCTTTGCTTTCTACTACTTTCTCTTACTTTTCTTCTTCATCTTTCTCTTCGTCTTCTTTCTATTATTTTTACTCTTCCTTTTCTTTCTCTGTATTTTCTTTCCATTCTTTTTCACTTTTCTCCTCTTCATCTTGTGATTTTTTTCTTCTTCATCTTCCTCTCATTCTTCTTTTATATTTTCTTCTTCCTCTTCTTTTTTACCTTTTCTTCTTCCTCTTTTCTTATTCCTCATTCGTCTCCTTCCTTTTTCTTTTCTTCTTCCTCTTCTTCCTCTTCCTCCTTTTTTTTGTATCTTCCTCTTTTTCCTTTCTTTTCTTCCTCTTCCTTCAATCAATATCTTTCTTCCTCTTTTTTCCCTCTTCTTTCTCCTCTTCCTTCTCCTCCTCTTCTTGTTTTCTTTCTGTCTCTTCGTATTCTTCGTCCTTCTGCTCCTCTTCTTCTCTCTTTTCCTCCTCTCCTTTTGCAAATACATAGACGTTGATGTAAGGGAAAAAAGAGCATCACTGTAATGAATGAGATGTGAAATATAAACACATTTTGAAATTTTATTTGACATGTTTAGATGTATTGACATATATAGACAGTATTGAAATCATATTAATTATAAGGTTATTTGCAAAGAACGAGGATATGATGTCAGCAAAGTCAATTCAACCTGTGTTACCGTTGAATTATTTAGCGAAATATCATTGGTGGTGTCAGACTTTCCTTATATTCCAGTGTTGAAGAAAGAGGAAGTGAAAAGCTCTTCTGAAAGAACATGTATACACGTGCGTGCACACACATACACACACACACACACACACACACACACACACACACACACACACACACACACACACACACACACACCACACACACAAACAGATATGAGCTATGAAGCTCTCATTCGAGAAGGTGAAAGTTGTCGATCACGTAATCCAGAAGTATGGTAAATCACATGCACATAAACATATGAGCTATGGAGCTCTCTCTTTAAAAGTGGATGGGTTTACATTTGTCGATCACCAGTCTAACACGTGATCCACGATATGTATGTGTGTGTGTGTGTGTGTGTATATATATATATATATATATGTATATATGTATACACACACACACATATATATATATATATATGTGTGTGTGTGTGTATATATATATATATATACATATATATATATATATATATATATATATATATATATATATATATGTATTTATTAATCACATACACACATCTAAGCATACACATTTGAACTATGAAACTCTCATCTGAGGGTGCAAGGGTAAAATATGCCAGTCACTAGCCCAACACATGATCCAAGACACATTCTGAATCTCTCTCTCTCTCTCTCTCTCTCTCTCTCTCTTTCACACACCTTACCGGGGTGCCGTATCGACTTGGACGTTGGCCACCATGGAGCTCCATTCCTGTCTGTACATGGCTCTTCTTAACAAGATATCATTTGTTATTTCTTCTCCTACAGATGTCCTTAATCCATCTACATATTTTCTGCGTGGTCTTCCTCTTGCCCTCTTTCCTTCTATTTTTCCTGTTAGGCACATATGTTCTAATTGTTGTTTTCTCATGACGTGTCCTACAAAGTGTAACTGTCTTTTCCTGATAGTTGCTATTATTTCCCTCTGTGTTCCTATTTGCTGCAGTATTTCTTCGTTTGTTTTAAATTCTGCCCATAAAATTTTCAGCATCCTTCTCCAAATCCATATTTCTACTGCTTTTATCCTGCCCTGCATTTGTTTACTAATTGTCCAAGTTTCGCATCCATAAAATAATACTGACCAAGTGTAACATTTTACAAATCTTTTTCTTGTTTTCATATTAATTTTATTGTTAGTTACTGAATCTTTAATTTTGTTGAAATTATTTTTCGTTATGGCTATCCTTCTCTTTATCTCTTCGTCGCTTTTCCCATCCCAAGTTAACATGCTTCCTAGGTAATTGAATTGGTCCACCTGTGTCAATATTCTTCCTTCTACTTGAATTCTTACCCTTGGACATTCTTGTTTTTTCGTCATTACCATCACTTCTGTTTTCTTTTTATTCACTGTTAGACCTCTGCTTCTACTTGCTTCTACTAGTGCTGTAACTAATTCCTGTAGCTGAGCTTCCGATTCTGCGAGTAACACAGTATCGTCTGCGTATCTAATATTATTGAGATTTCTTCCTCCTATTGTTACTCCTTTTAGATGGTAAATATCTCTCATGATTATCTCACTGTATAAATTAAACAGGTCTGGCGACATTACACATCCCTGTCTCACGCCTCTTTCAATCTTTTGCCAATCAGACAGTTCTCCTATTTTCACTGTTGCTTCTTGCTTCCAATAGAGATTTGCGATTACCTTTAAATCCTTCCCATCAGGGAAAAAATACTTTTTTTCCAGAGCCATTTTTATTTATTATTATTATTATTTTTTTTTCACCAGAGCCATTTTTGATACTTCCAGAGCCATGTTTTTGCAGGTTCGATTTCCTTCTAACTATTGGAAGGCTAACTCATTACTCATTACTCATGTGCATGAAAAATAACTTCTAGGTTCCACGAGCGTATAGTAGAATCATGCTTTACTGGTTTTCGTTTTCCGTGGCCCTTGCCCGTAGAGTTTGAATTAGGCTTTGCTGGTCCAGAAGCGGTTCCTGCCGTCAAAACACTCTCCCTCGATTCTGAAAAGACTGAATCTGAGGGCAAACCATCTTCACTCATCTTCACTCGCTTCACTAGAAATCGCTCCATGATGTACGATCATCGAAAGTTTGGCATGGACGTGACTTACGAACGTAGCCCTAGCTACCGTAAACCTAAGCTAGCTAACGAATAATTTTTTAATTTTGTATTTTTTATTCTCCCTCCAAATATCCATACTTATGAACTAAATATATAATTATCAAATGTTCATATTTATACTTAAATTTATTTACTTTCAATTACTAACCAAACATTTGATTCTATTTTGTTTTCTCATAAATACGCGAACGAGGTTATAAATGGGATTTCCCAGTTTCCCTCCTAGGCCTCGAGCGAGTTTGCATATGTACAGTGTACGTATGCATGCGGTGATGTGGTATTGGGTATGGTGCATTGTACATGTAGTCAGCGCGTTGATTGGGCAGCTAGCTGCATACAACCAATGAACTTCCCTGCATACAGGTACCATGCAATTCGCAACTAGCGACATTATGTAGCACGATAGTCGTGTAGAGTCTAGTCAACATGTACTAGTATACGCGCGCATGCAGCTGATACGAAGCTAGGCTAGGTAAGCCGTTGAACACTAGCAGATATACCGCGTACACATACGTACGTACATCAACAAATTAAAGTTGATTGATGCGTTACGTTTATGATATCGATTGATAATGCAATGATTGATCACGGGTAAGTTGTGTTTGCTCTGATCCTTTCATCAATGGTGATGGGATTCAGGGATTGCCAAATGATGGATAATGCATGAAAAACGTTGAATCTTGCCGCGGGAGTGATTTTTTTTTTTTTTTTTTGTGGGAGATCGCTCCCGCTATTGGATTTGCGAGAGCGACATTGGAACTTTCCCGAGCGAAATCGCACGTCGCTCCCGTGTATTTTTTTTCGCTGCTTCCCATCCATCCCTATTTTCTTCAACATATCTATTAATTTATTGTGTCTAACATATTTTCAGCTAGTATTCTTACAACAAAAATTGCATTCCTTGTTCCTTTATCTGTTACAAACCCATATTGTTCATCATCTATTTCTGCCCTTATTTCGTTCCTTATTCTGTTAGTAATGACTCTTAAGATTATTTTTGTTAAGTGGTTCATGATACTAATTGTTCTATGTTTGCTACATTCTAAAGTCCCATGTATTTTGGTAAAGCTATGAAAACTGACGGGCACATTTGCTCTGTTAATTCCCCAGTTCCATAACTTTATTGGCTAGTTCTGTCATAATTTTAATTCCAAAATCTCCCAAAGCCTCAAACATTTCCGTTGCCATTCTATTTTCTCCTACCGCTTTTCATTTTTTCATTTTTGATAGTGCTGCTTTTATTTCATCTACCATTATGTCTGGACCCTCTTCATTAAAAGTGTTCTCTAGTTCTTCCCTTACATCTGCAAAAAGTTCCCCGATGTATTCTTTCCATCTATCCATCATTTCTTTTTCTTCCATCGCTACTGTCCTTTCTTTCACACACACACACACACACACACACACACACACACACACACACACACACACACACACACACACACACACACACACCTTATATACTGAAATATATTCATCAAAAAGTCCTGTTTTCCATCAGCCGTTGTCCTTAAGGACAGAAGAACTGGTGATTTGACAGGGACGAGATAACGAAATACATCAACGGTTTCATCATTTCACTACAATAGTTTATCATAGATCATCATGCGTCATCACCCCATTTTTTAGGGGGCTTTAGGCCTTTTTTTTTGGGGGGGGAGAGGTAGGCCTACCCTCGGCAAAGCTCGAGGCGTGAAAGAAACTACGATTCCGTTTTCTAATCAGTCGGGATCTGATCAGATGTTTCGGGTCTTGCGATGCGCGTGACAGGACGAAAAGCACTCCTGTTCGCGCAGGTGTCGCTAATCCGAAGGGGAGCACAGGAGAGGAATTAAAGGGAAAATTAATCAGAGCATAAGAACATATAAACGAATTGGTTTGTAAAATACTCAAATGTACAAGAACCTAAAACTGGGAAAGGAAATGAGCAGAGAAAAATTATGGACATAGGAAAGAAGGGAGCAAGAGAGAGGCCAAGACAAGCTAAAGTCTCCTGCCAAGCTTACTGGAAAAGGGGAAAGTTTTCTTGTGGGAAGGCAAAGGAAGACCCTCCTTACTAAGATAGGCCGAGGCTATAGGACCACGTCGGAGGTGGAGATAAGGCCAAGAAAATTAGAGGGAGGGAGGGGGAGCTATGACCACAAACATCAGCTGGGTTGACTGCTCGTCGGCAAGGCACACGTGAGAGAGAGAGAGAGGAGAGAGAGCGAGAGAGAGAGAGAGAAACACTTTGGGTGACATGGGAAATAAGGGCACTAGAGCGGAACACGGGTGAAGGACGGACGGGGAGGGAGTGAGGGAGGGAGGAAGGAGGAGGAGGAGGAGGAGGAGGAGGAGGAGGAGGAGGAGGAAGAGGAGGAGGGGAAGGATGATGATGATGATGATAGGAGGTAAGGTATGACTCAAAATGAAGGAGCGGCATATCATCAGCCTTTAAAAAATGTATGTGTGCGCGCATGCGTGTGTATGTTACTGTACATGTATACACGTGCATATACATCTTATATACATATAGACATATTCACATACACAAATAGACATGGATATCTATTACAAAGGATTACAAAGGCAGAGCATGTCGACAGGAGACCTTTTGGTCCGTATCTAGGTCGAATGCAAAAAAAATCATAATAATGATAAATGAATAAACGAATTAATAAAAGATATAATAATGTAAATAATAAATAAATACAGAAATAAATACATAGGTATAGTTAAATAATAAACTAACAGCTAAATTGTAAATAATAATAAATTGACATATAACTAATAATAAATGAGAATCAAGCAAATAAAGATAAACAAACAGACAAATGATAACAAAACAAATAAACAAATGATATAAAATAAATCATAAGCATTACAGCATCTTGCTTAGATGTTTATTTAAATGATTCTTAAAGCTTCGAACTGAACTACATTGTACTGCCTCTGCAGGAAGTTTATTCCATTCATTAACTACACGGTTGGCGAAGTTGTTTCTACCCACTTCCAAATTAAATCTATTTCCAGACAGTTTGAGACCATTGTTTCTTGTCGGATTCTCATTCAGTGTGAAAAAAAATTCACTTTTGATGTTGTCAATTCCCTTTAGAATCTTAAAGACCTGTATCAAGTCACTTCTGGGTCTACGATTTTTAGGGAAAACAGATTCATATGTTTTAGTCGATTTTCGTATGATTTATTTTTGATATTTGGAATCAGTTTTGTGGCTCGCCGTTGTACTTTTCCAATCTGTCAGTGTCTTTAATGAGATTCGGGGACCATACGGAAACAGCATATTACAAATGTGGACGAACTAACGATTTATATAGCTTGTTCGTGAGTGATGGACTTTTGAAGTTAAAAGATCGCGCAATCAGTCTTAGAATCTTATTTGCTTTATCAGAGGCTGAAATACACTGGTTGGATGATTTGAGATCGTTACTGATAATTACGCCAAGATCTTTTTCACTATCCACTTTTGTTAACGAATTTCCAAATAATTTGTAATCGTAGTTAATGTTATTTTTACCTATGTGCATTACCTTGCATTTACGTGTGTTAAATTTCATTAGCCACTTTTCAGACCATTGCTGTAATTTATCTAAATCTTCTTGAATATCTAATTGGTTTAAGTGATCATTTGCCATTCCGCGCAGTTTTGTATCATCAGCAAATTTGGAAACAGAAGATTTTAGTCCATGGTCTATATCATTTATATATACTATGAATAGAAGTGGCCCAAGAACGGAACCCTGAGGAACTCCACTTGTAACCTTTTTCCATCCAGAAGTTTTTCCATTTAAAACAACTCTTTGTTTTCCATCATTCAACCAACTACTAGTCCAACTTAACAGGCTACCACTTATTCCGTGTGAAGCTAATTTAGTAAATAGTCTTTCGTGGGGGACGGTATCAAAAGCTTTTACAAAGTCTAGATATATTAAATCTATATTGTTTCTTTTGTCATAATTTGAGATAATTGTATTGTAGAATTCGAGTAAGTTAGTCACACAAAAACGTTTCCGTCTGAAACCATGCTGGTTATCATTTATCAAACAGTTATTTTCTAAATGATATATAGTGTGTACATATGTATATATGCATAAACACTATGTTCCAACTATGGGTTGATACCGTGAACCCAGCCGGATTACCTGCGCATTTTAGTAACGATGGCGGCCATGTCGATTAGCTATGTAATTTTCTTGAAAGGTGGGGAGGGGGCGGAGGGGGGAGAGCCAATATCGAAAATGTGTTGAAGGAAAAATCACAATAGATAGGGTTTATCGATCCACCCGTCCGGGTATTCGAAATTCGGCCAAGAGCCCACGGCGGCCCGAATCCTGTTCACTGACCCGTGAACAGAAAAGAAGAACAGTCTCCTGTTCACTGGGCCATGAACAGAGAAGACGACATTTGCAAAGGTGACGGGTTCTGCCGTAGCTACTCATTACCTCTTGCCGTAGGCTCCTCATCTTCATCATCTCTCAGACATATTCCCAGTTGTAGTAACTTGATTATAATTATTTACCGACCCCGCAACGAGTCCCCAAAGCGCATATGGCAAAAGTGACGGTTTCGGCCGAAGCTACTCCTGACATATGCTCCCCATGCCCTGTATTCATAAATACGCTTAAATATTAAAACTCTTCTTAAATCAGTCTTACATGGTATGGAAGGATATATGTATAAGGAATATATCATGACAGGAACTATGGTGTTATACGAGATGGAAAAAACAAACAAACGAAAGAATAACTGATTCAGAGATTTCGGTAATGCATTGGACCAGATTCCTAAGAAGGCGAGGTCGGAATACTTGAATATCTAATGACGATACAAAGCTTTCCTTTCAATTTGAGTATGAAAACGTCAAACAGAATCAAGAGCATGGTGGAATGGGGCGCAATTTAAACGGAAATATTATGAATATCTTATGAACTGTTTGGATAGCAAAAATGTTGCTTTCTTCTCAAATCCCAGAGAAAAAGAGCGGGAAATTTTGTATAGATATGAGTAGAGCAATATACATACTAAATGTAGGTTTCTATTCGTTACTAAGAGGTAATTAGCAAATAGAAAGAGCTGATATTTTTAGTGATAATTAGTGAACTTAGAATTAGAAAAAAGGAAAGGGCTAGTGATCTCTGCGGCCGATCTTAGTGCCAAGACTTAGGCTGTAAGTGTACCTGCATGGTTTAGTGGAAGGGTGCTTATAACTGGATATCGATTGTTGCATATGCACATACACACATACATACATACATACATATATACGTACACACATACATACGTACATAAATACGCACATATATAAATACATACATGCGTGCATAAATACATACATACATGCAAACGTACATACAGTACATACATGTATGCATACATGCACCAAAAGGCCTCTTCTCCTTTATAAGGGAGGTGACCACCCAAGGCACGCACCCACCCTTCGCACATCCCACGCCCATTCTTCGCAAGACACAGCATGTTTGTCAAAAACGAAGAAGCCGTAATAATAAAGAGGTAAAGCAATGGTAAAGGTTTTGAAGTAGATGGTAAGAATATTTTCCCTCAAATATTGTGGTAAGTGTGGTTGTGTGGACTGAACTTTCTCTGAAAGAGAATACTGTAACTCAGCAGTGTGGTTTCAAGGATCAGCATCAAGTATGACTTGCGTGTTTGCTGATCTTCATAGTTTAGAGAAATTCTAGGAATGAATATCTAAGCAGCCGTAATTTTTCAATAAGTTCAAGCAAACATACGCCACAATACATATATACGTATATATATATATATATATATATATATATGTATATATATATATATATATATATATATATGTATACGCATACACACACACACACACACACACATATATAAATATACACACACATATACACACACACACACACACACACATACACACAAACACACACACACATATATATATATATATATAACATAAGAACATAAGAATGAAGGAGACTGCAAGAGACCATAAGGCCTACACAAGGCACCTTCATATCCATCACCACCTGTCATCCCCATCCATAAAGTTGTCTAACCGTTTCTTAAGACAACTGATAGTTTCAGCGCTCACTACATGGTTACTAAGTCTATTCCATTCGTTGACCACCGTATTAAAAAACTAATTCTTGCTTATTTCCTCCTTAAATCTAAACTTCTCCATTACTGCGAGTCCTGCCCTGTTGTTTTAATATGATGGCCTTGATCCACTTAAACACCTCTATTAGATCACCCCGCACTCTGCGTCTTTCCAGAGAGTGTAAGTTAAGGTGCTTAAGCCTCTACTCGTATGGCAAATTTCTGAGTCCATGTATCATTTTGGTCATTCTTCTCTGTACTGATTCTAGTGAATTGATGTCCATTCTATAGGAAGGAGACCAAAACTGTACCGCATAGTCAAGGATGGGTCTAACTATCGCTAGATAGAGTTTGATAATTACCCCTGCACTTCTATTCGTTACCGTCCTAGTAATGAAACCTAATGCTCTGTTAGCTTTATTCCTGGCGCTAATGCACTGTTTCCTGGTTTTAAGGTCCGGACTCGCAAGAACTCCCAAGTTTCTCTCGCACTCAGTTTTCTCTAAAAGCGTGTTATCTAAGCTGTATATATTTTTGGGGTTGTGTAGCCCTACGTTTGACATGCTACACTTAGAGATATTTAAGGTCATTTGCCATTTCACCGACCATGTGAACCATTTGTTAAGATCATCCTGCAGAATCTCTGCGTCGTCTCCTGACCTAATTAGGCGTCCTATTTTAGTGTCATGAGCGAACTTACTAACATCACTATTTATCCCATTGTCTAAGTCGTTTATGTACATAATGAACAACAAGGAACCCAAAACCGAGCCCTGGAGGACCCCACTAGTAACATTGCCCCACCTGGATTTTACTCAATTTATGGTGACCCACTGTTTTCTGTTACTGATCCAAGCTCTAATCCATTCTAAGACATTTCTTCCTATGCTATATGCTTTGATTTTATCTAGTAGTCTCTGGTGTGGCACCTTGTCGACCGCTTTGCTAAAGTCAAGGTAAATCACACCATAACTATCATTGTTGTCTGACGCCTTATATACTTTAGTGTAAAAGGATAGAAGATAAGTCACACTTGACTTACCCTAAGAGTATGTATGTGTGTATGTTATATATACAAATACATACATATATATATATATATATATACATACATATATATACATGTATATATATATATATATACATATATATTTATTGGTATATATATATATGTCTATATATCTATATATATGTATGTATATATTTGTATATATAAGTCTGTGTATGTTTATATATACAAGTATATGTATGTATATATATATATACATGCATATATATGTGTGTGTATGTATATATGTGTATATAATACATATATATATCATATATAAATATATGTATATATATACACACACACATATATGTATATATATATATATATATATATCTATGTATGTATATATATGATATGTATGTATGTATATATATATGTGTATGTGTGTGTGTGTGTGTCTGTGTCTGTGTGTGTGCGTGTGTGGTTATATATATGTGTGTATATATATATATGTATATACTGTATATATGTGTATATATATATGTGTATATATATATATATATATATATGTGTGTGTGTGTGTGTGTGCGTGTGTGTGTGCGTGTGTATGTTAAAGACAGATTGAACATTTTTAGAAGTTCTGCCATGGGATTCGAACGCTGACCCGTGCGTCCATAATCACGAGGTCAAGACGCTAGCAACCGTGCTACATGTGATGGTTCAAAAGGACTGTACAAGTCCCCGACCACGCTTCACGTAACATCAGAAGATCTAGTCGCATTTTCATCCAATCCCCGTATTAGGCGAGCCCTCCCACAAGTTGTATATGTAAAAGACAAATTGAACATTTTTAGAAGCTATACATATATATATATATAATGTATATATAGATATGTATATACCTGTATATATATGTATATATATAGATATGTATATATATATATAGATATGTATATATATATGTATATATATATATATATATATGTATATATATATGCAGAGTCCACTAGGAAAAGGAAAAACACACGGAATCCGAGCGCTTTCGTGATATATTCACATTATCAAGGAATACAGAAAGATGAGAACAAAAAATGGAGATACAGAGTATAAATAGGACAAGAGAGACATTTACCCACCTCTCCGAAGCCTGAAAGCTCAGGTTGGGTCACTCGGTGAGGTCATGGAAGCATATCATTATTACATTAACTTTTAAAATATGTACTATTTATATTACTGACAATATATGGATCTAATTTATATAATCCTAAACTATTATTAATGAGTTGGTCATAATTGCATTTGATAATTCCTGACTCTATGATATTTCTTTCTGTTATATTCTTACATTGTATAATTTTTGAAGCATTTTTCCAGTCAATAGGACGGTCAAATTCACAAACATGTTTAAAAAGTGCACTAGATTCTTGGCCCTTTTTTATGCTGTTTTTATGCTGTTTAATCCTAACGTCTAATTCTTTTCCTGTTTGACCTACATAATATTTGTCACATTTACTACAAGGTATTTTATATACACAGCCTGTAGAATTGTCAGGGGAATTCTTTATGAGAAGATTTTTTAGAGTTGTGTTGTTCTTGAAGGCTACATTTACATTGAAAATTTTTAAGAATATTAGGAATCTCTATAAGATTTTCATTAAAAGGAAGTACAAGTAAATTCTTTTTCTCAAACTTTTGTTTTGGTTCCCCTTTATAGAATGTCCTTTTTGCTTTTTTGAAACATTTGTCCAAAAAGAATTTGGGATATCTCAACTGTGTTCCGATGTCATAAATTTTGTTCATTTCGTCATCCACAAATTCTGAACTGCAGATGCGCAGGCCACGAAGGAACATGGAATAGAATGCTGTCTGTTTAATTCTATTATGGTGGGCTGAATAGTAATGTATATACGCGTTGACATTGGTTGGTTTTCGGTGAATACTGTATTTAAATTTCTTATTGCATCTGTGAATGTTACAATCTAAGAAAGAAATGCATGAATCTTTCTCAATTTCTATAGTGAATTTTATAGAAGGAACCAATTGATTTAATTTAGTTACAAAGGTATCAACATTTTCATTGTTAGGCCAAATACAGAGAATGTCGTCGACATACCGAAACCATTTGACCTTCTTGGGAAGTATGTTTGCTAAAAGCTTGGTCTCAAAAAATTCCATGTAGATGTTGCTCAGAACGGCTGATAGGGGATTTCCCATCGCCATCCCAAATTTCTGTTTATAAAATTTTCCATTAAACTCAAATTTACAGTCTTTGATACATATCTCAATAAGGTCAATAATGGTTTTAGTATCATAAGAAAGATTGTGGTGTGGTAATTCTTCCGTTAGAAATTCAAGCAGGTCATCAATTGGAACTCGAGTGAATAACGAAGTAACATCATATCTGATCATTTTAAAATCATAATCTATCTCAAGTCTATTCAATTTATCAATAAGATCAATATTGTTTTTGACATTTGCTTTTGATATTTTTCCTACGATTGGGTTCAATAGAGTCACCAGCCATTTGGACAGTTTGTATGCTGCTGATCCTATTGAACTTATAATTGGTCTAACAGGGTTGTTTTCTTTGTGTACTTTGATTAATCCATACATATAAGGTAAATTTGGTGAAATGGACATAAATTTCTTAATCAAATTGTCGTCTTTCTTAAATATGCTCTTAATTTTCTTATTAAAAGAGCTGTTCACCAAGTCCAACGGATTTTTATTAAGCTCACAATATGTCTCGGTGTCCATGAGAATTTCTTTCATTTTTTCTAGATAATCAGTTTTGTTCATTATGATTAAAGTATTCGATTTGTCTGCTTTAGTGATATGAATGTCTTGGTCTTTTTTGAGTTTTTTTTTTAAAGTATTTTCGAATCTTAAAGGACAATTAGCATTGCTATTTTTTGCCATTGCACCATATATTATTCCTTTGCAAATATTTAAGTCTTCTACTGTTAGATCACCAAATTTATCTAAATTACAAAAAGATTTAGTGATTTCTATACTTTCTATTCCTTGTTTTGTTGTAGCGAACTTCAAACCATAACCTAGTGCGGCCTTTTCATTACCGCTTAGAACTTTATTGGATAGATTAATCACAAAGTCTGGGTTGGCATGCATGTTCCAATCACTATTATCAATCAAGCTTTTCAATTTTTTGTTTAACTTAGTTTCAGTTTTTGAACATTCAATTCTTAGTTTGTTGTATATATTGTCAAGTAATAAGGTTTTCCAATTATCAGGTATAGTATTCATAAAAGCACTTTTCTTTTCACTTAACACATTAAATGCTTCTTTTACTTCAATGTTAGTTATTTCAATGTGTTTTTTGAGGATAAGACGTTGGAATTCATCAAACGATTTATCAGAAAGTTTAAAAAATCTATTTGGTAAAATAGATTTCGGGATCACTTGTTCGTTGTAGCACTTTTTCATAAACTTTAACCGCAACTTGAGTTTATGGGCTTTCAAAAGAGAAGAAGAAAATTTAGTAGCGAAGGGGAACAGTCCAGGGCAGTTCAGACGAAAATAGTTGAAGAGGCTCGTGGTTTCCATTATGCACAAATTTCACAAGTCACACGTGAATCACAAATATGCAGAGTCCACTAGGAAAAGGAAAAACACACGGAATCCGAGCGCTTTCTTGATATATTCACATTATCAAGGAATACAGAAAGATGAGAACAAAAAATGGAGATACAGAGTATAAATAGGACAAGAGAGACATTTACCCACCTCTCCGAAGCCTGAAAGCTCAGGTTGGGTCACTCGGTGAGGTCATGGAAACATATCAGTATTACATTAACTTTTAAAATATGTACTGTTTATATTACTGACAATATATGGAAAAGAATTAGACGTTAGGATTAAACAGCATAAAAAAGGGCCAAGAATCTAGTGCACTTTTTAAACATGTTTGTGAATTTGACCATCCTATTGACTGGAAAAATGCTTCAAAAATTATACAATGTAAGAATATAACAGAAAGAAATATCATAGAGTCAGGAATTATCAAATGCAATTATGACCAACTCATTAATAATAGTTTAGGATTATATAAATTAGATCCATATATTGTCAGTAATATAAATAGTACATATTTTAAAAGTTAATGTAATAATGATATGCTTCCATGACCTCACCGAGTGACCCAACCTGAGCTTTCAGGCTTCGGAGAGGTGGGTAAATGTCTCTCTTGTCCTATTTATACTCTGTATCTCCATTTTTTGTTCTCATCTTTCTGTATTCCTTGATAATGTGAATATATCACGAAAGCGCTCGGATTCCGTGTGTTTTTCCTTTTCCTAGTGGACTCTGCATATTTGTGATTCACGTGTGACTTGTGAAATTTGTGCATGTATATATATATATATATATACACACACATTAACAACCACATTGCACTTTAATTCTAAGCCCTCAACATCGGGAGACCCAATGGGGCCACATGCAGAAATTGAAATGCGGTACTGCCGAGAACTCGAACTCAGCGATCCCATGACAAGTGCCGTAATAACCAGCCAACTACGCTATCTCTCTTGATAGCGTAGTTGGTTAGTTACTACGGCACTTGTCATGTGATCGCTGAGTTCGAGTCCTTGGCAGTAAAGGATTACAAAGGCGGAGCATGCCGACAGGAGACCTTTTGATCCATATCTAGGTCGGATGCACAAAAAAAAAAAAAAATCATATTAATAATAAAATAATAAATAAAAACTATAATAATGTAAATAACAAATAAAATACATAAATAAATGCATAGGTATAGTTAAAATAATAAACAAACAGGTAAATAGTAAATAATAAATTGACATATAACTAATAATAATTGAAAATCAGACAGACAAACGATAACAAAACAAAAACAAATAATATAAGATAAATTATAATCATTACAGCATCTTACTTAGGTATTTATCTAAATGATTCTTAAAGCTTCGAACTGAACTACATTGCACTACCTGTACCACATTTCAATTTCTGCATGTAGCCCCCATTGGGTCTCCCGATGTTGATGGCTTAGAATTAAAGTGCATTTTGGTTGTTAAAATGTATCTCTAATCACTGGGACCCATTCAGTGTTGTACATATATATATATATATATATATATATATATTTATATTATATATATATATATATATATATATATGATTGTGTGTGTATAGACCATTTGTTTTCATGCATGTAAGGGTGTATAAAATTTCCTTTTTTTCATTTACCTATACATATGTATAATTCTTTACATATGTCCAAATTTAGCTCATAGATAAGCTTTACGCATTACTACATCTAATTTCCTCTATACTCTATTGAAAGTCCGTTGATAATATATGAAATGTAATCAATGTTTTATGTTTAATCTAGTATTTTTGTGTATATTGTCATTATATCTTATTTCAATTATCACGATTTCTTATTTTCATTTTATTTTATTCACTGACTTGTTTATGTTTCAACTTTATTATTATTTATTTGTTGGTACTATTAATATTATTGGTAGTATTATTATTTAAACTTTATTTGTTTATTTATCTATTTGTTTATTCATTATTTTCATCTATTATATTTTCATTTTTATAATTAATGTTAGGGTATTACTAATGATTCATTTTTATTTATGTATCTACTTATTAATTTGTCTTTATTTGTTTTCATTATTTTCTTTATTTATATATATATATATTTTTTTTTTAATATGACGGACCGTTTTTACGCCTTGGTGGGATGCTCGTCCCCCATTGGCCTTGGCCTACGGAGCGCAGGTGCAAGTGCCCTTCCTGTCCGGAATCCGGGAGCTCCGGTTATGAGACAGATGTCTATTGTCCGAACACCTGTTTATGAGCATCTTTTATCTTTCGGTGGATCATTGAGCCCAGATTTAGAATTTTAATTCTTGCTATGGGATTTTTTTTTTTTTTTTTTTTTTTTTTTTTTTTTTTCCAGAGGTCACATTGTCCACGGACTTCGAAGTGTCTGTGTTATAATGGGTAATAAGGCACTTGGTACCCATAACTGGGCTTTGATTATGTATATTGTTTGAATGATTTCGTTAGAATTGTTTTTCTAATATGTGCCTAACTTCACACATACATACACGCGCGCGCGCAGATACACACGCGCACACACAGACACACACATACACACACACACACGCGTGCGCGCACACACAGATATATACGCACACACATAGACACGCACACACACAGACACCCGCACACACACACACAACAGACACGCGCGCTCGCGCGTTTTTCTTCCACTTTTCTCTCGACCCCACGGGAGAGAATTGTTTTTCAGCCTGAAAATATTCTCGTTTCATCAGCTGTGCTAGAATGTCGACGTCATTTTCCTTTCAGACCATTTCTGAAATGAAAGACCTTTTTATTTTGCTTCGATAAAAAAGGAGAGAGAGAGAGAGAGAGAAAGGGAGAGAGAGGAGAGAGAGAGAAGGAGAGAAAGAAAGAGAGAGATAGGGAGAGAGGAGAAAGTAAGGAAGAGAGAGAGTGAGAGTATTGGAGAGAGAAAAAAGTGTGGTTGAGAGAGAGAGAGAGAGGGGGGGGGAGAAAGAAAGAGAGAGATAGATAGATAGAGAGAGAGAGAGCAAAGGAGAGAGGAGATAATAAGGAAGAGAGACTGAGAGAGAGCAATGGAGAGGGGAAAAAGTGTGGTTGAGAGAGAGAGAGAGAGAGAAAGAGAAGGAGGAAGAGAGAGAGAGAGTAAGGAAGAGAGAGAGAGAGAGTAAGGGAGATAGGAGAAAGTAAGGAAGAGAGAGTGAGAGTAATGGAGAGAGGAAAAAGTGTGGTTGAGAGAGAGAGAAAGAGAAAGGGAAGGAGGAAGAGAGAGAGAGAGAGTAAGGAAGAGAGAGAGAGAGAAGCTTTGTTGTTGTCCTTTTGGTCCCTAGCGCCACCCCGCGGGATAAAACACAACCCCGGACCTGATTCTGCATTAACTGTCAATTTAATTTTTGTTTTTCGCTCTGATTTAAATGAATGTGCGTTAACAGTCCCTATAAATTATGTATTTTGACATTGGTGCGGTGTGTTTATCAGATGTGAAATCTGTTTTTGTCCCATGCAATTTTCTATTAACGGCTTTGCCTACTAATGCTATACAATGTGAACCTGTAAAATATCTGAGTTCACCAATAGAATAGTGCCATATCAGTGATCATGCATTATTCGGTTTATCAACGTGCACTCATCAATCAGCCATCTTGACCTTTAAAACCAATATCAAGACCAACATTTTCAGTGAGGCCATCTTGATTAAACTTGGAAGCACACTGGCCGAGCGGGTTAGGGCGTCGTTACTTGCTGTGAAGGTCGAGGGATGACTGTTCGAACCCTGTTGCCGGCAAAGTTGAACGAAGGGTAAGTTTCATTAAATTCCACGGTTCAGAGTTCTCTGTAAGGGCCACCGTCCTAGCCTCCTGATAGCAGAGAGTTTGTGACGTTAAACCATCATAATCTTGATCAACTCTCCATTGCGGTTTGACCCGAATTCTGTTAATTTAATGATTCTGATCTGGCTAGCACCAACCAAATGGATTTTTATAAGCTCCGCCACTGAGATTCGAACCCTGTGTTTTGTTCACATAATCACGAAAGAAGGACGCTAGCCACTACTCCACGACAATATTACAAAAGGAGTTGACAGCTCCCTGACCATACTCATGTGGAGTAGCGGTCCGTTGTCTCATTTTCGTCAGGCGAGCCATCCGACAAGTTGTGAATTTAGGACAAATGAATCTCCAGAGGGACTCGAACCCTTGGCTGTGCCGACAGAATCTAACCTCGGTTTCTGAAACCCTTAATTAATTGGTGGTTTTAATCTTTCTAAAGATTCGTCAACACATGAAACTCAGTGAAGATTATAACTCTTTTTAAATCTCCAGTCTTCATTTGCTGCTCTCCATATTTGATATTTTCAGTTTTGGTGATATAATGACATATGGACATCGGAATGGAGGAGGCTGCAAGAGACCATAAGGCCTACAATAGGTAGTTCCATGTCCATTATCACCTGTCATCTCTATCCATAAAGTTATCTAGCCCTCTCTTGAAATAACCAATTCTTTCAGCGCTCACTACGTTGCTACTAAATCTATTCCATTCGTCACCACTCTGTTGATAAACCACTTCTTGCTTATTTCCTTCTTAAACCTAAGCCAGTTCCTTTTAGAAATTTAAAGATATTTTTTGTTATTTAGGGAAGAGTTTTATTCTTCTCAAATCGACGAATCCACCCCCCCCCTTTTCTTCTTCTTTTTCCAACTTCGGTAAGGGGTAGAGAGAGGTTTAGAGGAAACTCTAGAGAGGAAAGACATGATGAGAGAAAAGAGATGGGGACCCGTTGTTTGGTTTCTTTATACAATAAAAGGGCTTTCACCGATTCTCTCTCTCTCTCTCTCTCTCTCTATATATATATATATATATATATATACATATATACATAAATACATATATACATATACACATATACATATACACACATACACATATACACATATATACATAAGTACGTATATACATATATACATATACACATATACATATAAACATATACACATACACATATACACACATATACATATACTGTATATATATATATGCATATATACATATACACATATACAGAGGGGCCTCACTTGGGGGGGGGAAGGGGGCATATGCCCTAGGGCGGCACATTCAGGGGGCGGGGGCGGCAATTCTGGTCTGACCATGCCGCCCACAAGGCTGACAAAATAATTATGATAAAAAAAGGTCAAAGGAGCCCTGGATATTTTACCGTAATATACGAATTTTGCGTTAGAATAAACAAAATATGAAATATTTTCCCCTTATCCTTTCTACAATAGGGACATTGAATACAAACCTTATAATCCATTTAATTATTTCGCAATCCGATAGCTAAAACAGGCTGTAAGGGATAGTGCAGATGGAAAGTGGTGATGGGGGAGGGGAGGGAGCGTCACTGAGAACTTTGCCTCGGGGTGGCATTTTGCCCTAGGGTGGTACTTAGGCATGTAAGGGCTCTGCATATACATATACACATATATATGTATATACATACACACACACACACACACACACACACACACACACACACACACACACACACACACACACACACACATATATATATATATATATGCATGGACGCGAGCACAGACACACACACACACACACACACACATATATATATATATATATATATATGTATATATATTATGTATATATATATATATATATATTATATATATATATACACAAGAGGGAACAGAAATTAAATGGCCACTTTCTTATAAGAATGAAGAAGACTTTTGGTACATAGAATAATTTCTTTTGATATATAGATCGAATTCTTCTCTCTTTGTCCTCGAATTTCATCCGACTGGTTCCTACCACGAACTGAAATGAAAACTTGGGTAAGATGTGATGAGCTTAATGAGTTTTGTGTTGTGATGAGGCGCATCAGAGTTCCAACCTTCAAAAAGGGACAATTGCCCTTTTGCAGAAGGGTTAATCGAGTCAGCTTGACTTATTGCGAAATCTAACGTAGATTACATAAGAACATAAGAATGGAGGAGACTGCAGGAGACCATAAGGCTTATACTGAGAAGTTCCATGTCCCTTCCCACCTGTCATCCACATCCATAAAGTTATCTAACCTATTCTTTAAACAACCAATTGTTACAATGCTCACCACATGGTTACTAAATCTATTCCATTTGTTCGCCAATCTGTCAGTAAACCAATTCTTGCTTATTTCCTTCTTAAACCTAAATTTGTCTAATTGAACTGAAACTTGGTTTGCTATATTCACGTTGTAAACATGTTCAGGTCGTGGAGCTCATGTGGCCAGAAAGCATTCCAAGAGCAAAGAGCAAAGGCTCAATGTGAAGAAGGATAACCAAAGAAAACAGCAACTGGGGATGAAGTCTTAATGGAATAGACGCTTTGCTTCTCTGAGCTTCTTCAAGTACTGTTCTTGGAAACGTCTCAAGAAGCGAAACGTTGTACATTCAATAAAGGCTTCACACATTCTCTCTCTTTCTCTCCCTCCCTCCCTCCCTCTCTCCCCCCTCTCTCTCTCTCTCTTTCCCTCTCTGTCTCACCCTATCTCTCTCACCCCCTCTTTCTCTCTCTCTCCTATATTTCCCTCTATCTCTTTTTTCTCTCTCTTCCTCTCTCTGTGCCTGTCTCTCCCTCTCTGTCGATCTCTCTCATTTCTCTCTCTCTCTCTCTCTCTCTCTCTCTCTCTCTCTCTCTCTCCTTACTTTCACTCTGCTAGGCACAGAACCTCTGTATCTGAGATCAGCATTAGTACTGAAAAAGAGAGAAATATACAATAAACCGTGTATAACTACGCGGACTCTTCGGCTCCTCCTCCTCCTCCTCCTCCTCCTCCAATTCCTCCTCTTTCTTCCTCACTTTCCACGGAACCAGATGACTGTATAACACAATTTATTGAAGAACGAATGAACAGAGACTGGAACATAAGTTATTGAAGAACGAATGAACACCGCAGGCGACAGGTGACCGTTATTTCGCGGAAAAGAACGAACGTCAGTGGAATCATCTCCGCTAGATTTAGACAAAATGTCCGAACAAAGACCTCGACTTTATCACAGCAGCTCTGTTCTACCTGTGGAAAAAGAGAGGGAAGTGTCGGAAATTCTGCCCGGTTATCAAAATCTCACAGCTGCAAAACTGAACATATTTTGATACAACGCTTGGTTGTTGTTGTTGTTATGGACTACTTTGCCGTTGTTGTTGTTATGGACTAGTTTGCCGTTATTATTGTAGACTAATTTGCCGTTGTTCTTCTTATGGACTAGTTTGCCGATGTTGTTGTTATGGCCTAGTGTGCCGTTATTGTTATTATGGACTATTTTGCCGTTCTTGTTAATATTGTTGTTACGAGCTACTTTGCCGTTGTTGTTGTTGTTGCTATGGGCTACTTTGCCGTTGTTGTTGTTATTGTTATGGACTGTATTTTACCAGTGCCTCCATCATTGTCGACAACCTTGCACCGCTGTCGTGTGTTCTCTTGTATGTCATATGATGGTTTATTTCGTTAATGGATGGAGACTTTGTGATTAGGAGAGATGTGGCAGCACCGCAGAGGGAGAGACATAGCGGTAACACCGCAGTGGGAGAGAAATAGCGGCAAAACTGCAGAGGGAGAGAAATAGCGGCAACGCTGCAGTGGGACACATAGCGGCAGAACTGCAGAGAGTTAGCGGCAAAACTGCACAGAGGCAGACATAACGGCAGTACTGTACGGGGGCAGACGTTAGGCAACACTGCAATGGGGCAGAGTTAGCGGCACCACCGCAGAGATAGAGAGTAAGCGGCACGGTCGCAGAGGGACAGAAATAACGGCAACACCGCAGAGGGACAAACAACGGCACCACCGGAGAGAGAGTTAGCGGCAACACCGCAGAGGGACAGTGTTAACAGGTGCAGTACCAAAACATGCAGACCTTAATCAAATTTGGACCGATGTTCCGCGTGAGTTGATATTAGCGCATTTCCTCCGACTGACAAATGGAAAAATCCGGGACGGACAATTTGGAGGCGTCGCCGTGTATAAAACAGAACTTGAACGCACAGATATCAGAACGGACAAGTCAGACAGCCCTTTTTACCTCAGGTCAGCTCACAAGCCGACCAAAGTCGCTTTTATTCCATCCTGCCTGATCAAAATTGCATGCATGAGTGTCAGCCTTGCATGATCCTCATTTGCTCCCGTCTTCCCTAATTGCTCTAATTGGATGAAGGGCCCTGTTAGGGGGAAGAGAAGACACAGAGCGGGTGTCCTCGTTGTCAGCTCCTACAAGAGAACCAGTAAATATGTATTCTCACATCGGAGCGTCTGGTTTCTCGGTCGTCCCGCAGGTGTCCTGTGAAGTGTTGTTTATATGCTGTAATGTCCCCTTCCCCACACACACTCTCTCTCCTCTCTCTCTCACTCTCCCCCTCTCTATTTCTCTTTATATATATATATATATATATATATATATATATGTATATATATATGGGTATATATATATATATATATATATATATATATATATATATATATATATATATTATATATGGGTATGTATATACATACACACACACACACACACACATATATATATATATATGTATATACATATATATACATGTATATATATAACATATATATATATATATACATACATGTATATATATATATACATACTATATATATACGTATATATCTATATATATATATACATATATATATATATATATATATTTATATATGAACATTTTTAGAAGCTCCACCATATACGAACCCTGACCCGTGCGTCGAACAATCACAGGCACACACACGTTAGCAGCTATGCTACGGTGATGGTTCAAAAGGACTGTATAGTCCCCGACACGCTTCACGTAACATTGGAAGATCTAATCTCAATTTCATCTAATCCCGTATTAGGCGAGCCTTCCGACAAGTATGTTTCTTAAGACAGATTGAACATTTTTAGAAGCTCCACCATGGGATACGAACCCTGACCCGTGCGTCGAAAATATATATACGTTAGCAGCTATCTATATGGTTCAAAAGGACTGTATAGTCCCCGACCACGCTTCACGTAACATTGGAAGATCTAATCTCAATTTATCTAATCCCGTATATATATATATCTATATGTATATATATATGTATATATATATATATATATATATATATATATATATATATATATATATATATACAAGTATATATTAACAACCACAATGCACTTTAATTCTAAGCCATCAACATCGGGAGACCCAATGGGGCCACATGCAGAAATTGAAATGCGGTACTGCCGAGGACTCGAACTCAGCGATCACCTGACAAGTGCCGTAGTAACTAACCAACTACGCTACACTGGGATCCATTCAGTGTTGCACACACACACACACACACACACACACACACACACACACACACACACACACACACACACACACACACACACACACACACACATACACACTCACACACACACACACACATATATATATATATATATATATATATGTATACATACACACATACATATATGTATATATATATATATATAAATGTATACATATATATATATATATATATATATATATATATATATATATATATATACTCTATGAATATCACAAGAAAGTAATGCCGTAGCACATTGATGAAATTATACTAATGACCCACTTTCGGAGAAGAATAGGCGAAAGTAAAAAGATCCGTATATTTCGATCACTATCTGTGATACTCTTCAGCAGATGTGATTACAGAGTGGAGAAAAGCATGTATATATACAAAAGTAGTGAGATGAACAGGTAGGGACGGCGACTCAAGTCACGTGTCCAGCGCTACGTGGACATTGGTGAATTTTGTCCACTGTTAGTGGTCACCAGATTGTATAACTTCCTTAGCTGTAAATAAGCTGCTACCCTCTACACTAACAGTGGACAAATTTCACCAATGTCCACGTACCGCCAGACACATGACCTGAGTCCCCGTCCCTACCTGTTCACCTCGCTACTTTTGTATATATACATGCTCTTCTCCACTCTGTAATCACATCTGCTGAAGAGTATCACAGATAGTGATCGAAATATACGGATCTTTTTACTTTCGCCTATTCTTCTCCGAAAGTGGGTCGCTAGTATATATATATATATATATATATATATATACATATATATATATATATATATGTATATATATATATATATATATATATATGTATATATATATATTCTTGTGGAGTGATTTTTTCAATTTTATATTTACTTGACTGTGGAAAAGGTGACAAAATGGTATAATATCAATCACGTAAAATTATAATATAATTGAAGCATATCCTGATCGACCACCAGCCATTTATTATATGGCATATTCGAATTTTAACATGTTCAGCGGCTGTGTGAGGTTTGTGGTACCTGGGCGGATTACATGATTTGCCTTGCAGTTAGGCTTGAGCTATTGAGCTGGGAGTGTTATAAATCTATGTATATACACTACACAATGGTAATCTTCACTTTAAGTGGTTAACTGAGGGGAAGGGATGCGGCATCCCACAGAGAGCTCTACAATGTAAACATTCTATGACGTGATATAATGGCTCAGTGTTAACTTTTCTTTATTCACTGATATATCACGGTTTTGTTCGGGCTCGTGTTGCTTCTCGCCAGCTTATGCCAAAGCTTGATTCAAACTGTGACTATAAGTTCTAGATTCATCAATAACTATGAATGGATAACTCAAACTTTAACATGAGAATAATTGTATGCAATAAATAAATAATAAATAGATAAATAAATAAATAAACAGAATATGTGTAATTTCATGTTTAGTATCATTTGATGTATTCGTTGAAAAGTAAAATATTTTTGTAAATTTAGAACATCTGGAAATCAATAAAAAATGTCTGATACAAATACTTTTTTGCATAATGTCATATTAATTAATTGCTACCATTTACAACCTCAAATCTTTAAGAATAAAAAAATATTTTAGGGCCAATTGGCGAATAATGATATATTATTGTAAACTTAAACGTCTGGCGGTTGATCATAAAAATATCTGACTTAAATATAATTTTGGCATATTGATCTCTTAGTGAAACCTTTTACACACTCAAGTAAGTGAAAATTAGAAATATATATATTTGGGTGATTTTCACTCCACCCTAATGTGTGTGTGTGTATATATATATATATATATAATATATATATATATATATATACACACACATATGTATCCACATACTCGTACACGTACACGCGCTCGCGCGCGTTGATTGGGCAGTGTATGACTTCAGAGTTCTCATACATGAGAGTAAAAGTAGACAATCACGAGTCCAGCAGGTGATCCAATACCAGGGTGAATCAAACACTTGCACACACACACACACACACACACACACACACACACACACACACACACACACACACACACACACACACACACACAGTCGCAATTAACCCTTTCACGTCTATGTTCAAATATATTCCACCGCTAAAATGAACTACATCATTCGCACCAATATAATGCCCCTCTAAAATTAATTAAATCGTTCTCTCGCCAAAATAATACCCTCAATGAAGTGATCACTCACCAAAATAATACACCAGCTAAATTTAACGAAATTATCATTTCCATCTAAAAAACAACACCGCTAAAATCAACGAAATTATGACTCTCACTAGAATAAAAACCCGGCTAGAATGGTCGAAATCATCATTCAACGAAATGATACCTCCGATAGAATTGATTAGACAATCACTCACCAAAGTAATACCCACGCTAAAAATGATTCATTAATATCGCCAAAGGAATACCCCCCTCGAAATGAACGAAATCTCCACTCTCGCTAAAATAACACCTCTGCTAAAATGAGCGAAATTTCCGCGGCCATTTTCCATCATTCGGAATCACCATCGTTGGGATCACCGGGGACAACTCTCAGTTGCCGCGGAAGCTGCATATCCCAACAAGCGGGACAGAAACGCTCTGCTGCTAATTCCTTTGCGGCTGCCGCTGTCGTTGTAGCCCATGTCGCTAACCGCTGAAGTCCTGCGGGGGTGGGGGTGGGGCACCTCCACGAACTATGTCCTCGTCGTTTGCGTCATCGTAAACACGACCCAATGCCCTTGTACGTGCCTCCAACTACCACCATCAGCGTCACCACCACCACTACTACTACCACCACTACTACTACCACCATCACTAATACTACCACCACCACTAATACTACCACCACCACCACTAATACTTCCACCACCAGAACTACCACTACTACCACCAACACCATCAACACCATCACAGCACCATTACCACCATAACCACTACTAACACCACCACCATCATCACCACAACTACCATCACCATTACTAACACCACCACTACTAACACCACCACAACTACCACCACCACTACTACTACCACCACTACTAACACCACCACTACCACTATTACTACTACCGCCACTACTACTACCACAACTACTAACACCACCACTACCACTAATACTACTACCACTACTACTACTACTACTACCACCACTACTACTACTAACACCACTACCACCACTACCACCCACTTCTCCAGTACCCACGGCAATCTTTATAGTTTTGATTATGAAAAGCGTCAGATGGCCGAGAGAAAGAACCTTGCCGGAAGGGGTTACAATCCGTCCCGACCCTGTTCAATCCGGGCCCACAACGACGTCTCTGATAGCGACAAGAGCCTAAGAAGTCAAGAACAACAATATTCATAATGAAGATAATGATAATAATAAGAATAATGAGGATGGTATTAATGAAGATGGTGATGATTGATGATTATAGTAAAGTCACAAACTTCCCCAATCAGGAGGCTAGGACGGTGCCCCTTACAGAGCGTGGAATTTAATGAATCATGCCCTTGGTCCAACTCGCTGACGGCAGAGAACAGCCGTCACCTCGACCTTCGCAGCAAGTAGCGTTACCCTAACCCGCTCGGCCAGTGGGTTAGGATGTCGCTACTATTAACAACTAATAATAATAACAATAATGATAATAGATAATAATAATAATAATAATAATAATAATAATAATAACAATAATAATAATAATAATAATAATAATAATGAATAAATAAATAAATAAAAACAGAAAATTCTCACGATATACTCTTACCATATCCGCACATTACTCACCTCCACGCCCAGCCATTCCACGCCACCACCCCACCTCCCTCCTCCTCCGCCTGTATGCCAACAATTACACAAAGACCTCAATCGTCTGCAGCTGCAGCGGCGCCGACGTGCCCTTCCGTGGCGCGTCGTGGCGTGTTGCGGCGTGATGGGGGTCTTCACCCGGGCGCCAATGCACTTGACACTTGGGAAGGAACGGTGGTGGGGGAGGGGGAGGGTGTGTGTGTGTGTGTGTATGTATGTTTATGTGTGTGTTTTGTGCGTGTTGTGTATGTGTGTTTTGTGTGTGGTGTGTGTGTGTGTGTTGTGTATATGTGTGTGTTGTGTTTGTGTGTGTGTGCGCGTGTGTGTGTGTTGTGTATGTGTGTATGGTGTGTTTGTTTTGTGTGTGTTGTGTATGTGTTTTTTGTGTGTTTGGTGTGTGTGTGTGTTGTGATTGTGTGTGTGTGTGTGTGTGTGTCTGTGTCTGTGTGTCTGTGTTGTGTATGTGTGTGGTGTGTTTGTGTGTGTGTGTGTGTGTGTATGTGTGTGTGTGTGTGTGTGTGTTGTGTATGTGTGTATGGTGTGTCTATTTTGTGTGTGTTGTGTATGTGTGTTTTGTGTGTTTGGTGTGTTGTGTTTGTGTGTGTGTGTGTGTGTTGTGTATATGTGTGTGGTGTGTTTGTGTGTGTGTGTGTGTTGTGTATGTGTGTATGGTGTGTCTGTTTTGTGTGTGTTGTGTATGTGTGTTTTGTGTGTGTGTTGTGTATGTGTGTGTGTATGTGTGTGTGTGTGTGTTGTGTATATGTGTATGGTGTGTTTTTGTGTTTGTTTGTGTGTGTGTGTGTGTTGTGTATATGTGTTTGTTGTGATTGTGTGTGTGTGTGTGTGTGTGTTGTGTATGTGTGTGTGGTGTGTTTGTTTTGTGTGTGTTGTGTATGTGTGTTTTGTGTGTTTGGTGTGTGTGTGTGCTGTGTGTATGTGTGTGTGTGTGTGTGTGTGTGTGTGTGTGTGTGTGTGTGTTGTGTATATGTGTGTGGTGTGTTTGTGTGTGTGTGTGTGTGTGTTGTGATGTTGTGTCTGTTTTGTGTATGTGTGTTTTGTGTGTTTGGTGTGTGTGTGTGTTGTGTGTGTGTGTGTGTGTGTGTGTGTGTGTGTGTGGTGTGTTTGTTTTGTGTGTGTTGTGTATGTGTGTTTTGTGTGTTTGGTGTGTGTGTGTGTGTGTGTGTGTGTGTTGTGTAT
>NC_134781.1:56313101-56350601 GCF_046742065.1 Oratosquilla oratoria | reverse complement strand
CAAATTAAAATCACATTCAGTTACCCAAAGAGCATTTTCAGAAAAGGGGTAAATGTCCATCACAGAACTCCCAAGAATGACAATCCCGGAGTGTATAAGTTACCACGTCTTGATTGTGACGAAATGTACTGGGGACAAACGGGACGTGACCTACCCCCAAGAGTAAAGGAGCAAAAAATTCTGTAAAATACGGACAAGAAAACTCAGCTGTATTCCTCCATTCAAGTCTCTTAGATCACCGAATAGATTGGAAGAATGCAGCTACAGTATATCATTCAAATTGTAGTTTCAAAAGAAAAATTGTTGAATCTTTATTTATTAAACAATTTCCTAATTTCAACACATCAAAAGGTCAATGGTCACCAGATGCTATTACTAACTTGGCAGTAACCAAACTTATCTCCAAGGAACAAAAGGTCCGACCCCATCAAGGACACGTGACTTGAGGCTTCCCTAGTTCCCTTTTGTAGTATTTCCCTCTGTATATATGTTCTTGTCTTCCTATTCTATGTATGTACCTGCTGAAGAGGATCACAGTCAGTGGTCGAAATATACGGTTTACTCTGTATCTCAGCTTATCTTTCTCCGAGAGTGGGTCTAAGTTATATGTATATATATATATATATATATATATATATATATATATATATATATATATATATATATATATATGTATGTATATATATATACATATATGTATATATATATGTATATATATGTATATATATATATGTATATACATATATATATACATATATACATATACATGTATATACAAATATACATATATATATATATATATATATATATATATATATATATATATATATATATATATATATATATATATTTACAAATTCGTTGTAACCAAGGGGATGTTGTAGTTATATTCCTCTTGTCCTTCTTTTCTTGCACATAAAGCCATGAATGAGGATGCCAAGTGGTAATGGACATTGAACTGCCTAGTGTAGGCCTTATAGTCTCTTACAGTCTCCTTTATTCTTACGTTCTTAAAGCCAGAACCTAGCTTGATCAAGAGACGATGATGATTTTCAAAGGCTGTAACGTTTCTTAGTGGATAGTCTTGTTCAAATGTGGCCCACTAAAACCGAACTTGTGAATTATTTATTTGTTATGTTATGTCTCCATTGGGCTGAGGTACCGAAGCTGCATCGTCAGCCAAGGGGTAGACCGGGGATCCTGCATGGGGAACTTTAAGGGTGAATATGTGTTTTGTTACTTCTTCGGATACATTAGCAGAACTATATTATTCACCGATAACTAACAAACAAACCCTCTGGGTTCCAGGAAAAGACGCTAGATTGTCCACAAGGATAGAAACCCTAGTGAACTAGAGTTCATCACATGGTCCATGCATTCTGGAAACATGTATTGCAAAGAGGAGTCAGTTCCTCAAAAAAATGATTAATTAGGTCTAGACCCTACGAGATTGGCGGCGCGTTAGCGACTGGACTATCATTTCCCTCGTGTATCCGCTGCAGTGTATACATTGCAGTGTTTACACTGTGGTTGTTGCATTGGTAGGGAAGGGCAGAACTGGCTGCAATGGCCTCAGGGCTGGACAGTGTAACCGGTTGTTGGGACAGTGGGGAGGTTGAAGGGGAGGGACGGGAAAGGGGAAGGATGAGTAGGGGATGAGGGAGGAGGGAGTGGAAGGGATGAGAGAGGAGGAGGGGTGGAAGGGAGGAGGGAGTGGAAGGGATGAGGTGGAGGAGGGAGTGGAAGAGATGAGAGAGGAGGGAATGGAAAGGATGAGAAAGGAGAGAGTGGAACGAATGAGGAAGGAGGGAGTGGAAGGGATGGGGAAGGAGGGAATGGAGGAGATGAGGGAGGAGGGAGGAGGAAGTGGAAGGGATGAGGGGATGTAGTGGAAGAGAGGAGGGAGGAGGAAGTGGAATGGATGAGGGAGGAGGGATTGGAATGGAGGAGGGAGTGGAAGGAATGAGGAAGGAGGGAGTGGAAGGGATGGGGAAGGAGGGAATGGGGTGATGAGGGAGGAGTGAGGAGGGAGGAGGAAGTGGAAGGGATGAGGGGAGGAGTGGAAGGGATGAGGGAGGAGGAAGTGGAATGTATGAGGGAGGAGGGAGTGGAATGGAGGAGGGAGTGGAAGGGATGAGGGATGAGGGAGTGGAATGGATGAGGGAGGAGGGAGGAGGAAGTGTAAGAGATGAGGGAGGAGGGAGTGGAAGGGAGGAGGGAGTGGAAGGGATGAGAGATTAGGAGAGGAAACTTTTTTACAGCTCGGTCGGGATGTTTAGGGTTTGGATAAGAATGTGGGAATCGCGAGAAGGAGGATCCCTTGGGAATGGCGATGGGAAAGTGGGATTTCAAACCGCAGTTACAATGGCCTATTGGTCCGGGTGGCACTTGATGTTGATGTCAGGGAAGCACCTCATCATAAAGGAGAAGGACTTGGAGGATCAGATCCAGTGAAGTGATAACAGAGAGAGGTAGGGCAAGAGAGAGAGAGAGAGAGAAGAGAGCGATGGAGAAAGAGGAATAAAGAGAGTTTGAGAATGATGGGAATTTAACTTAAGGAGTTTGGGAAAAGTGTGAACGTCACCAAGTTTTGTAAACAAATGAAAACCCAACAAACGATAAAGAAAAAAAAAATGAATACTGAAAATGAGCTTTGGTTGTTATTCAGGTTTAGTTGATGGGTAAGTAGATCCAACTTCATCAACCGTGCAGTATACTCGTATTCCCTGAACGGAAAAAACTTCTCGTTGTCGCATAATACAGGGGCCGGATATGTGACATTTGATTGGACAGTGTTGTGTTGTCACCCTCCCTTATCCTGCCTCGCTGTGAACTTGATGGCCTCCTTGTGGTGTGTTTAAGGTCATATTTTGAAATAACGAGAGATGCAAGAAGAACGAAAAAATAATGAGGTAAAGACCATAAAGAAATTATAAGAAAGAAGAGAAGGACTAGGAAGAAGAAGAAAAAGAAGAAAATTTAGAAGATGAAGAGGAAGAAGAAGATGAAGATAAAGAAGAAGAGGAGGAGAAAGAAGAAGAAATAATGAAAGAACCCGAGAAAGAGGAAAAAGTAAAATTTCTAGAATAGAAGTGGAAAGAATTAAAGGGACGGACTTAGTGAATCTAGTTGTGGAATCTTGACGGAGAACAGAAAAAGAAAAACGAAAAAAAAAGAGGAAGCAAGTGGAAAAAGGTCTAAGTAAAAAGAGGAAGAGAAGAGAGGGAGAGAGGACAAAGGGGTAGGAGGAATAAGAGGGGAGAAGAGTAGTAGAAGAAGGAGAGGGAGAAGAAGGAGGAGGAAGAGGAAAAGGAGGATCAGAGATATGTTGAGGTAGACCGAGATGGAGAAAGGAAGAGGAGGAGGAAGGAAAAGACAGGGAAGAGTTAACGCAGGAAAGGAGACTGGGTAAGGAGAAAAGAGAGGATAAAGAGAAGAAGAGTGGGAGGAAGAGAGGTAAACTGGTGTTGAAAAGAGTGAAAGGGAGGATAGATAGGAAGAGAGGGAGAGAAAGAAGAAGAGAAAAAATCGACGAAAGGAGAGAGAAGGGAAGGAAGAAGGAAGAAAGGAACGAAGGAGGGGAAAGAGAGGGCGAAATTGAAGGACTTTAAGCGAATAATATAAAGATTGATAATGCAGAGGATGAAGAAAGGAAGAGAGGGAAAAGGATTAACGAAAGTATTAATAATGTAAAAGCACAAAGCTATGAAGATAATGGGAAAAAAGAGAGAAAAAGAGAAAGAGAGGGGGAGAGAGATAGCTAAAACAAGGGACCATTTAATGCTAAGGACCGGGAAAGGGGAAATAAGAATGAATAAGATAGAGAGAAAGAGTAATAGGGGAGAGAATGAAAACACTAGAGAGAAAAGAAAAACAAAAACAAAAATAATAGAGGGAGATAGTAAATATATAGAGACAGTTTAAAGAGAAAGTAGTAGAAAGAGTAGGAGAGGTTTGAGGGAGGGAAGGAGAGGGGAAATGATTAGGTTATGAAAAGAGGAAGAAAGTCTAGACGAAAACGAATAAACCAAAAGGAGAATAGAAAAGAGAGGAAAGAAAGAAAGAGTAGAGAGAAACAAGGGAATTAGAGAGGAAAGGGGAGCGTGGGAACGGAAGGGAAGGGGTCGAGGGGAGCAGACAGGGTGAAATAGGGAAGGGAAGAAAGGGGAGAAGAGGAGGAGGTAAAGATGGGGGAGAGAAGAGGAGATCAAGGTGGGGGGGAGAGAAGCTGAAGGCAATGGTTATAATGGCGAAGAGAAGAGAGGAATGAACGAATGAAGAAGAGGGATATAAGAAGAGGAGGAAGAAATAAGAAGAGGAATGGAAGAAGAAAAGAAAGGAAGAGGTGGAGGGGAGAGGAAAGGGGTAAAGGAGGGGTGATCAGAAGGGGAACTAGAGGAGGAGGACGAGGTAGGTAAGAAGGAGGAGGAGGAGGAGGGGTACGAGGAGGATAGGGAGTAATTGGAGGAGGAAGGGGGAGTATTAGGCGGAGTAGTAATATGAGGAAAAGTGGTAGGAGGATGAAGGGAAGGAGGAAAAGGAGAGGTGGGAGGAGGAAGGTGGGTAGGAGGAGGGAAGAGAAGGAGTGTGGGAAGAGAAGTAGTAGTTGGGGTAGGAGGAATAGTAGGAAGAGTAAGAGGAGTAGAAGGAAGGGTATGAGGAGTAGGAGGAGGGAGAGGAGTAGGAGATGGAGGGTAGGAGTAGAAGTAGGAGGAAGAGGGGTTGAAGGAGGGTAGGAAGGGGAGAGAAGCAAAATGGGAAAGGAAGTAGGTGGAAGGGTAGAAGGAGGAAGAAGAGGGGTAGGAGGAAGGAAAGAGGGTAGGAAGGGGAGTAGTAGTAGGGGTAGGAGGAAGAAGAGGGGTAGGAAGGATAGAAAAGGAAGGTAGAAAGGGGAGTAGTGAGAGAGAGGAGGAAGAGAGGTAGGAGGAGGAGGAGTGGGAACGCGTCGAAGGTGCATGGGAATGGCGCCAGGGAGTGAGGGAGCGCTCGACTTGGCAGCGACTGATTGTTAGCATTTTTCACAGGCGTTTGACTCGATCCCTCAGCCAATCTCGTTATCGATGCAGTTATTAATCGCTCAGCCAATTAGCATTGTGGGTAATCCTCGTAGGGACGAGTCAGTGGGACTGTGGGACATCCCCTTACCCGTCTGTTACACGCCATCAAACGAGCTACACGATCTGTGCTCCTTTCAGAGAGCTTTCAAAGAACTACACGCTGCACGCAGTTATACGCACTACGCCCAATCAATGCAATGCAGGGTGGGTTCCACCCTTGCAGTACGGCCTGTTTGCTTATAGTGAACGCTCATTGTTTCAGATGAGGAATGTAGAATGCATACACTTTGTGTATTTACATAGTACACGTACCCCCAGCTATAGTGGATCTTATGTAACATGGGGTTATTCTCACGTTCAGACACGCTACTGTAGAGTCGGGATTAATCTTCAGTACGGCCACGTCCCTTCGGGTTCAACACAGTGACACATTTATTTTCATTCATTTGATATCTTTGTTGATTTATATGTTTATTTATTTGTATATTTATTTGTTCATTAATTTATGATTTATTAATTTATTTATCTATTTGTTTATTAATCTGTTTATCTATTTTGTCCGTGCCATTTCCTCCACTCCCAAACTGCATAAAATTGTCTTAGAGTCGGTGTGATATCATCTCCCCAAGGATAGAAGCGCTGGTTATCTGTGACGAGATAATGATGCTTCCCTTCTTAAATCTCTCCTTTATCTATCTCCCCTCAATGACCGCCTAGCGCGTTATTGTTCCCTTAAATATAAAAGCTCCGGTTGTCGGTGATGAGGTATTCCATCCCAGTGCATTACATGACTGTCCTTTTCTCCAAGATGGATTGTGCTATCTCTCTTTAATCTCTTCGCCCCGCTGACTGACTTCGCCGTGTCTGATGCAGCGGAAGCAGGGCGAGTTCGAGGTGGGTGTGTGGGGAGGAGGGCAAGCCCAAGACAAGCCCAAGACAAGCCCAAGGCGAGGAGAAACAAGCCAAACCCTTGGTTCAATTGATATTAGTCATCTGGGTTTAAACCAGCTCCTACTCTCGGACCCAACTGTGGAAGTGCTATACCTTGCTGCATTGTTTCTTACCCGAGCTGTGTGGCGGGGCACAGGGATGACTCTTCGTCCACGAGAAGCTAAGATAAAAGAGCAACTGGGTGTTGGGTGGGTGGAGAGGAGGGGCATAACTTCTTCGTTACCGACCATATTGGGGCTTCATGGAGGTGAATAAAATCGTCTGGCTGGTTGGAGGATATCAACAAATGTCTCCAAATGAAGGTAGGTAACGTTTCTCTGGGAATAACCGGCGCTTCTATCCCCGGGGACAATGTCACATGAAGAGGTGGGGTCACAAGGTTGGTACGAGAAGGAGATTGAAGCAAGGTAGCAGACAGGAAGAAAAGTAGAAGAGAGAGAGTGATCAGAATTCTCTTCTGAGTGGAGATGAGTCTCCAGTTGTAAAGGAGTATTAGGTGACTCTGAGCCGTTGGGGTGCTTCCCATACTTGTGAGGTTAAATCTCGAGACACCAAAATCAGATGCAGTCTGGCGTAAGTACAAACATATTTCATACTATATATATATATATATATATATGTATATATATATATATATATATATATATATATATATATATATTCCTCCTCGACTATGGGTCATACATGCTGACTTTGCTACATTGCTAGAGGAACCCGGGATTGTCATGCTGACGCCGAAGAAGAAAAGAAAAGAATGAAAAAAGAAAACAAAGAGCAAAGTCGAATTTATGAATCTGACAGAAGATACATTTCGATTCGCTTTGGGGATGACGAAGCGTTCCCCACGGGAGCTCCCGAACTCGTCTTATTTACAAGAAAAAATAAGCTTTGTTGTCATGCGCGCGCGCACACACACACATACACACCTCCCCTATGAGCTTTGCTCCTTGTCTTTGTACTACAGTTACACACACGCGAACACACACACACACACACACACACACACACACACACACACACACACACACACACACACACATAAACAAACAAACAAACAAACATTAACATGTCAATGAATATATAGGTATATATGTTTTTTGTCTGGTTGCCGCCATTTTATTCAGTTAAGAAATAGATTTTGGGTATAACGGCGTCTCGATAGATCGATCCAGAAGCCCTTTTGTTTTGGATCCAATCTCCCGTTCTCTCCTGAATAAAATCGTTTGACGACAACCAGAACAGGAACCTATGTAGTACGTCACAATCTTCCCCAGCGTGAGATTGTCCATGTGATAGAGACGCTGGTGAATTACAATCCATAACAACATAATCTTCCGTACTGTTGACCGGAAGCTACTTCCGTAACCACCTCAAGCTCCCTCCTCCTCTCCTCAGCCAACACGAGCCCCCACAGGTCCCCACAGCCGACACAACCTCCCAAAGCCTCCACAACCACCAGCCCCCAAAGGCTCCGCCAGCCTACACTAAATGCGACTCCCACCCCATTATCTTGTAGTGTCGAGTCTTCTTCCACTTTTGGTTTAGATTTATCGCCTCCGTTTTCTTTGGCCGGGTAGTGTCTTCCCCCGGTAGAGACATAGGAGCTCAAACAAGAAAGCGTTCCGTCAATGGATGTTTTGCATTGTAATATCCTCGACCGCCTTCATCAATCTTTCCACTTGGTTGGTGAAGGCGATGGCACCGGGTAAGGACGTGGGAATGCTAAGATTTACATAAACAGAAATATTGAAAAGATGTATGTAGAAATGCAGAATCGTCAAATTCTGAGAGAAGAATAGGAATGATTATATGTTGTACAAGATTTAACGCCATTTGTTGACACGCTTGCATATATACATATTGTTTACTTATATATATATATATATATATTGTATGCATGCTGTATATACATACGCACAGATACATTCATACATATACAGTATATATATATATATATATATATATATATATATATGTATATATATATATATATATATATATATATATATATATATTAGTACGCATGCATACTGTATATACATGCGCACAGATACATGCATACATATACAGTATGTATATATATATATATATATATATATATATATAATATATATATATATATATATAAATATTTGTACGCATGCATACTGTATATACATGCACACAGATACATGCATACATATACAGTATATATATATATATATATATATATATATACACATATATATATGCATATATATATGTGTATATATATATATATACATATATATATATATATATATATATGTATATATATATATATATATATATATATATACATTTACATTGAATAGTTCCCAGTGATCAATTAATATATTTTTTCAACCACAAATCACTTTTAATTCCATGCCATCGCAGTCGGGACTGAAGAATCGCTCGATGGAGGCATTCGTTGGAAATTGAAACGTGGACGAGCAGAGGATTCGAACCCAGCTAACCCGTAACAAAGTTACAGTGACTTCAACCAATGCGCATTGGTTGAATTTACTTTAACTTTGTTACGGGTTAGCTGGGTTCGAATCCTCGGCTCGTCCACGTTTCAATTTCCAACGGATGTCTCCATCGAGCGATTCTTCAGTCTCGACTGCGATGGCATGGAATTAAAAGTGATTTGTGGTAAAAAAAAAAAAGAAAAAAAAATATATATATATATATATATATATATATATATATGTATATATACTCAAATGTTGTCAGAAAAGTATATTGTTTGGGGCTTTCACACACTATAATGGTATCAAGTGTATTTGGAAGCATATGTAATCACCAGTGGTAGCCGTGGTGGTTAAAAAAGATATATATATATATATATATATATATATATATATATATATATATATACATATTCAACTTTATAAGAAATCTCCAAGTTTTCGATGAGCCTGCAGTGTCTGCCGGAAAGAGGACACTTTTAGGGACATGTCAGTACCGTACCGTGTAGGGGCTTTAGAGGCTTCGGGAGGAGATTTTCTGCTGATAAGGAAGATGCCGATGACAATGACGACGGTGTCGAAGTTAGCACTAAGAATTTAACCTATCATGTTCGGCATTTTCTATACACTAGAAGACGTATTTTTGCTATTCTCTTTTATTTTCCACTCAAATATATTCATAAAAAAAGCCGTAGGCGGGCCCCGCCGGAGGCCAAGTACCCCAGACGTAACCGAGTCGGCGGAGCCTGTGCTTGTATAATTGAAATGAATAACAAATAGTTAAACAAGTAAAATTCCCTCGGTGTGTTTGTCCGTGGCACTTTATGGGGGATACTACTTCGTCTACTATTTCGTCTACTTCTGTCCTTTCGTTCTGGTACCCCTTAGACCAGCGTTCCTTAACCAGGGTTCCCCGGAACCCTAAGGTTCCGCAAAAGGTCCCTAAGGGTTCCGCGAGAACAAGTGAGATAAGCTAATTCACTTTTGATTTTTTTCTGTTTAATTTCGTATACGTAATATAATTAAATACGCACGACATATTCTTAGTTATTGTAATAATGTAATATAGACATCATCCTATCTAACCTATTATTACGATGAAAATAAAATGAGAAAGATATGGTATATGTGTTTTTTTTTTTTTTTTTTGCGCGCGGGGGTTCCTTTAGACATGCAATTTATTTTAAAGGTTATGCAAGGGGTAAAAAGGTCGAGAAACGCTGCCTTAGACCACCCTTACTCTCACCCAACTGTATTGACACACCCTCCACCCTGTCCTCTTTGGTACACCAGCATCTTCCAAGTCTTGCCACTTTTATTGACCTGGGTTAAGAATTAGATCACTTGAGTTAGGTTTTTTCCTCTGGTTTCTTTAGCCAGTTCCCCTTCCCGCAGTTCTTACCAGATCCTCACCCCCAGGAATCTTTCTCGCAGTCTTGTGCCTAGGTTAGGGTTCATTAAACTCCTTCTTCAGATCCAGAAAGCTTCTGGGAAGCTTCCACGTCCTCTGGTTTCTTTAGCCAGCATCCCTTCCCTCAGTTCTTCCCGAATCCTCTTCACCATATATCCCCAAGAACCTTTCTCGCAGTCTTGTGCGTTATCTCCAGGTTCCTTCCTCGAGCCACGCGCTGGTGGCGTCATCGAAAGCATGCTGGTCTTGCATTCGTTCATTTGCGGCTTCGAATCCCGCATTCCTCTCCAATTCCCAGCAATGACTGTGTCTTACTTACTCCAATAACCCCCAAAGGCAAAGGTGACGGCTTCGGCGTAGGCTCCTCACCACACCACCTTTCTCGAGTATAGCTGGGAAACGATGCCTCCCTCCTCGACGTTCTTCCTTGGAGTCCTTCCGGAAGTCTTCCTCGCCCAGGAAAAATTCTTGACTTCCCCAAAGTCTTTCCTGGAAGGACCTCCTTGGCCTCGGCGAGTCCCAGGCGTCTTCTACTTCTTCTTCCTTTTCCTCTTCTTCTTTCACTTCTTCTTTCTTTTCTTCTTTCTTCTTCTTCTTCTTCTTCCTCTTCTTCTTTCGCTTTTTCTTCTTCTTTTTCTTCTTCTTCTTCTTCTTTTTCTTCCTCTTCTTCTTCTTCTTACTCTTCTTCTACTTCTTCTTCTTCTTCTTCTTTCACTTCTTTCTCTTCTTTCTTCTTCTTCTTCTTCTTCTTCTTCCTTTTCTTTTTCTTTCTCTTCTTCCTCTGCTTCTTCTTTTTCTTCTTCTTCGTTCTCCCCCTCTGCTTCTTCTTCTTCTACTTCTCCTTCTTCTTCTTCGTCTTCTTCTTCCTATTCTTCTTCTTCTTTCTCTTCTTCTTCCTCTTTTTCTTCTTCTTTTTCTTCTTCTTCTTCTTCTTCTTCTTTCTCTTCTTCTTCTTCTTTTCTTCTTCTTTCTCTTCCTCTTCTTCAGAAACCTCCGATCCTGAGGTTTTTCGTCTCAATGGCCAGGAGCTTCCACTTCGGAACTCTGCTCGCTATTCGCCCAGTTCTCTCTTCGACTTCGCCCTTGCCCCTCCCCTTGACCTCGACACTCTCCACAGGGATAGAACCGCTGGCGAACTACGACCCATGTGAAGAACAACCTCTCCTTGTTCCTATCTGCACACTATTAGTGCGCTTTCTTTAATCGCGTTTCACCCAAATTAATTTCGTTGCAAAATTTGTCCACCGTCTAACAACCTTTTTATTCTTATTTCTGTTCCCCCCTCTCTTTCTTTCTCTCTCTCTCTCTCTCCCTCCCTCCCTCCCTCTCTGTCTCTTTTTCTCCTTCCTTTTCTCCCCCTCTGTCTGATCTCTCTCCCTCCCTCTGTCTCTCTCTCTGTCTCTATCTCCTATTTCTATCTAGCTCAGAAAAAGACACAACAGAAAACGGTGTCGATCGAATTCCCATTTTCTTCAAAGTTTGCTTCGCTATCATGCAAAAGCTGACATTGTCTTGGTCAGAGCGATTGGTGATGTTGGTCACAGGGCAGCCCCTGTCACAGGATCATGACTTACCTAGGACGAACTGGTTTCGTCTCTGAGGTGACCTTAACCTAACGGTTTATTCTAGCTGCCGTCAGACGATTTTATTCACTTGTGTGTGGTCCTGGTAACGAACTGACGTGTCTGGTTTAGTTATAATCTTGATTTGATCCTGAGGACCCAGAACTGAGCAGTAACTACAACTTTGTGTTTAACCCCGAGTGGAGGTTCTGTCGCCAAGACTTCTGCCCATCTTCTTGATTTCTTCCTCCTTCTCCTCTTCTTTTCCTCCTCCTCTCCTCCTCCTCCTCCTCCTCCTCCTCTTCTTCCCTCCTCCTCTTCCTCCTCCTCTTCTTTCATCCTCACTCTCCTCCTCTTTCCTCCTCCCACTCTTCCCCACTCCTCCTCCTCTTCTTCCCTCGTCCTCTTTTTTCTCCTCTTCTTTCCTCCTCCTCCTCCTCCTCCTTTTCTTCCCTCCTCTCCTCCTCCTTCTCTCCTTTCTCTCCACCTTACTGCAATTAAACCCTAACTCAAACACACTCGGGTCTCCTTCAGAATCATCACTTTCATCTGCATTCCACGGATTCTCACCCTCGACCCTTTCCCTTCGCAGGTTATCGCCAGAGAGAGATTCCTTCTTCCATCAGCCTCCTCAACTTCTACCACCTTTACCAATTCGAATTCAATCCTTTCAATTAATCTATATATTTTATTTAATAGAATTATTGTTTATTTTTTCTTTTTATCTATTTACTAATTGTATTTGTTTTTTTATTTATTATTATTTTTTTTTATTTGTTTAATCTTTTTCACTTAAAGTATCACCAGCAAGTTGATCATGATGCGGTCTTTTGAAGAGGATCTCATAGTGATGCTTCATTTTCACTTAAAGACAACCAGAGCTTGCTTAATGGAAATGGCTTACGAAAACTGAATCTTTCATAAACACTACAAAATTCTTTCAGGTTTAATATCTTACACATTAGAAGTTTCATTATCAATAAATTCTTACCATATCATATGACACCCATTTCTAATCAAAAGAATTGTGAGAAAGCTATCTTATTTTATGACTGCAACAAAAGCTATCTTACTATATAACTGCAACAAAAGCTATCTTACTGTATGACTGCAGCAAAAGACACATCCGTTTATCCTTGTCAGTAAAACCGCAGCTTATTCTCAATTTACCTCCCCTCCCCGTTTTTACTTTCCTTTACTTGAATAACTGACTTAATGTGTTAAAAGACTGACAGTGAAATAATGACACTGATTCAGTTTTAACGTCGCGAACACTCCTATAAGAAGGCTAAAACGGTGCCTTTTCTACAGAGGACTTTGTAGCATGGGATTAAATAAAACATGCCCTTGGTCCAACTCGCTGGCGGCACAATTCGATCTGCCGTCACCTTGACCTCCGCCGCAATTAGCGACGCTCTAACCCGCTCAGCCAGCGAACAGTAAATTAAAATATGTATCTATAAAAATCATAACATTTGTGCGTTTTCGTCTCCTTATTCCGTTTTTGATTGCCGCTATTTTCTCCACTTTTTTCGCATCCGTCCGACCTAGTTATGGACCAAAAGGTCCCCTATCAGCATGTTTTTACCTTTGTAATCCTTTTTTAGGCTAATTGCCTCCACACGCCTCCTCCCCCCATCTTCTCCCTCCACTTGACTCTCACTCCACCTTCTCCCTTCACTTGGCTCACACTCTACCTCCTCCCTCCACTTGGCTCACACTCTACCTCCTCCCTCCACTTGGCTCACACTCCACCTCCTCCCTCCGCTTGGCTCACACTCCACCTTCTCCCTCCACTTGGCTCACAACCCACCTTCTCCCTCCACTGGGCTCACACTCTACCTCCTCCCTCCGCTTGGCTCACACTCCACCTCCTTCCACAGACGCTCACACTCAACCTCCTCCACCTACAGATGCTCCCATTCCATCTTCTCCACCTACAAATGCTCTTACTCCATCCTCCTCCATTCACAGACGCTCCCACTCCATCCTCTTCCACCTACAGATGCTCTTACTTTATCCTCCATCCTCAGACACTCCCATTTTATCCTCCTCTATTCACGGACTCTCCACATTCCCCTCCCCTCACAGACGCTCTTACTCCATTCTTCTCCATTCACAGATGCTCCCATTCCATCCTCCTCCATCCTCATACGTTCCCACTCCATCCTCCTCCATTCTCTGACACTTCACCTTCCCCTCCTTCCCTCAATTGCTTTTCGTTCGTTCCCTTTCCCTCCACCCCCTCCCTCAGTCACTCAGTAATTCCCCCCTCCCATCCCCTCTCTCCTTAATCCCCTCTTTCTCCCTCCCTCCCCCTCACCCCCCGCGCCCTGAATCCGCAATTGCAGACACCCGCACCCCTGCCTCCCGATAACGAGCCAATCAAATTCGCGAATTATTCTATAAAATACGTCATACGTGGCCGTAACTGTTTATTGGGCTCCCGGGCGGTTGCCCCCTTATCCTCGAGGTGGCGCCTCTTCCGCTCCAGACGATTTTATTCACCTGAGGGGACGGCCCCTTTACTTGAAGGGAGCTTGGATCGACCGGGACCCCCGGGTTCCCCTGGGATGAATAAAATCGCTTGACGGCATCGATGACGTCACCAATGAGCGACGCAAGAGACCCCAAGGGGAGTCTGGCAGGGCGGAGGACACACACAGAGAGGATGCTGGTGAGGGAGTAATGAGGGAGATGGGGGAGATAGGGACAAAGATAAACATATTGAAAGAAGAACGAGGAGAGGGAGTTCACGGTGGCTGCGGGGAGTTTGGGTGAGGTTTGGGGGAGTTTTAGAGAGTGGGTGGGAATTGTTTGGGAATTTGTCAGCATTATCCAGCGCTTCTTTCCTTGGGGACAAAATCGCATCGAAGAGGAGTCGAAGAGTCGAAGGTATTGGCATAACGGAAGAATAGAGGGACTAAAGAGTCAGCATCATAGTCATTTTTTGTTATTTTTATTTTATTTTTATTTATTTCTTGATTTGTATATCTATTTCTTTTATCTATTAGTTTTTTATTGATGCATTCATTTATTGATCTATTTTATTATGTTTTAAGCTTGAGTATATGCAAATCCCGGTATTTATAGAAATTACCGGTATTTCAATAAAAGATTATTATTATTACCGACAATTTGAGGCAGCTGTTGACCAAAAAAGTCTTTGGATCGCGGTCCTCCCAATGGGGGTATCACAGATGGGGCCGGCACCCAAACCAGCAAGTTTCACCCCCCCCCAAAAAAAAAAAGAAGATAAAAAGAGAAATTGCCGATTGTACAGATTGTTACTGAAGATAGCGCGTCCAGGTCTACAATCATTGCAGACAGATATGTTGCCTCTGACATCTGTTCTCCCCCCCTTTCCCCCTCTTCCCCGCTGCAGAGCCCTTCTTCATCGGACCATTGTGGTTGTTCCAAGTCGAATTGCTCCCCACCCCTCACCCTTCCTCCCCTTATCGTCATTACGATGTCCTTGACAGATTTTATTCAGGTTGACACCGCAAGATGGGTTTCGGGGATGAGAGGAGGAGGAAGAGGAAGAGGAGGAGGAGGGTTTCAGTCTGTCCTGGCTAAACGCCTTTCGCCGGCTAACGTGTGGTGATTTGATTCAGCACAAGGACAGACAGTATTTTTTGCCCTTTATTATATGAATGCTGGTGCTGAAAATTATCATTATTATCTGGACGCTGTTGTTGATATATATACATATATGTATATATATATATATATATATATATGTATATATATATATATATATATATATTGCGACATCATGACAGGCGAAACCGGTCAGGAATAAAGTCTCTTGTTCTCAATCGTGTCTTTCCATTCTTACCATACATATATATGTGTATATATATATATATGTATATATATATATATATGTATATATGTATGTATGTATATATGTGTGTGTATATATATATATATATATATATGTATGTATGTATGTATATATATATATGTGTATATATATATACACATATATATTCCCTTTAGGGGAGTGGGGATATGAAAATAAGGTCTGAACATGAGCATGCTGACTTTTTACTGTAGAGAACTATAGGGGGGGGGGCTGAGGACTGTTGCCACCCACTATGACATTGCGCGTTTCCAGTGATTGAACCCAAGGCAACAAATATCATTAATCCTTTTTCATTAAAACTACAAGACCTCTAGGTCGTAGGGAGGGGAGGGGAGGGGAGGGGGTGGGGTGTGGTGTTAGGGGGGAGATGGGGACACCTGATGGGTGGGATGGGGGGATAAAAAGGAGAACGAGAATTAATTAAAGACTTATGGGGGGTGATTTGAGAATAAATGAAGCTTCAAATAATCACTCGAGAGGTGAACAATGAGATGATCTGGGTGAGGGGCATATCTCAATGAATAGATATGTGAATGAATAAATAAATCAATCAATCAATACACAAATAAACATTAATAAAGACAATAAAAATGGAAACTAAAACAAATCAACAAAATAAAAAGAAAATTAAATAGAAATAGAAAACACAGGAAAATAGATAAGTATAGATAAACAAGTAAATGAATACATGACAAACATATTGAGAGAAGTAGATGGATGATATGAGTTCCTGTTTCTCCGCATGAAGGTCCCCTCCCCACCCCACTCGGCTAAATAAAATCACCTAACGACAACTAGGACTTGTGTACAAGGCGCCAATAACAATCAAAGGACTCATACGTAAATGAAGTTAGAGAAAGAGAGAGATTGTTATGGACTGCTATTTACCAACACTTCAATCCTTGTGGACTGAAAGAGATAGAGAGAGGGGGTGAGAGAATGGGAGGGAGAAAGAGAGAGAAAGAGAGTGGACACTGTCATGAGAGTCGGGACGATTAGATAAATGTTAAGGAAAATTGCTGATCATGTGAATGACAAGGAAGAAGAAGAAGAGGTTAAGGAAGGAAAAAGAGGATAAGGAAGAGGAAGAAGAGGATATGGAAGAGGAAGAAGAGGATAAGGAAGAGGAATAAGAGGATAAGGAAGTGGAAGACGAGGATAAGGAAGAGGATGAGGAGGAGGAAGAGATAAGGAAGAGGAAGAAGAGGATAATAAGGAAGTGGAAGAAAAGGATAAGGAGGAGGATGAGGACGAGAAAAAAGAGGATAATAAAGTGGAAAAAGAGGATGAGGAAGCGGAAGAAGATAAGAAAGGGGATGAAAAGGGTAAAGAGGATAAAAAAGAGGAAGAAGAGGATAAGGAAGGGGAAGAAGAGAAGGAAAAGGATAAGGAGAGGAAGAAGAGTTTAAAGAAGAGAAGGAAGAGAAAATAGAGGATAAGGAAGAGGATGAGGAAGAGGAAGAAGAGGATGAGGAAGAAGAGGACAAGAACGAAGAAGAAGAGGATAAGGAAGAAGAAGAGAATAAGGAAGGGGAAGAAGAGAAGGAAAAGGATAAGGAGAGGAAGAAGAGGATAAAGAAGAGAAGGAAGAGAAAATTGAGGATAAGGAAGAGGATGAGGAAGAGGAAGAAGAGAATGAGAAAGAAGAGGATAAAGAAGAGAAGGAAGAGAAAATAGAGGATAAGGAAGAGGATGAGGAAGAGGAAGAAGAGGATAAGGACGAAGAAGAAGAGGATAAGGAAGAGGAAGAAGAGGATAAGGAAGAGGAAGAAGAGGATATGAAAGAGGAAGTGGAGGATAAGGAAGAGTAAGAGGAGGATAAGGAAGAGGAAGAAGAGGACAAGGAGAGTAAGAAGAGGATAAGGAAGAGGAAAAAGAGGACAGGAGAGCATGTTGGAAGAAAAGAATGAGAGAGAAGTTTTTCTTCATCGCAAAAGAGTACAGCGAGGATATAGTGGCTTGTATTAAGAAAACATACATGTATAGATAAAATGCGAAATTGAAATAACATACACTCGTGGTGACCCGTATAGGTTTGTGTCAGTGGGTACTTACTTGTGTTTATTTTGGCCAGCATCAGATCGACTACATTCGCTGTGTCCTCTTGTTTAGTCCTTGGAGTGCCTCACACGTCTTTTATGTTTTTTCTCTCTGTCGCCAGATGATTTTATTCAGTTGAGGGGAAACCCCGTACGGGATTCTTGAGGGTAACGTGTTTGCCACGGCAAAATGTGTACATGTATGTACATATGTACAGTCACGAGTAAAGGTTTTGACCCACGTTACAGGTCACGCAACGTCTTTTCTTTAAGTGCTTGATATATTTTCCTCTGTAGTATTTAGGTTAGGGTTTGTGTATTGCTGACAGCTCTTTTTTCTTTTATAGTTTCATTATTATTATTACTATTATTATTATTATTAATATTGTTATTATTATTATTATTATTATTATTATTTATTTATTTATTATTGTTATTATTATTATTATTATTATTACTATTATTATTACTATTATTATTATTACTATTATTATTATTACTATTATTATTATTACTATTATTACTAATATTTTTATTATTATCATCATTATTATTATTTTTTTATAATTATTATTATTATCATTATTATTATTATTATTATTATTATTTATTTATTTATTATTGTTATTATTTTTTTTCTTTTTATTATTATTTTTTTTTCCAGAACTTAGGCTAACCTGACCTAACTTAACCTGACCCAACTTAACTTCATCACCCACATTGGGCATGCCTGTCGGACAGCCTGCTTGTCGGGAAAACAAGAGATCCCATTGGACAAATAATTTGAACTTTGCATAATCAAAACCTCAGGGTGGGTCAAATATTTTGCTCGTGACTGTAGATCTGTACACGGCGTTGAACTGCATGTACAATGTGTGTACGCACGCACAACTAAGTCCAAGAATACGAGAGGCGTTGAGAGTTAAGGTTTGTCATTTATGATCGACTCTATTGCTTCAAGAGGGGAAAGAGGGACGAACGTGGAAGGGAGGGGGAGGGGGCAGGAAGTGAGTCATCCAGGGCCAGCGTTATAGAAAGGGAATTATAGCTGTGTGCAATGAAAGGGGGAAGCATTATAGCTATATGGAGCGATAGAGGCGAATTATAGTTTTGTTCCATAATTGTTGGTTGTTAAGGGATTGTATTGGCAATATAGAAGATTGTATAGATCAAGTTATGTGGTCGTTTAGACGGCGGCATGTATCTGTTGGTGAGGATGTGTGTGTATCTGTTGCTTCTAAGCATTCTTATATGCGTATGTTTGTGTGTGTGTGTGTGTGTGTGTGTGTGTGTGTGTGTGTGTGTGTACACCGAGCTGTAGTATAAAGGATGGGAGCTATGCTCATGGGATCTCGTCTTTCTATTTCCACTTACCATACTTAGCTTCAGATTCATTTATGTTGTTGGTCTGGATTTATTAACGCTCTCTCTATCTCTCTCTCTCTCTCTCTCTCTCTCATTTTTCTTTTTATCGATGCATCACGTGGAAATCTATGTATCCTATAATCTTTCAAACAATCTGTTTATTTCTATTTTTCTGTGACCTACTGTTTTTATCACATATCAACAGCTCCTCTTTTCCAGTTACTTCTTTTATTCTCTCAGCTCAGAGTCTAACTATTAGATCACCTCTTTTCGCTCCACTGTTATAGGTTGTTACAATTTATTTCCAGTTTCTCCTCATATGCTCTATCTGTGTGTGTGTGTGTGTGTGTGTGTGTGTGTGTGTGTGATTCATTCATCATGGTCTTGGATCACGTGTTGGACTCGTGATCGACAACTATCACCCTCCGGATGAGAGCTCATAGTTTATATACGACCGATCTATGGGTAATGCTGTGACCTTACACACACACACACACACACACACACACACACACACACACACACACACACACACACACACACACACACACACATACATACATACATACAAAACTCCCCGCTCATGATAGTTGGAGTACACAGCGCAGCGATACTGTGGTCTGTGTGTGTACTGTATGTGAGAGCGCGTGTTTATTAGTATCAGATCCTAATTGTCATTCGATTTTCAGATTATGACATCACTGTCTAGTTATGGTCAGTATTAACAAAAGCAAAATGTTATAATCATCATTTATCATAATTACTGGGAATAGTATGGTCAGTTATCCTCATAATTAACATAACTAGGACTGTTTTAGTTGTAATATATTTTATCACCATTACCTATTACCTTCATAGTAGTTGTTGTTATTATCGTTGTGAAAATCATTGTAAAGAGCCTAATATAATTACAGGGGATTACAGAGGATTACACAGACTCCCCCTCCCCCCCCTCTCTCTCTAAATATATGCGTATGTGTGTGTTTGTGTGTATGTGTTTGTGTGTGTCTGTATATATTTTTCCTCTTCTTCCTTTTCTTTTTCTTCCTCTTCTTCATCCTCGTCTTCCTCCATTTCATCTTCCTCCCTCTTTTCCTCTTTTTCCTCTTCTTCTTCTTTCTATTCTTCCTTTTCATCTTCTTCCTCTTTCTCTTCTTCTTTTCTTCTTCTTCTTCTTCCTTTTCTTAATCTTCTGCTTCGATGATGATACTTATTTACACACATAAATCATCCTCTGTTAAGGCGTTTACATAAAGATGGTGACAGACAGTTGGCTTATGAAAAATTGAAAAGACGGCGAAAAAATAGTGTAAATGATAATTTGTCTAAATATTTGCGACGAAGACTAGAAGAGGTCACAGGTTAGGTTAAGTCAGGTTAGGTTAAGTTTGCATTGATTAACGACAATGCCAGTGACCTGTTGAGACGTACAAGTTAAGAAAACATTTGGAATATGTAAGACATTTAGTTGTCTCTCGAAAAAGAAGGTTAAGAACTTACTTCAGGAGACGCTTAACTGCAACCGAAAACGTCACCTCTATCCTTTGTTTAAGTTTGCAAGATGAAGTCGAAACCAGTGCACCAAGATGATGAATAAATGAGGTACTATATCCTCGTAGACATAAATACCCAGTTACCGGAAACTGTAACCTTCGGATTAGTAATCCACTCAAAATAGTGACGCCAAGAAAACTCTTCAGTTTGACGACCTTCTTAGGTAAGTTCCTCTTCAGGAGGTTCTTCCTAGAGAAGTTGTCACCGAAGTCGGTCGATCGCTTCTGACCCGTGGCTTTGACTTCGCACTTTGCCGCAGGTGTTGTTGTGTGAACAGGTGTGGCCGACACCTGACAGACAAAATCCTCTGCAGGAGGTTCTTCCTGGAGAAGTTGTTACCGAAGTCGGTCGACCGCTTCTGACCTCGCGCTCTGCCGCAGGTGTTGTGTGAACAGGTGTGGCCGACACCTGACCAGACAAGATCCTCCTCGGGAGTCGATGTCGGAGAACTTGTTCCAGATGGTCTTGCGTCTCATACCGCCGGCTCTTCGTCTGGGTGTGCTGCTGCAGGTGGTGTTTGATCAGGTGGCTGGGTCTGTCCAGACGCTCTTCACGTGTCTGGGGAGCCGCGTGTCCGGTCGAGAGCGTCGGAGATCGGCCACACCTCCGACTGCGTGACTCCTGAGGCTTTTGGGGAATTATCCTGCGGCTGCGGGTGGCGGAGAGCTCGCTGAGCCGTGCATAACAGCCTGTAGGGGGTGGATGCCCCCTTCCCCCCTCCCTCCTCCCCAATTCCCTCTTGCAGCTGGGCGCCTGCCCCCAACCCCCCTGACAAGTTCCTCTGATTTGTGTGCTGGATAAACCAAGATGATCTCGAGGAGGATGGCCCGGGCATGGAGGAAGTACTCACCTCCCTCAGTACGCACAAGGACCAGCACTTGACTGAATAAAATCGTCTGTCGTTGGCCAGAAGAAAGCCTATAAAGTGTGCTGTCGTACCGAGAGATCTAGTCACGAAATGCCATTTCTTTCTGTGTGATTCGTTATATTTTTCGGTCGCGTGTTAGTCTCGTGATCGACAAGTTAGCCCTTACCGAATGAGAGCTCAGAGGTTTTGTGCTCCAAGGCTATCAGCGTTGTACAGGTTGTTCCAAGAGCTTTCACAATCGATGTACAGATGAGGACTAAAATTTCTCAACATTTGGGTGTACAGTCTTCATATCTGGCAATATATATTTATATATTTATATATATATATATATATATATATATATATATATTAACAACCACAATGCACTTTAATTTGAAGCCATAAACATCGGGAGATCCGATGGAGGCTAACATGCAAAAATTGAAATGCGGTACTGTCAAGGATTCGAACCCGGCTAGTGTATGACAAGTGCTGTAGTGACTTACTAATTACGCTATCAAGATCTCTCTTGAGAGCGTAATCGGTAAGTCACTACAGCACTTGTCATGCGCTAGCCGGGTTCGAGTCCTTGACAGTACCGCATATTAATTTCTGCATGTTAGCCTCCATCGGGTCTCCCGATGTTGATGGCTTAGAATCAAAGTGCATTGTGGTTGTTAAAATGTATCTCTAATCATTGGGACCCATTCAGTGTTGTACACACACACATACACACACAGACACACACACACACACACACACACACACACACACACACACACACACACATATATATATATATATATATATATATATAACATATATATATATTTATATATATGTATATATATATATGTATATATATATATATATATATAATTTCGTTCAGAAATATCACACACACACACATACACACACACACACACACACACACACACACACACACACACACACACACACACACACACGCAAACTCGATGGCGCAGTTGGCAGAGTTCCTGCCTGCCACTACGGTGGTCCGGGTTCGAATCCTGCCCAGGGCTGAAATAATTTCAGTATCGCTGCGCTGCGAGTCGTTACTCCAAATCTCGTGGACGGGGAGTTGAGTGTGTGTGTGCGTGTAAGGTCATAGCATTACCCATAGATCGGTCATATATGAACCTTGAGCTCTCTTCCAGGAAGGAAATAGCTGTCGATCACGAATTCAACACGTGATCCAAGACCATGGTGAATCACACACACACACACACACACACACACACACACACACACACACACACACACACACACACACGCACGAACGTACGTACACACACATGTACATACACATACACACACACTATCCCCGAGATTTGATACCTGCTATTACTCAAGTAACAGCTGGCATAAACAGCCAATGTAAAATTCGGGGAAGTTTCATCTGAGTTAGCGTAAAATCGCTGTTTACAATCTGGTCTTACCGTTAAGCGAAGTATAAGAGCCCAAGTGTCTTCGGAGCGCTCAAACGTCAAAATGTTTTTCTTTATGTTGCATTACTCCAAGTGTTATAGGCTTGTATGGGGCGGAGAGGTGTTGAGGGGAGGGGGAGTGTAGGTTTGAGGGGCTGGGGGGGGGTTAGTCGGCGGGGAGATGGCTCGTGATGCATAGTTTGTTACACAAGTACTGTCTAGGTTACTGGTGGATACTAAGTAACAAAACTATTCCGGTTGTTGGTCCGACACACTAAATACTAGTAAAGATAGATGACGGGGAAGGGACATCAGATATGGACATAGAAGGTGCCCCACCAGAGACTACTAAGTAAAGTCAAAGCCTATGGTATAGGAAGAAACATGTTTGAATGGATCAGAACAAGGATCAGTGACAGAAATCAACGGGTCACCATTACCGATGTAAAATCCAAATGAGGTAGTGTTACTAGTGGAGTTCCTCAGGGCTCGATTTTGGTTCACCTAGTGTTCATTATAAACATAAACCACTTGAACAATGGGATTATCATCGATGTTAGTAAGTTTGCGGACGACACTAAAATAGGACGCGGAATTATTAGTGATGTTATTAAATTTGCGGACAACACTAAAATAGGACGCCAAATTAGGTTAGGAGAAGACGCCGAGATACTACAGGAAGATCTTAGATTGTTCGCATTGTCGTAGAGAAAAATGAATGCGAGAGAGACTTGGAAGTGCTAGTGAGTCCTAACCATCCAGGAAACAGTGCATTAGTGCCAGGAATAAAGCTAACAGAGCATTAGATTTCACTGCTAGGACGGTAACGAATAAATGTGCAGAGGTAGTTTTCAAACTCTGTCTGGCGTTAGATAGACCCGTCCTTGACTATGCAGTGCAGTTTTGGTCTCCGTCCTATAGAATGAGTATTAATTCAGTAGAATCAGTACATAGGAGAATGACCAAAAAGATACATGGGCTCAGAAATTTACCTTACAAGGGTAGGCTTAGGCACCTTAATTTACACTCTGGGAAGACGCAGAGTGCAGGGTGATCTAATAGAGGTGTTCAAGTGGATCAAGGGCTTAAACAAGGGTGATGCAGACAAGGTCATCATATTAAGACAACAGGGCAAAACTCGCAGTAATGTATTTGAATTGAACGAATTTAGATTTAAGAAGGAAATAGGCACGAACTGGTTTACCAATAGGGTGGTCAACGAATGGAATAGGTTCAGTAACCGTGTGGTGAGCGCTGAAATTAGTGTTTGTTTATAGAAAGGTAAGATAACTTTATTGATTAGGATGATAAGTGGTAATAGACATGGAACTGACTAGAGTAGGCCTTATGGTCTCTTACAGTCTCCTTCATTCTTATAGAAATGACATACGGCCAATATTCTGACTTTTAGAAGACGGAATGGCGACAAGCGCCAAACCATCTTATTCAGGTGGAGGTCTTGCCCTGATGGAGAGGGGAGGGCGTCTTCATACATGGATGCTGCGTTCACGCTGTGGGAAGCTGCCCCTCAAAATGATGATAATAAATTTTATTATAATAATGATAATGTAATAAAAATTATGATAATAGTAATAATAGTAATGGTAATGATAATAATAGTAATAATACTAATGGTAATAATAATAACATCGATTAATCAAGCTAACATAGAATAAAAATATATATATATAATCTTTACAATGCACTACTAAAGGTTTGAGAGAAAAGAAATCAGATAAGAAAAGGAAAAATGAAGGGATATAAAAGTGATGAAACGGTCAAAAGAAGAAAGGGGAACGAGGAGGGGGAGAGAGAGGGGGGAGGCGAGGGGATGGGCATGGTTATATTAACAAGTTCATGGTGGAAACAGAACTCTCCAAGGAGTGGTGGTGTTGATGATGATGGTAGTATAAGGAGGAGAAAAAGGTGGTGTTAGTGGTAAACTGTGGTTGGTAGTCGTGGTATAGTAGTAGTGGTAGTGGTAGTGAGGTGCTGGTAGTGGTATAGGATGGTGGTGGTGGTAGAGGGTGGTGGTAAACATTGGTTGGTAGTGATGGTAGTAATAGCAGACAGTGGTAGTAGTAGTAGTAGACGATGACGATGATGGTAGTAGTATTGTGGTAGTGGTGGAGGAGGAGGAGGGTAGGGTGGGAGGGGAGGAGAATGAGGGAGAGACCAGAAAAGGCTTGAGGTGGAACGATGAAAAGAAATTTGGAATAACAGAGGGGAGAAGAGAAAGGAGGAGGAGGGAGGAGGAGGAAGAAGAAGGCGGTGGGAAGGAGAGGAGTACCCGCGAGTGACGGATGGAGAGGGAGGAGAGAGAGAGGGGGTGAATTGAAGAGCAAAGAAAAAGAGGAAAATAAAAAGAGGAGGAGGGGTTGGAGGACAAGAGGGGCAGGAGGAGGGTAAAGGTGAGGGGGAAGAGGAGAAGAGAACTGACAAGGTAGACAAAAACAGGTAAATAGACAGACGTACTGAGAGACAGACAGGCAGACAGACAGATACGAGGAATATTTTACGCCAATAATCAGCGCTTCTATCGATGGGAACGACATCGCTCCTGAGAGATGGATTTATAACAGTGTAAAAAAGTAGAGATTGGAGAAGGACGATTTTTTTTTTTTTTTTTTTTTTTTTTTTAAACTTTAGAAAATTTTGAAAAATCAAAAGTGATTAGCATTCATCTATCGAGTGGAGATAAGTCTCTCAAAGAAGATTGTTGGTCATTTTTAACTTCCTCTGTTCTTCCTTTTACTACTTCCCTCCTTCACCACCTCTGTGGCTCTTCGAAGGCGCCACATAGTCTCCAAGGATAGAAGCGCTGGTTGTCGGCCTCAAAATAAGACATTCTTCTTGCCTGTCTGTCTGTCTTTCCTGGCTGTTTGTCTGTCCTGTTTCCGTCATGTCTGTTTGTATGTCTTATCTGTCTCTGTTACGTCTGTGTTTTGGCTCTGTCTTTGCTCTCAGTCCTCCCTTCCTTCGCTGGTAGTTATCGGAAGTTTACAGGTGTCGCATTTGCTCAGTTGTGGGTTCGAATCTCGCGCACCTCTCATTTTCCTACCAGTGACTGTTACCTCCTCCAGTACAGTAGTCCAAGTGCAAAGGTGACGTCTTCGGCCGCAGCTATTCAGCGCCTCCTGGCGTAGGCTCTATACCTTCTCCCGTTCCTCTTCTCCCTTCCCCCCTTCCCCTTCACATTACTGTCAGCCGCTTCTGTAAGTGGAAGGGAGCCCTGGTCTTTAGGCACCGCAGTGGCCTCTGCAACAGAGCAATCAAATGGTGGATATCACTTCACGTTCGAGCTTTCATTTATTTATTCATCTATTTATTTATTTATTTATTTATTTATTTATCTATTTTTATTTATCTATTTATTTATTAATCTATTTATTTTTCGCCACATCATTATAAAGTCGAAAGGGGCCTTTTTGTACATGTACAAGTATTTTCGTTTATCCGATTCCTTTGATTAATTATTTATTCATTTATTTATGTATTTATTTATTTGCCTATATATTCATATTCTTACTTTTTGGAGGAGAGGCTTTGAAGGAGTCAACCACGATGCTCATTCTTTCTTTTCCTTTGAAGACCGTGAAGTTCCTCTTTGCGCCTCGACATCTGCCTCTGACTCGGGCTTTGACTGAAGGATCTTAAGACGCTTGAAGTCTTCCTCCGTTTGAGACTAAAGTGGAAGGTCTCTCTCTCTCTCACTCTCTTTCTCTCTCTCTCTCTCTCTCTCTCTCTCTCTCTCTCTCTCTCTCTCTCTCTCTCTCTCTCTCACTCTCTCACTCTCTCTCTCTCTCTCTCTCTCTCTCCCTCCCTCCCTCTCTCTCTCTCCCTATCTCTCTCTCTCTCTCTCTCTCTCTCTCTCTCTCTCTCTCTATTTCATCCTCTCTATCTATTTATCCCTCTCCTCGCTCTCCTCTCACTATCTCTTCTCTCTTTCTTTGTTACGACTCTGCCTTTCAGTCCTTTGTCGCTATTCTTTGTCACAGAACAAGAAGACTTTTTGACTCCACGATGGTCAGTCATAACCTTTCTATCTTAAGGATAATTTTTTCTGTTACTCGTTCTGCGTGGTGGCTAGACATGGCAGCCTTTGTTGGAGGTTAAGTATTTGTGTAGGTGTGTACGTGTATACGTGTGTGTGTGTGTGTGCGTGTGTGTGTGCGCGAACGTTCACACAGATATCCAGGCTGCATTGAAACACCAGAACCTACATGCGGACCATCAAAGCCACTGGGACGGAAAAACTCGAGCTACGAACATAGACCTGAAGGTAATATTTTGCATAGACAAACACATGTCCGCACGATTGCCCGGAGCAAGAGCCCGTACATGTGTCCCACACACATGTGCACCCGACCACGTAAAGCCACCCCCACCCCCTCAACCCCCGCGTTGCATTGCAATTAGCCTAAGCACGTGCAATAACAAGGCATAATCATCAGTGTTGCATCGTGATGATGATTAGTCGTAGGGAATCGTTGTCACTGTTACCGGAATGATGGAAGCGGTTCTGCACTTGCCGGGAGGACGAATTCCAAGGCTTGGGCACTTTCCGGAATACCGGAACACCTACCGGAACCCGACTGGAACCTTACCGGAGACCTACCAGAGCCCTACCGGGGCATGTCACTGCACTGTGAAGTTCCTTGAATTACGCAAGTCGAGAACAGAAACAGTTTCTGGGAGTATCGGAGGGCCTTACCGGAACCCCTACCTGAGGAGTCCAGACGAAAGCCCGTTATCATCAATACCGGTGCAACTCTGGCATCGGTACCAGGACGTGTACCAGTTACTGGTGCCCATCCTGATACACACGTCCGGTAAATAAGCAACAAATGTACCGGTAGAATTCCGGTATAATCACTTTGGCATGACAGAGGTACCGCAACAGGCAGCGCCATGATTACCGGGATTGTTTCCTGTGCCGTCTCCACCAGTACCGGAAGCAGTACCACTATCAGCAGAGATACCAGTAGCACTGGGTAATGACGTCAGAAAGTCGGGGGGAGTTACCGGAGGTATACTCTGAACCCAGTTCACCACACCAGAACCGGAGCCAATGCCATTACCGGGAGAGATACCAGTAGCAGCGGTACCGGATTGTGACGTCCGGAGTTGCTCTGGTTCGGTTGCATGCGGTGTCTGGGGGAAGTTCATTAGCATGGACACAATGCAGGCGACCTCCCTCCCCCCCCCCCTCACCCCTTCTCCCATCCCCGGAAAGGGGGATCAGTGCGAGGCTAGGATGCTCTGGTGCTCACTCTTCAAGGAATATTGCCATTAGGGAGATTCTGCATTTTCTATGGGAATGGGGGGATAGTGGGATGGGAAACGGGGTAGGCAATGGGAACATTTAAGAAGCTTGACTAATTGTAGAGTTAAGGTTTGGAGTTAAGCTAATTGGGGAATGGGCTTTGGTAAACTGCATTGTGAGGGGATTAGCCCCGTTAGGCACGGTGATAAATTTGTGCGAATTCTAATTCTCTTTCTGACTGATTGAAGACGAGGAGTTCGTAGCTGGAACAAGAAAACAGGGTCTTAAGCAGTTGAGATCCTCTCTTGTGCCAGTTCCGTTCCCTCCTCCCCCTTCGCCCTTGTCCGATAAAATTGTCAAGTATTAGCCAGAATAGAATGTTTTAAGTATGTCACCTCGGTTAAGGTTTTTGCAGAAGAATTGGGGGAATGTCAAAGAAATTTTTGAGATCGACGTTCTTCCGAAGAAGGAACATCAACTTTGATGCTGAAGAATGAGGAGCCTTGAGGGATGTCAAGAGGAACCGTTGGTGAGGAGACACCCTCCCGAAGAAGGACCACTAACTTCGATGCCGAAGAACGAGTAACCTCGAGGGACTTTGAGAGGACCCGTTGATGAGGAGACATTCTCCCGAAGAAGGACCACCAACTTCGACGCTGAAGAACGAGGAACCTCGAGGGACTTTGAGAGGACCCATTGATGAGGAGACATTCTCCTGATGAAGGACCACCAACTTCGACGCTGAAGAACGAGGAACCTCGAGGGACCTCGAGAGGACCCGTTGATGAGGAGACTCCCAAAGAAGGACCAGCAACTTCGACGCAGAAGAACAAGAAACCTCGAGGGACTTCGAGAGGACCGTTGATGAGGAGACACTCCCCCGAAGTACCGCAGGAGAGGAAGGGTCTCCGGGATCTCAAGCAAAAGACCCTCGGCTAATTAGGAAGTCGTTAACGAAGTTGGACAAGACAGTGGGAGGATTTTACGAGGATGTTAGCAGAAGAAGAGTTAGGGAAAGTAGGGGCAGAAGGGGTGGTGGGAGGAAGAGGGGAGGACCTCCCACGGGAAGGGTTGGGGAAGGTAAGAACGGAATAAGAAAGAGTGAGGAGAAGAGGAGATTTAGGTAAAGTGAGAGCAGGGGATAGGGATGGTGTCCGTGGAGGAGAGAAGGGTGAAGTCACAAAAGGGAAGGTTTAGGGAAGGTAAGAACTGGTTATGAGAGACTAGGGCGAAGGGAAGGGTAGGGAAGGAAAATTTGGGGGAAAATAGGAACAGGGTGAAGGAAGGTGGGAGGAAAGGGGGAAGTCTCACGGGAAGAATTGGGGAAGGAGGAAGGGTGTGGAGAAAAAATGTTGAGGAAAAGTAGGAACAGGTTGGGGGAAGGTGGGAGGAAGAGGCGGGAAATCTCATAGGAAGAGTTGGGAAAGGTAAGAAGTGGATAAGGAAGGATGAGGATAAGGGAAGGGAAGGGTAGGGAAGAAAGATGTAGGGGAAAGTAGGAACAGGGCGGAGGAAGGTGGGAGGGAGAGGGGGAAATTTCGCGGGAAGAGTTGGGGAAGGGAAGAATGGGGAGAAGGGGGTAAAGAAGAAAATGTGGGGAAAAGTAGGAACAGGTGGGGGAAGGTGGGAGGAAGAGGGGAAAGTCTCACGGGAAGAGTTAGGGAAGGTAAAAGGGGGGTAAGGAAGGATGGGGAGAAGGGCAGGATGGGGAAGAAAGATGTGGGGGAAAGTAAGATCAGGGTGGGGGAAGGTGGGAGGAAGAGTTGGAGAAGGTAAAGGAGGGATAAGGGTGGGAGAAGTAAGATGTGGGAGAAGCGGAAGGGTTGGAGACAAACTCCCTTACTTGGGAAGACATGGTCTCTTGAATGACAAGGAGCTGCACCCAATGTCGGGGGGTGGGGGGTGGGGAACAGAGACAAATGGGAGACTTTAAAAGGGGGAGTAGGAGGGGAGGGAGATTGTGGGGGGAGACGAAGGGGAGGCGGATGGAAGGGGACCCAGGAAGGGGTCTGCTGGCTGGGACAGGGCACAAGGCAGTGGGGAAGATGAAAGAGGTTAGCAGATCGGGGGGAAGATAGATAGAAGGACTAAGAGTGGAACAAGAGGAAGAGGATAAAGAGGAGGAGGAGGAGGAGGAGGAAAGATGGCATTATTGGGCTTTATAATACTGAGGTTATAGGATGCGGAAGGAAATACTAAAAGTAAGAAGAGGAGGAGGAAGAGTAGAGAGAGGAAGGAAAAAAGAAGAATACCTTACCATCGTGGTCTATGACACTGGGATTGCTGGATACGGAATGGAAGATTAAAAAGCAAAGGAAGAGGAGAGGGAGGAAGGAAAGATAGAATACCTTATCATCGGGGTCTATGACACTGGAATTGTAGGAATGGGATACGGGAGGGACGATTAAAAGGAAGAGAAGTAATCAAGAATATTGAAAAGAGAGGAGGCAAAGAAAGAAAAGAGTGGATTATCATGGGGGGCCTGCAGCAGTGGAACAGTAGAAACGGAATACGGACGAGTGAAAGGAGGAGGAGGAGGAGAGGAAGAAGAGGGAGAGGAGGGAGAGGAAGAGAGGGTAAGAGATGCCATATCATGAAGACCGACATGGTTGTTAGAGAGGGGAGGAACAAGGCAGGGAAGGAGGAGAAGAGGGAGAGAAGGGAAAAAGAGACGACCGTATCATGGGTGTAAAAGAGGGGAAAGGAAGAGGGGGGAAATGGAGCAGGAGTAGTAAAAAGGAGATTGAAGAGCAACATAAAATGGGAGCAGTAGAGCCGGGCAGATGGCGATAATGGAGCCGTAGCCGGAAAAGTGGCAAAGAGAAAGACAGAAACAGAGAGGGAAGATGGAAGGAGAAGGGAGGGATGTAGGTGAAGGTGCCAGGGAGGAAGGGAGGAGAAATGGAGGAGATGAAGATGGAGATATTATAATTAGAGAATAGAAAGAGGGGAGGGCGTTGAGGTTTAGTGGGAGAAAGAGGGGAGATATGGAAAGGGGGTAGCCTGTGACAAGAGGGAGGGGAGGTTGCACAGAGAGGGGGAATTTTGGCTTGGAGGAGGCGGAGGAGAAAGAGAGGAAATATGGAGGGGAGAGGTCGTTTGTGACAAAAGGGAGGGGAAGATGTACAGGGGCAGGGGAGGGAACTGTGGCCTAGAGGAGAAGGAAGAGAAAGAGGGGAAATATGGAGGGGAGAGGTCGCTTGTGACAAAAGGGAGGGGAAGATGCACCGGGGAGGGAATTGTGGCTTTGAGGAGGAGGAGGAGTAGAGGAGAAAGAGGGGAGATTTGGAAAAGGGGGGAGGGGTCGCCTGTGACGCGAGTGAGGGGAAGTGAGGGGAGAAGCGGATTCATGGCACAGCGGTGGCGACGGTGGTGGCTGCAGCTAATTAGTGCATATCCCATCATACATCACGCCGTCTTCCCCTGCATTGCACTCTGTAATGGCCCTATGCAACCGTGGCCTCTGCTTCCTTCCTGGACTCCCCGTCCCCCCTTCCCTTCTCCTCCCCGGCAGTACCTCCCCTCCCCTCCCCTCCCCTCCCCGCCACCCTTTCTCCCACTTCCTATCCTCAGCCCCCCCCCCTCCGCCAGCTTCCTAAACTCACTCCTAACCAGTACCCACATCAGCCTTTCCTATATCTCCCTTCCCCTCTCTTCTTCTCCTCTCCTTTCCCTTCCCCTCCCCTCTCTTCCTCTCTCTTCCTTTTCCCTCCTCTCTCCTTCCTCAACTGTGCTCTCCTCTCCCCCCTCTTCTTCCTCTCCTCTCTCTTCCCAGTCGCACTCCTTTCCCTACTCTCCACCCCACCTCCTTCCCCTTTTACTCCTCCTTCGTCTTTTCCTCTTTTCTTCCCCGTCTCCCCTTCCTCTTTCCTTCCCGCGTCCCTCCCACTTCGTCCAGAATTTCTTTCTTCTGGCGGATGCACAGTCGCCAGCAAAAGACCTGCCGTCTCCTCCTCCTCCTCCTCCTACAGTCGGTGACACAAATAACACCTGTTGACGTGACTGGAACTTTTTAATATTATTATTATCATTATTATTGTCATCATTATTATTGTTATTACTGTTGCTGTTGCTATTATAATTATTATTACTATTATTATTATTATTATTATTATTATTATTATTATTAATATTATTGTTATTATTATTATTATCATTATTATTATTATTATTGTTGTTGTGATAGTTATTGATATTACGAATATTATTATTATTATTACTATTATTATTATTATTATTATTATTACTATTATTATTACTATTATTATTACTATTATAATTACTATTATTATTACTGTTATAATTACTATTATCATTATCATTATTATTATTATTATCATTGTTATTATTATCATTATTATCAGTTTTATTATTATTATGAATATTATTATTATTATCATCATTATCATTATCATCATTATTATTATTATCACTATCATCATCATCATCATCATCATCATCATCATCATCATCATCATCATCATCATCATCATCATCATCATCATCATCATCATCATCATCATCATCATCATAATTATTGTTATATTATTGCACTAATCACTTTGATTACCCCTTTTGGGTCTTATTCATTACATTCAGGCTAAGAACAGGTGAACTTGTTCATTGAATGACCCCCCTCTCCCCTTCTCCCTCCCCACTCCTCAGGGAACTCCCTCAACCCCATCCTCGCGGTCAGTGTTGGTGTCTGTATGTCCCCAGCTACATTTTTACCCCGGCCAGTAACACTAGTTCTATCCTGTTATCCTTCATCTTCCTTCTGGTTGGTTGTTATGAATTCTAGTTTATCCTCGTAGATAATCTCGTGCCAATTCATTCTTTAAATGGTTTCCAGTAGTTACTACTATAAATGGATTATGTACTGAACAAGTAGTACTAGTACTTACTAGTAGTACAAAGACCTAGTACAAACTAGCATCTTGTTGTGTGGTTAAGGATTCAGACAACTCAAGGTTTGGTCACACGTGTAAATATAATTATTAAGAACTACACATTTAGGCTCACTATGTCTTTGTAATGTGTAATAATGCATAGCACGTCCTGTAACTATGCATTGTGACTCACTGTGCCAAAGTAAAATGTGTATGGTCCACCCAGATATGCTCTTGCTATACTACTAGGTATGAAATGCCTCAGAACTCTCCATTGTCTTGTACGTCTTGTGATAGTCTATTATATCTAGCATATACCATTGATTCACTATCCTGAATCATTTGTTTGAGCCTACTTTATCCTAGTTCTAGGGTACCACACTGGTTTGTGTGTTGTGTCATTGTGACACATTTGAAGATTTACCGCCCTTCTGGCACCAGACGGTATTGATGGAATAAGTTCGTATCAAACCAGAGACTGTACTATCAGACTCAGTCTAGGCCAGTTTCCATCAGCATAATTCGTGAACGTCAATTGCGGCTATGCGGACATGTGGCACGACGTTTCCCTGATGTTGATCCTATTCGCAGGGTTCCTGTCTCCGCAAGAGACAACCCTCGATGGAGGCGACGAAGTTGACGCCTATAGAATTCATGGTTGGGGCAAGTTGATGGAACATGTCGAGAGTAGTTTGGAGTGGGAAGGGAGGAAGGGTGTCTGCATGGGAGCTTGCTCGGAGATACCGTAAAGGGGACTGGCGTCGGCGTGTGAGTGAAGCAACGCGCGCTCCTGGCGTTTGCCCTCAATTGATGATGATGATGTACCAGACGCCTCCCCCTCCCACCTCCCACCTTTCGGTATTCTACAGTTTTACCTTCTGGGGTTGGTGTATCATCCGGTCATTTTCCACGTCTCCTCGTCGACCCGGATGGTGATCGTCAAAATGTGTCTCGATTTTTTTTAAACCCCAACCTTTTCCATGCTCCCCGTTCTACCATAATATTATTGGCATTGGATCTATTCATAGCCTGTATTCTTCACGTTCCCGAATTTTAATCTTGTTTTGACTTTGATATTGCGTTGAAATCAACGACTCCGGAAAGGGACAAATGGCATGTTGGTTTGAGATAAGGCGGTTATTATATTACATCCAGAAGCTATGGACTTCATTCTACTCGTTGTCGTGAGTTTGAGTAGAAACGACCTTAGTTACAATCTTTCCTTCCTCGAGTCTCCAAGTGAAATTACCTTTGCGTTAAACATTGAAAATCTGAATGACGAACTAAGAAAACTTTAACCTTTACGAAAGTTGGACACATTATTGAAATGTTCTTAGGAAACTGTTAACGAAGCCGTCTAGCTTTTTCAGATTTAAAATATTTGACGAGAAATGGGTGATAGGTTAGAAGTCTTTTGCATTTGAAATCTTCCTTTCACACCCATCGACGACATGACGTCAACGTTGCGTCATCCCTCATGCCACGCCCCTATTTGGGTATGCCCCGCCCATCCATTTACTCGTCCCTGAGACCATTCTCACCTTTCTTAAGCCTGTGACTCGGTACTTTCAAATCTCTCACGTTCTTCCCACTCCCCTCTCCCCCCACTTGTTATTTAGAGTATGTTATCTTTGAATTCATCAACAGCGTTGCATAGTGTATTCACTAACACCTCACCTGTCCTCGGTCCTTATCTCCGTCTATCCCAGTGGTTCTCTACGTGTGGTCCACAGACCCATTAGTGAACCAGAGAGTTTCACAAGTTAGGCACAAAAGCCGGAAAACTAATAGGAGTCAGTGGATATTTAGTGATTTTATTTAGTGTTGATGTGATCCCAAAAGGCTAAAGAACAGCAATGCATAAGTATGGGATATACGAGGAAACACGTTGAGAGCTTCTTTAATATGTACTCAACGTCCGTCACTCAACCAATTTCCTCCCTGCACACATGCTTTATTGCATGTCTTCCAAAGCGTCGAAATACTATTTATCTATTATTTTCATTTTTCATTTATCTATTTTTATTTTTTACCGAAGTCGTTACTATTACTCTCTATCTATCTCTCTCTTCTATTTTTCACGTGCGTTCCAGCCAATCAGACTTACCCCTCAACTGTTCAGAAACATAACAATTGAATAGGTTTCAAGGTGTCTAATTGATTGTTAACATCATTTGCAACATACCTTCCAGAGTGGCAAAACACGTCACATCGTTGCTCGGTAGGCGTGGAACACGCAACATATCAGAACCATAATAGCGAGAGTTAGCTAATTAATTGATTAATTAATCAATCAATCCATTCGCTGCGTAGGAGGGCATGTTCCCTCGGTTGAATAAAATCGCAAGAACTTTCTTCTCCAAGTCGTGGGTTCGAGTCCAGCACTTCTCTCTTCCTCACCAACAGTCCTCAGAGTGCCTGATAGGCCAAAGGTGTTTCAGTCGCAACTACTTAGCGCCTCCTGGTGTGTGAGGCTCATCTTGACCAGGGGTGCAGTTCCAATTGTATACGTGCTGGAGCTTTGAGGTTAGTATCAATAAACCATAAATGCCTCTCTTTCTCTCTCTCTCTCGCTCGCTCTCACTCTCTTTCACTCTTTCTCACTCTTTCTCTCACTCTCTTTCTCTCTCTCGCTCGCTCTCACTCTCTTTCACTCTTTCTCACTCTTTCTCTCACTCTCTCTCTCTTTCTCTCTCTCTCTTTCTCTCTCTCTCTTTCTCTGACTCTCAGAGGGGCGCTCCAGCTAGCCTCGGCAACATTGCACCCTTGACCTTCCCATCATTGCTACGGCGGCATACTTACATGTTTTTGCTATGGCTACCGGCAACAAACCTCAAAAACCAAAATACTTTCCCCCTCAAAGTGAATCAAATCGTCTGGTGGCAGACAGAATAAATTCATTAGTCGCCTGAAGTAATTAAAATGTCTAAAATCGTGATTATTGTTAACTCTTTAAGGTCTAAGATAATCCCTCCCTCCTTATGTGAATAAAATCGCCTGGCGGCAGAGAGAATAAACGTAAAAATCGGAAAAAACACTCGAAAAGTTAAAGCATCGGTTGATGCATCCATTTCGCTGTGGTTTGCTGCACGGCCAGGTTTGAATGAGGTCTACTGTACTAGTAGTGTCATCGAAAGCCTACTGATCTCGCATTCGCTTATTTGTGGGTTCAAATCCCGATCTCCTCTTCGATTCCCAGCAGTGACTGTTTATCACCTGCCCCAACATTTTTTCAAGCACGTGATAGAGCGAAGACGACGGCTTCGGCCGCAGATGTATACTCAGCGCCTCCTGGCGTAAGCTTCTCCCCCGCTGAAACAGCAGGACTAGGAGGAGGAGTAGGAGTAGGAGTAGGAGTAGGGGCAGCAGTAGCAGCGACGACCAATAAAACTCCCCCAACCTATTCCCACCTATAAGGGGAAGGTTACTCCCAACGTTCTTACCATTACTATTTACCATTACCGGGGGTCATTACTATTACTGCTGTTTATATTACTGTGGCTATCGCTTTGGGACCATTGATGGTCTCAACATTTCGTTTGATGAATGGCCATCTGGACCGACCCAACTACCGATGGTAGTTGCTGGGTCAGAGCTGTATTCGGTTATGGTATTATTCGTGAATCGGGACCATGTGGAGGGTGAGAGGGGGGGCTAAGGGGGGTGTAAGGGTGAAGGGGAAAGGGGGGGGGGTGATTGCTGCGCCGTCAATTCTGACTTCAGTCATCCCCCCCCATCCCTTTCCCTGCAATCATCATGGATTATCGCCCATATCGTAAACCAGCATAATACTTGGCATCTTCATCATTATCATCATTAGTAGCAACGATGTCATCATCGTCATTATCGTCGTCATCATCATCATTATTAGCAACGGTGTCATTATCGTCATTATCGTCATCATCGTCTTCATCATCTTCACTATCGTTAGCACCACTACCATTATCATCAGTGGTGATGATCATCATCATTATCACAATTTGATCCTTGATAGTACCGTAAGAGATTTGATCAATTTTGTTTTTCCTGGATATGAGGAACCAAGTTGAGATGGAGGGAGAGGTGGTGGATGGAAGTCGAATGGATGGGGATGGAATGAGTTGAACTGGAATTATGTCTTTTGACTTTGGCTTCCTCCCTGGTAAAGGGGAAAGAGCCCTTGATATATTGTATGTATGTTTTTCCTGGACAGTGGACCCTTGCATTGAAGAGAGCCTTGAGCGACCGTGACCCCGTTGGCGAGATTGTTAAAGAGCGTTGCGCGAGTCGAGACTGGTTTTCTAGTTTTTTCTCTTTTGTAATGTTACTACACATCAACGGAATATTAAACTAGATATTATTATTTGAAGTCTGAAGGCATGTGCAGTGGTTTTTGTATCCATTTTCATTCATTTATTGTTATTATTACTTATTTATCTTCATACATTTATACATTTATATGTTATCTATTAATCATCTTTATTCACTTATATTTCTGTTTAATTTAATTTATCTGTTTATTTCATATTTATCTATCTATCATTATTGGGCGCGGTTAGTTACTAAGGCAGCTCGTACACTGACGCAACCAGTATTTCCTGTATGTTTGCCCACTAGCAATCAGGTACCAGCATTTTTTAAATAATAGGTAAAGGAAAATTACATGTTTATATCCGTACAGTACAGGGAATAATGCTTTCACACAGTGTAGGCATTCATTGCGATCGGTTTCATGCAACTGGTTGCGTCGGTGTGCGATCTGCCTAAGCGTCTGTCTCTACACACGCTCT
>NC_134781.1:56303101-56308101 GCF_046742065.1 Oratosquilla oratoria | reverse complement strand
AACCATAATAACACGACGATTACCGTCTCAAAGGACACCTGTCCCGGCGTTACTCTTTTGTTTACGATTATTTCCGTCCCGGAAGTGGTTCCCCGGAACATCGAGAACCCGTAACATCACCGGTGACGTCATCAGCACTACCATCACACACAGCATCGTCATCCGTAATGGTTCCTGTCATCATCACCCCCAAGGCTATTATCTGTACTTCGTTCGGACATAGTCCGGGAGCGAGGTATTGATTGTGGTTGGAATATTTTCTATTCTTTCTTTATTTGTTTATTTTATTTGTTATTTTTTTTACTTATTTATTTGTTTTGTTTATTGATAAGGACCTTAATTTGAAAATAGTCGGAGATTGAAAAACATTCAGTATCTTCAACAAAAGTAATTTGTTATGAAATTCTCTGACTATAGCGAACTCAAAAGATTAAAATGAATTCATAATTGATTATTTTATTATTCTATATATTAACCCTAAATAGATATATTTGAAACTAGAGAACAGTTGCAGATAGATATTTGCTATTATTAATATATAGGAATTTGCAGATAGCAGTCTATAATCTATATCTTAATTGAGCAATTCGGGATAAAACTGCGCCGAAATAAGTACTGCCGTGCGAGGTTTGCTATCTCTGGCACCATTTGTCAAGAACAGAAATCTTACAACTCATTCCTTTATCACCAGAACCACTGGGTTGTTTGGTTTCACATAATGAGCCACTTACAACCCCCAAAACCCTAGTAGGAAGCCACCACACCCACTACTAACAACCTGTCATTACCACTAAGCCCCAAATAGTCGCGGCAGCCAGCGCACCACACCCTGCAATCACCGTCCCTGCAACAGTATCACCACATTACGCTGTCACAACAAGAACCACATGAACCCCCACTACCCACAGCTACCGACCACCACCACGACCGTCGGCCCTTATAATCACGCTGTCAAACTGTACTCATCCATCGTACATCGTTGAGCTCTTGTACACCATTAACTCCTCAACCCATCTCGTCTCATCCCATTTTGCCCCTCCCCCCCCTCCTTTCACCCTCTCCGGGGCTGCCTCCGGGCTCCCCCTCTACCCCTTGTGCAATGCAGCCACGCTGGCCTGCATTGCCAGGGCCTTCGCTGACCGACCCCTTTCCCACACTCGGGTTCTGAACTCGAATCAATAGATATATCTCTCCCACCCGAGCGAACAGAAGCATATGCTGCTGTTGATGCTGTAAGTGCGCAAGATACATCAGTCGCGATTTGTCATCGGGTTTAGGATGACTGGCGTCGTAGGGTTGTGGGCTGCCCTCTGGTCGAGCGGAGTGGTGGTGGTAAATGGTTATTCTTATGAGTTTTTTTTTCACTGGACTTTGCAAAAAAAGTTAATATTAAAGATTTAACAAAAGGCCCTGACCAGTTGGTGTTGGTTATGGGTGCTTACAAGATAATAGATTTGCAATGACTCACAAAGAGGGTAATATTAAAGATTCAGCAATTTTCTCCAATCATCTAGTGTTAATGAATGGTTCTTCTTATGAGATTTTTGTGTTTTGTATGGGACTTTGCAAAAATTCTTAGTATTAAAAAATTAACAATATGTCCTAACCAACTGTTGTTGGCAATAGTAATTGGTGCTTACAAGACATTTGCAATGACTCACAAAGAGGGTAATGTTAATGATATAGCAAAACTTTCCAGTGAACTAGTGTTAGTAATGGTTCTTAAGAACGGAAGAGTATAAGAATGAAGGAGACTGCAGAGAATATAAGGGCTACACTAGATAGTTCTTTCATAATCTTATAAGATCATAGATTTGCAAAGACTTTCGCAAATAGGGTAAGGTTAAAGCTTTTCCATTCAAGTGACTGGTTATTCCGATGGCTATTCTAATAGTTAAATACTTATTCTAATGAGATCTTAGTTTTGTAATGGTTTACACAAAGAAGGTATTGTTGAGGGTTTTAACAATATATTTTTTTTAATTTTCTGAATCTTTTGCATTTATGCCGAAAAAAATCAGTTCGAGGTTGTAAGAACTTCACTTTTTCAAGATTCTGTAGGATCTGTTCACCTGCATTGTGGTGTGAATTACATCAAACAAGTTTCTAGAGATTGGTCTTGGTGTTTTGTAGTTGTCGTATTTTTTAATTGATGAAATTATATATATATATATATATATATATATATATATATATATATATATATATATATACATATAATATATATATATATATTATTTTGTATTATTTTATTTATTTATTTCTATTATATATATTTTTAATGTGAAGTGTAGCTCTATACAATGCACGCATCGAAGAACTCCCAGCTGTGCGTAGATTCAGAGGGGTCATGCGGAAGAAGAGGACGAAAATAAAATAAAATAAAAAATAAAATGGCCCATAAAGGACAACGGAACAGACCTTGGCCTTCCACTTCGAATCGTGACGATGAAATCACCTCATTTTTCCGTGGGAAAGAGAACACTCAAAGCCGTTCCACACAGTTCCAATTCTCGTCGATTTTTGTAAGTTCGGTTATGATTTTTTATTTTTCGAATCTCCAAATATCAAACTTTATCTTTGTGTTGTATACTGAGGACCTTATTGACGAACTAGAAGTTAAACTTATACGAATTTTCGCTACATTGTTGAAATCTGGTCTTCTTGTAGGTATTTAAATGAGCCAAAGTTGACGAGAATTGGACTAGCGTGAAATGGTCTTAAGATGTCTGGACCCCTCCTCGGGACGGACCCCGGGAGCGGTTTGCCCACTTCTGGGCCGCTGGACCCTGTCTGGGTCCAATCACTCACTCCGACGAAGAACATAAACAAACGTCCGCTTTCGGGCGATGGCACCCGGAAGGGGTCATCGCGTTTTGAAGTTGTAATCCGCGCGCGTTTCAAGTTAACGAGAAAGTATTTACCGTGGAGCGAAATGAAAATATTTGCAGGATGAATATACATGTACGCTGATGCACACACACACACTCACACACACACACACACACACACACACACACACACACACACACACACACACACACACACACACACACACACACACACACACACACACACACACACACACACACGCACGCACTTTTTTTTCTTACGAACGTGAATATCTGTTCTTATACTTTTATTTTATCATTCTCTTTTACTTACTTTTTTAATCAATCTATTTCTACTTATGATTAACTCCTTTTTTTAATCTTTCTGGCCTCTTTATGGGCCAGTAGGTCTTCCTTTCGACAAGCATGGCCACTATCATCTATCGTCATATACGAGAATATATATACGAAAGCGCTCTGCTTCGTTAGTTTACTTTTCCTAGTGGTTACTTACACATTTGTGAACACACGTTCCTAGTGTTTTTATTGCATATATGTATATTTAGATAGAGTCCCTTGCCACCTGTTACTCTACCTCTACGTAATACACCTACAACCCTTTCCGTCTTTGTCGTCACCATCACAATCCCACAGACTGTTACATCACACATCATACGCCGCTCATTGTCATCACCGTCACGACACTCGTCTCATACATGTGACATCACGCTTCCTGAGCATCTGAATGCTCTCCACGCTCGTCACGCTCTCCACTTTGGGACACCAGCCGCACGCGCCCTTCACCCTTTGAGGCTCTGCAATCGTATGCATTCCCTTGGCGAATGGATTCGACACGAAGTCATGATGGGAATTTTTAAAACCTTTGCTATGGTGCCCTCCATCGCTACGTATTCTGTTCAACACAGATAAGATTGTTCATTTTAACCTGGCGAAGGATTCGGCGACGCGAGGGTGTACAAAAGGATAGAAGCGCTGGTAAAATGCAGTTCACACCAACCAACCAACTGGCGTAGGATTTAAAACAATTGCATTACCCGTTGGAATAAAAACTATAGCCAAATAGGCGCATCAACTCGAAGGAAAATCTTTGAAAGTGATAAAAACTGTAGTCCTAAGTATTGGCTCATTATCAAGTATATAAATTAATTGTACTGGGAATGACTCAAATTGAGTATCGACCCAAAATTTCATTGGCTGTTTCAGGACGACTACTCAATCTCTTCCCTCACATCTCCTCCTCCAAAACCTCCTCCTCCTCCTCCTCCTTCTCCTCTTCCTTTTCTTCCTCCTCCTCCTCTTACTCCTCTCACTCCTACACTCCATTCTCAGCCTCTGCTAACTCGTCTTCAGAAATTTTCATTCCCTTCTCATTTCTTTCTTCCTCCTCCTTTTTCCTCTCTCTCCTCATGTTTGTTCCTCACCTCTGTCATCTCCCCCCCCCCCCGGTTTTCCCTCTCTATACCCCTGTTCTTTCTCCTTCACTTTATATTCTCCCCATTTTCTTCACTTCTATCGATTCAGTTCCCTTCCCATTCCCTTTCTCTTCCCTTTCTCTCTCTTCCCCTCTCTCTTCCCCTCGCCTCTTCCTCCTACACCCTCATCATTCCCCCTCTCTTGTCTCGTCTCGCCTCCCCCCTTCCCCCTCCCCTCCTCCCCTCTAACGAGTGTTGCCTCTTATGCAACAGCCTATTGAACACATTCCCCCCAATGCATTTAACCCCCCACAATGCATTTACCGCCCCTTTCCACTCCCATCGAACCCCCCTCCCTCCCTCCCTCCGCTCCCCCCCCCCCAACCCCGTTCCTCACTGTGGCACCCTACCCATAACCTCCCCCCCCCATCCCTCTATGCCTCCCTTGCAATGATACACGCCCCCCTTATCGTGATATCTTTAACTTCACATTTGTTGGCAATTCTGTTGGCAATGCTGTTGGCTTCCTTTATGGTTTGGACAGGAGAATGGGACGAGGAGCGGGTGGTGGCAGGGCGGAGGGAGGAGGGGAGGAGAGGAAGGGGGAAGGGAAGGGGAGAGGAGGAGGGGACGTAGGGGAGGGGGAGAGGGCTAAAGGTCTTTTAAAGGAAGGGGAGAGAGCGATTTTTTTTTTTGCAGAGAGGATGGTGTTATGGACTTGTTCACCAGCGCTTCT
>NC_134781.1:56273101-56293101 GCF_046742065.1 Oratosquilla oratoria | reverse complement strand
CACTTAGAAATAAAGTTGGGAACCCTTTTAGTAGTTACAACAAAACCTCGGGAATGTGGCAAAGAAGAGATTAAATTACTTTTTTGTAAAAATCACACAGAGACAGAACACTTCATCTTACACTATCCCACCCTAGCCATACGGCAGACAACAACACAATGTTTCCTTCTTGAGTGACTTGTGGACTAATCCTGTGGCCGTTGCCGGTCGCTTGGGGGCCGTGGGTCTTCTGAAAGACAGACCTAGGGTGAGAGATGTGATGTGTGATGCTGCATTGGGGGGTGATCATGGCGAGAGATGTGACGTGTGATGCTGCATTGGGGTGTTGATGACGAGAGATGTGACGTGCGATGCTGCATTGGGGGTGATGATGGCGAGAGATATGAAGTGTGATGCTGCATTGGGGATGTTGATGACGATAGACGTAACGTGTGATGCTGGACTGTGGGTGATGATGATACGTCGCGGGTGCAGCTGTGGCGCATGGTAATCATCATGGCTGTGTGAACACGGGACGACGACACTTTTAATCCTATTGCACATTCGGAGATTTCTATTCCCTCACGTTGGGGGTTTAAAACGCCAAAGGTGTAATGCGATCAGGGCCTCAAAGAGAATATTAAAAATGGTAACGTTGCATATGTATGTTCTTCGTTCGGGAGGAGGGAGAAAGTGTAATCGCTTTCAGAGTGGCTGCCGCGGTTACCCGACTGTACACACAAGTCTTTAGAACGGACCACAAGGATGAGGCCCGAAGACAGATCCCTGGGGTACTTCGCTTCGAACGGTTATATCCTGCTGTTGGTATTACCATTTCTATTGACACTGCTGTGCAGTGGTGCACACACACGCGCGCGCAATAATATGTAAGTGCACAGATACGCTGCCAAAATTAGACCAACATGGAGTAACGTCCTCATTTATGATAATAATGAGTAACTCAGTAGAAAAAACAACAACAAAATTTAATGAAATAGAGTATAATAAAAAAAAAAGAATGAAACAAGAACATTAGAAAAAATACTAAAAAAGCGTAAAAAAATAAAATAAAAAATAAATCAGGAGCCATGTCATCGATGTGCCCTGTAATTTCCCCGTTATGAGATTTTTACATTGGAGGCATGGAAAAAATGAGCCTAGATATTTTTCCAGATTGATCGGGAAATAGATTGAAAGTACTGGTTATCCTTTGCTAAGGTTATATCCACAGATGAAGAGTGAGATCGTGTCGACCGTCTGATATTGCATTGTTGCCACTGCAGGGGAGACATTTTGTAATGTGAGGCCTTAAGAAAAATAGAGAATCATCAGCAAAGAGATGGGGGACAACCTCATGGCCGTGAGGCAGACGGTGTAAACAGGAAGAAATGATGACAAGAGAATTACCTTCAGGATCGACCCTAACACTGGTCAACAAAGAATTTGTCCTAAGGAAAACAGTAGCTCTTATATACTTTTGCATGCAGAATCCAAAAATAATGTCAATTTTTTTCATCACCCACATTTTTTGCGTTCCACGACATGATACATCACGTGTATTACGTGGGATAAATTTCAATCAAGCGCTTGGTAACACTGACTTTGGCAACACTGCGTGAGATTGTTATGCACTTTCAGCCAATCTGTTCTTCAAGTGAACCACATTTATTGAGTCAAGGATATCTGAATGATCTTTCGCGGGGTTTAAACTTGTCAAAAAAGCAATCTGAACTTCTTGCTTCCAGGTTAAAGGGCTGGAATCTTCTCCAGAAAGAATCCAAATTAAATTTTTATCGTAAGTGACATTGTGATTTTCAACAGTTTTTCTCACTTGTGGATGGTGTGGTGTTTTGCAATGATGTATATTCTGTTATGGAGGAACTTAACCACAAATATGACAGGAATGGGTGCCGCTTGTTTATTGACTCTTCTAAAGTGAGCCTGAAAGCTCAAAGAAGATATTTTTGTTGGACCACAGATTAGGGAGCTGATGAGAGACCAGAATTTTGATGAAGAGCTAAATGATCTTGAAAAAGCTGTATGACTGTCATTTAAGAAAGTTTGCGCTGATTTTTTGGAGAATCACAAAGCAAATTCTGAAATGATAAAAGAGCTAATGACATCCTACAGGGCCTTGGGATGCAATATGAGCCTAAAAATTCACTTCCTAAACTCTCACTTGGACTTTTTCCCTGCAAATCTTGGCGCCGTCAGTGACGAGCACGGTAAGAAGTTTCACCATAGAAACCCGGTATCAGTGGAAATGGAGCTCTTCAATGTTGTACACTAAAAAGGGATCTCCTAGAAGCAAAATACACTCGAAAATCGTACATTTCTACATTTTAAAGGTAAGTTTCATTGAAATATCTTCCTCATTTATTAGTTATAATTTTTTAAATCTAATATGCTATTTGTGGGACAAGTATTTTGATCAATTTTATTGACCATTGTAATCAGATCAGTAATGTCAAATAAGGGGATACACCATAAATGGGGCGCCTACTCCATTAAAAAAAATAATAATAATAAAAAAATAAATAAAAACGGACGAGGGCGCTTGAGTCTGGAGGCGAGGGGCTTCGCAGAGCTGATAACAGCTGGAATGTAAGAAGAGAGCATTGAATGACTTCTCCAGCTCCGCTACATAACCAGACCACAAAAAATTCTAAAGTTGTTTGGTCACTGTTTCTCTTCTCTCAATGTTCCACACATTAGTAATGAAGGCCTGCAAATACCTGTAGTCCAGTCAACAAACATAAACTGATTTAAAACCAAAGACGGGGCACTACGAGCGTAGCCGTATTGTAGTATGTTACAACGAGGCCAATACAACAATATAAAAACAAATCCATACGGATGACCAACACTTTGGCTACTGCGCATCCCCTTGGCGCAACTTTTGATGACGTCATATGGGAGAGGGGTGCAGGTTCCCTCCTTGGCCTCCCTACGCTGTCAGGGACTCTAATTAACCTTGGTCCAGCCCCCCCTTTTGCACCCTATTCTTGCAATGCACTAATCCCTACCGGGCTGCCCCTAATCCTCCCGGCCGATAGGGCTTTTGTCCTATGCAGACGGCCAATCCCCCCGCCCCTTCCCCCTCACCCCCAAACGTCATCAAAGTCGAGTCCAGTGTGTCGATCAGTCTCCCACCTCTCGTCCTGGTCTTTCTGTTTCGACAAGTTAATAGGAACTGAAATTTGAAAGTCGACAGGAGACCTTTTGGTCCAAAAGAAAGTGGGATGCTGAAAAAAAAAAATAATATATATATATATATATATATATATATATATATATATATATATATATATAATAGTAGATAATAATAAACAACTTGTAGAACAAAATAAAATAAATCTGTAAACTCAAATCGAAAAAGTAACCAAGCATGTATAAAAGCTGTGTAATGGAAAAATAACCAAATGAAATAAAGAAAAATGAAAAGAAAGCAGTTTGATAACCACAAATGTAAAAAATTAATTTTAAAAATCTAGTATAACTTATGATCATTCCGCCACTCAAAACTACTTAAAAATGAACAAACAGAATGGCGTTCCTCTTGTACCAGTATCAGATCTGAAAGCCATCATCTTGACTACACACACAAAAAAAAAAACATTTTCACATTGCTATATATTTCAAATGAACGTTCTTGTCGTGTTTAGATATCATTGCCGTCTCTTGGGAATCGGAGTTCATAGAAATATTGTATTGCCTTCCTAAGGTGGAGTTGTGTTAAGTGAAATTGAATACAATGTGACTTTACTTCGCTGGAATCGCGGCCCACCTTGCACCGAGACCTGAGCAGACGTGTGGCAAGAAATGATTGCAAATAGATTAATGAGAACCTTGGTCTCTCTGGATGCAAGAACATCCAAGAAGCCTGACATTGATCTTTTCCCACTTTTGAGTCTCTCTCTCTCTCTCTCTCTCTCTCTCTCTCTCTCTCTCTCTCTCTCTCTCTCTCTCTCTCTCTCTCTCTCTCTCTCTCTCTCTTTCGCTGTGTGTGTGTGTGTGTGTGTGTGTGTGTGTGTGTGTGTGTGTGTGCGCGCATGTGTGTGTGTGTGTGTGTCTGTGTATGTGTGTGTATGTGTGTGTGTGTATATGTGTCTATTTCTCTCTCTCTCTCTCTCTTTCGCTGTGTGTGTGTGTATGTGTGTGTGTGTGTGTGTGCGCGCGCGTGTGTGTGTGTGTCTGTGTATGTGTGTGTATGTGTGTGTGTGTGTGTGTATGTGTCTATTTCTCTCTCTCTCTCTCTCTCTCTCTCTCTCTCTCTCTCCGTCTGTCTTTATTTCTCTCTCTCTCTCCTTCTGATCGACAATATAATGATGTTCATGTGGGTATAAACCTTCACGACTATAGCTCTCTCCTTCCCTCGCTTTCTTTCATTTTTTTTTTTTCGCCGTTGAACTCTTCGAAACAAAAATCAGATGCTGGGGAGTAGGGAAGACACCTGAAAGAGGTGACGGATAGGGGAGGGAGGGGAGGGCAGTATTCCCTGGCAGGTACTACACACTGGATGCCATATGTCCTTCCTTGTGCCCTCAGCTCTCGAACAGTAATATGGAATCCATTCTTTGAAATGTTTTTTCTTTTTTATTGCATTACACGAACTGTATTGTTTAGGGAAAATGAAGGCCACAACACATACCACTTTTTTTTTCTTTTCTTTTTTCTTGAAAAACAAACTATAAGCTCGCATAAAAATGTGTGCAGTCTAATATGGAATAAAACTCTTTGTAATATTAATTTACCAAGTCGACATCTTCTCGGATTCAAAATGCGAGAGAAAACTATGACTGAGTCAAACTTTTAGATATCAATAGTTAAAGGTGAATATTGAATTACAAACACAACGAACCGAGGAATGGATCGTGTAGGAAACTAGATTTTATTTTGCTGTAAAAATGATCACAAAAATATTGGAGTTTGTCTACAAGAACTCAATATACGATGTTTACACAAGATCCAATAGAGACATTCGTCTCGGCGAAGCGAATCAACAAAAGTCATCAAATGGTTTATTGGTCCTCAAATCGTCATTAACCATTGGGAGCATACGCCAGGAGACGCGTTACTTCACTCACACGCAGACGCCAGTCCCCACTGTTCCTCCGAGCAAGCTCCCATGCAGTTATCCTTCCCATTCCAAACATCTCTTTGCAGGATTGGTGGACATGTTCCGCGAGCATCCACCCTTCCCATTCCGAACATCTCTATCTAGGATTGGTAGACTTGTTCCCCCCAGTCAAGCTCCCATGCAATCTCCCTTCCCATTCTTAACAGTTTTTGGAAGGATTGCTAAGTTTGCATTGATCACCTTGCCAAGCTCCCATGCAATCTCCCTCCCATTCCAGTTTTCAGCAGGATTGCTAGGTTTGCATTGCTCCCTCTAGCAACCTCCCATGCACTCACCCTTCCCATTCCAAACAGTTTTCAGTAGCATTGCTAAGTTTGCTTCCCAGGGCAACCTTCCATGCATTCATCCTTCCCATTCCAAACACTTTTTAGTGCAATTGCTAGGTTTGCTTCCCCGGCAAGCTCCCATGCATTCACCCTTCCCATTGCAATCAGTTTTCAGTAGCATTGCTAGGTTTGCATTGCTCCCCCGGTCAAGCTCTCATGTTCTCTCCCTTCCCATTCCAGAGAACTCGATAGGAATGGTCGACTTGTTCCCCGAACCATGAGGTTATGTATATACAGTATATATATATATATATATATATATATATATATATATTTTTTTTTTTTTTTTTTTTTTTTTTTTTTTTATGCAACCAAGGGAGACCAACGTAGGTTTCGATCGGTCGAAACTCCCGTCAGGCTGGCGATCGCCCCTCTGCTATATAAACCAACCCAAACGTCGCCAAAATAAAACCCATAAAGTAAGTTACTTTGTTGAAAGGGTGGGGTCTGCTACCTCTGTGTCAGGGCTGCGCATCAACATATTGCAACGAATAAGGATCAACAAAGGCTTGCAATGGTAACAAAGGACTCCTGTGAGTCCTTGATGGAGGAGGAGGAGGGAAGAGGGGTGGGGGAAGGAAGAGGGGAGTTGAGAGAGAAAGGATATCTCCGTTCTCAAGGGCGATAGTCATCGTGTTAATGTCCCCAAAGAGTCCTGAAGACTATTGATGGTTAGGGATCCTTCCAGCCTCGTTCTCACACACACAAACACATCTTCATGGAACCACGCAAAGCTTGCATCAGGATTCACTCTCCAGTCCGTTCGTTCTTCTTTACGAGATTACAGGACAACACCAGACCCATCTTCACTGAATACAGGTTAACTTGATGTATCTTAGCACAGACACCTTATACGTCATTCTGCAGGTGTTCCTCCCCTCCCAGTGGGAGGCTATGGAACTCTCTTCCCGGTGAGGTTTTTTCACCTGTTTGTGGGTAAACTCTTTCGAAAAGGGAGTTTCAAGACACTTCGGCCTCCTCTTTCTCTTCCTCCTCCTTCTCCTCCTCCTCTTCCTCCTCTTGCTCTCCCTCTTCCTCCTTCTCCTCCTCCTCCTCTTTCTCCTCTTTCTTCTCTTCCTTTTACACCTCTTCCTCCTCTTCTTTCTCCTCTTCATTTTCCTTCTGTTCTTCCTCCTCCTCTTCCTCTTCCTCCTTCTCCTCCTCTTCCTCCATTACATCGGCTTCTGACTCTGGGTTTGTTCGTTCTTTTCTCTCTAGAGCGGCACTCTGTGGGCATTTTGTCTTATTATATTTTCTACTTATCGATTAATCAATTAATTAATTAACTAATCGGTTTGATTACTTATTTAATGCCTTCTCTCTTTCCATGTTCTGATCATCTATTTGTCCACAGTTCGTAAAACGTCTTGTAATTGTAATATATGTTTCAGTTATTATCCATTAGAAAAAGAAAATAATTATAAAATTTATATTTGTCCGAACTCCTTAACAATGTCCAATTTGTATATCTTTGTAGAGTTGAAAAGCAATCCACAAAGACCTTTTCGTATGTGTTGTGTGCATGTATTTATAAGTATATATATATATATATATATATATATATATATATATATATATATATATGCATATATATATATATATATATATGCATATATATATAATTTTTGCAATTCCAGTCGAGCTCAACTTGAGTTGTAGAACGAGATATAAATGTTCAAACAAGCCAACCCCGTGCTCTCAAAGCAAATTTGGCTAATTGTCTGCGGGATCCCTTCGCTCTTTTGTTCCAAATTTTGGGTCGTTAATTTGTTGGAAATCTCACCTCACCAAAGCAAAAGGTTCTGCCCTTTGGTCCATTCCAAGCGTGCCCCTACCTCGGTCCTCTCGTTGCCAAAGGGTAAAGGGGAGACACAAAGATGAATAAAATCGCATGGCGGCAGCCAGAATAAGAGGAATTAAGTTCACCCAGTAAGGTGGCTGATGCCGGTTACGTCAGCAACATGAGTCTCCTTCAAGAGAGACCTGGAGCAACGGATTATGTCGATGTTTTCCTTTTAGGCATAATTGGTCATGTTCGTTGAATCCCCCCCCACCCTGTGATCGATCATTCATGCTAAAAACATAATTAGCAATCATGTTAATATCAGTCATAATGGGAATGCAATGAAGATCATAACAATAATGATTTTATCGTGATTACAGTTTCAATTCAGTCATCACGTGCATTGGTGAAAATGCTAATGTTATTGTTATTAGGATAGTTGTACAGAGTGTCAGACTAATAGTCGCATTAAGAATAATATGCAGGGCAAGGATAGTTTAATGAATACAGCACACACACACACACACACACACACACACACACACACACACACACACACACACACACACACACACGTACGCACACACGGGCGCACACACACACACACACACACACACACACACACACACACACACACACACACACACACACACACACACACACACGTACGCACACACACATATATATACATATATATATATATATGTGTGTATATATATATATATGTATATATATATATATATATATATTTATTGAAATGTAAGCAGGTTTTGCAAGATGAACGAAAATGCATCAACCTTATGTGACACTAATATCTGCACTGTTTATTGTCGACAAGGAAACCACAAATATTTTAGTCCATTTCAATTCGCCATATTTGTAATATCTGTAACAAAAACATTATGAAGCTGACATACAATGTAAACAATGATTTTTTTTTAATAGTTGATTAATGAAGCTCATTCCTTTCTGCGTGAATGGTTTAATTGTGAGTCACCGCATTCTGTTCAGAAATAGGACATGAACGGGGCTGAATGTTTCGAATTAATTCGCGAGGTATGGCGCACCAATCAAACTCGCCTTGTCAGCTACATCCCCTCTTCTCTCTCTCTCTCTCTCTCTCTCTCTCTCTCTCTCTCTCTCTCTCTCTCTCTCTCTCTCTCTCTCTCTCTCTCTCTCTCTCTCTCTCTCTCTCTCTCTCTCTCTCTCTCTCTCTCTCTCTCTCTCTCTCTCTCTCTCTCTCTCTCTCTCTCTCTCTGTACCTCTCCCTCTCTCTCTCTCTCTCTCTCTCTCTCTCTCTCTCTCTCTCTCTCTCTCTCTCTCTCTCTCTCTCTCTCTCTCTCTCTCTTCCCTCTTTCTCTTTCTCCTTTTCCCTTTCAACACTGTCCTCTTCCCCTTCTACTCCTGCCTCTCTCCCTCTTGTATGTATCTCCCTGTCTCCTGAAGTCTCTCTTCCAGATTCTTTTCCTCATCTCCTTCCTCTTGTCTCTCACCTCTTCTCCTTGTCTCCCGAAGTCTCTCCCCCAGATTCCTCTTCGACTCCCTCCTTTCCTCGACTTCTGCCTCTCCAAATCTCTCTCTCAGACCCCATCTCCCGACCAGATTCCTGTCGTTCCTGTGAGTTCATCACTGAGTCCCAAGCACGGAACACAATCGCACAGTAACTCAGAACCAATCTTCCTCGTCAATGCCTCACCACACCGAGGCGCTCTCATCCGGAACTCACAGCACAGGAAGAAGAAGAAAAAATATCACTTGAAAGCGTTTAGGTTAATTGAGGTTCAGAAGGGTTTTGTTCTGTGATAGTGAAAGTGTTTTACTTTGATGTGATACCTAGGGTGTGTCTTCGTTAGCAGACCTGACAAATTACTTCGTCGCATGTCACACAGAGAGGATGTTTTGAGATTAAGTCCGGTTCGAGAATGTGGCCGCGGCATTCCCCGGGTCTGCATAGCTGGGCAGTGGTCATTGTGGAATTCATTTAATGGAAATTCGCTTAAATGGAGACGAGGCGGTGCTCAGCGGGTGATGGACTGAGCCGAGTTGCCATTGTGCTCTGCAATGTGTTCTTTTTATCCACGAGGCTCGCTTTGCAATATGATGCAAAGCAATGGACGGCGGCGGAGGGGGGGGTGAGTGGTGGGGGGGGGATGGTTGCTCCTGGGACAATGCGGCTGAAGAGTGACGCCAAGAGTGGAGATGGGAGACCGGTGAGGGTGATAAGGTGGAGGTATGCGGCGGGAGGGTGACGGCAAGGGTGGAGATGGGAGACAGGAGGGGGTGATAAGGTGGAGGTATTTAACGAAAGGGTGACGCCAAGGGTGGAGATGGGAGACATATAAGGGTGATGGGGGTGATAAGATGGAGGTATGTGGCTGAAGGGTGACGCCAAGGGTGGAAATTGGAAACACAAGAGGGTGATTGGGGTGATGAAGTGAAGGAATGAGAAGGAATAGGGTGTCCCAGGTGGACGAGATGGGGGATCTGGTAAATTCTAGGTGAATGGGGGACCAAAGCCTCGTGAAATAACGATGGCGCTTGGCCGGTAGAGCCGCGCGGTAGCCCACTGGATACTGTGTCGAACTCATGAGCAAGTGGGCGTGAGTTCGATTCCCGGGACTCACTGCGTTGGTTCCGTACATCCCTGGCCAGGCAGGGAGGCGACCCAAACATCGACCTTAAAAAAAAAAAAAAAAAAAAAAAAATCTCAATTCTGTGGGAGTAGGATGGTGAGTTGGTGAGGCTGGCTTCTCAGTTGATCTGAGTCGAGGTTAATGCTGGGGGAGACTGATGTTGCTGTGGACTGCTGTTCACCAGCGTTTTTATCCTAAGGAGACTGTTGTTGTTGTTTTTGTTATGGACCTGTAGTCCACCAGTGCTTGTTTCCTAAGGAGACTGGAACCATCGTTTCTATCCAGAGGAGCCAGCGCTTCTATCCTGAGGAGACTGACGAGTTTAACATGGTAACTAAAGACGTTGGCAAAGGATAATGGTGATTTAGTAGATAAGCTGATAGACTGACAGATACATAGTTAAACTAACCGAACGCTGGTCTTCAAATGAGCACAGTGACTGAAAAGTAAGCTGGTCTCGTACTGCTTTCACACGTTTGTCTTTTAGCCGTGCGCCGTCCACGACACGACGTCGTGCTGTTAAATAGCCTTGGGCGTCTGTGGACTCTTTCATACGTGGTCGTGACATGTGAATACGTCCCGAGACACCCATGGTTATTTGAGAACACGACGTCGTGTCGTAGACGGCGCACGGTGAAAAGTCGATGCATGTTGAAGGAGCCCAAAGGACTGCACATACCTATCACTTCGCCTAAATATACGTCAGCTAAACTTTAACGCCCCTTTTTGTTTTGTATTTTGTTTATTTTATTTTATTTTTCTACATCATTATTCTAATATCATTACTATTATTATATCATTATTATTTCATATGTATTTATTTTGTTTTTATTTTATTTTATTTTATTTTGCTTATTTGTTCTTATTAACCTGTTTGTTTTATTTATTTTATTGTTTATAATTATCTTTCCACCAACACTCACTACCAACATTACTACCAGCACCACACGGCCACTACCTCCACCCCCAGTGCCAACATCATCATCATTATCATCATCATCATCATTATTATGAGTCATCATTTATGATCATGATTGTTGTTAATAGTCATAGTTCGGTTGAGCGTGCTACGCTGTGTTATATTGTTACACTGTGTTCCACATCACAGAACAATTTACTGTGGAGCTAAAACCTGTGTCTATGATCAATCGTTCAGCGCGAATCTGATTCTTTAATTGGATTAGTTTTTGGAAAATCAGAAACCGTCTTACAGGTGGACATTTGAGAGTCGACAAACAGGAAATGAAATGTCACAGCCAGTGGGGGCACCTGTAGATTGTTAAGTGCTTTTTGTCGCAGCTGGTTTTCCCAGGACGGGGGCTTATCATCCAGCTGTGAATCCACCTACCCCCCACAGCCATCACCCACCTGGGGGATATTAGGTGGGGGAGAGGTGAAATAGAACTACAGATATTCAGGCCTATACTGTTGGAATATTGGTCTTTATACAATCACACAGATCCTACACACATACTGTTATATATATTGGTCTTTCTTCATTTCTACAGATCCTACACCCATACTGTTAGGTATATTGGTCTTTCTAGAATCTTACATATCCTACACCCATGTTGTTAGGGATACTGGTCTTTCATCAGTCCTACAGATCCTACTTTCTTCAATCCTACAGATCCTACACCCATACTGTTATGTATATTGGTCTTTCTACAATCCTACAGATCCTACACCCATACTGTTATGTATATTGGTCTTTCTACAATCCTACAGATCCTACACCCATACTGTTATGTATATTGCTACAGATCCTACACCCATACTGGTGAATATTCGCTTGTTAATTATTCACTTGTCAATTATTCTTAGTTTGAGGAAAAAAATATTACAGACTTTCAATGCGTCTTCTTAAGCGAATGGCTTCCCACGTCCAGAGTGGCCATAGAGGACGAGACAGAAAGAATTTGGCGAATTTAAATTGAAATAAATATAAATGGGAAGAGAATGACAAAGGAGACTAATTGGCAAAGAAAGGGGAAGAGAATGAATCCAACTACGCTCGGTCGCGCGTGTACACACACACACACACACACACACACACACACACACACACACACACACACACACACACACACACACACACACACACACACACACACACACACACACACACACACACACACACACACACACACACACACACACACACACACACACACGGACATACACACACACACACACACACACACACACACACACACACACACACACACACGGACATACACACACACACACACACACACACACACACACATACACACACACACACGGACATACACACACACAGACACACACACGGACACACACACACACACACACACACACACACACACACACACACACACACACGGACATACACACACACAGACACACACACGGACACACACACACACACACACACACACACACACACACACACACACACACACACACACACACACACAAGGTATCTATGGTTGCATCGCCTCTAGTGTAATGTGATTAACACACCTCGGCCCATTGATGTCTCGTGTTTGGTGGCGGGTGATGCATTTGAACCATCCGTCCCTCGATCCTGCATCCTTTCTCTCACTCCCTTCCCCCCTCCCCCTTTCCTCTCTCTATCTACCTACCTAATCCTGTGTGTATGTGTGTGTGAACGGTTCTGTGGACGGGACGGTGTTGCTGCAGTAGTGTGGTGACGTAGACTTGATTATTCATTACAGATGACGAAGCTGTAACGAATAGGGTGGTGGTGATAGTGTTGGAATCATTGGTGCTGGCGCTAATAATCTTGTTATGTTGTCTACCTAGATTTTAGACTACGTAGCATAGACGAGTTATAAGTCAAAGGAATATGTGGAAAACTAGAAAGTTCTTGCTGATTACTGATTTAGTGAATGGTTCATCTAGAATACCAGACTGTATGTTCTCCTTAGTTCATAAATTCTTTAGTTTACTACCTGTGGAAGGTTTATTGATCCCCAAATTAAACAGACATCATACATTTGTCAGCCTACAGTTTACACTATTTCAAAAAGTTACAAATAGTACAACTCACAAATAATAATATTACATGTAACATTATTTGATATTCTGTATGTGTATTTCCGTTTTCTGAGAAGCTGATTTTGGTCGTTTTCAGTGTCTTGACTCTCGTTTTCTATGACGTGAAGTTGACAAATGGCGCGGTCTTGATGTGGAACTCGCGCGCTGATTAATCTGTCTCATCTGTAGATCCCAACATGTCTCCTTTGGTGGAAGGAAGAGAGAGCTCAGGCAGGAACGAAGGCAGTGAGAGTGGAGGATAAGATCTTATGGTCATGAACGGCTGCAGTTGAAAAAAAAAAAAAAAAAAAAAAAAACTATATCCACCAGGAGTTCCAGTACTTTTTTTTCTTTCCACATAATCCTCGATGGCATCTCCTTCCATTGAACCACACAATCTCATCACACTTCAACAGAGGCTGTCTTTTCCTTTTACTTTTTTTTTTTTTCCATTCTAGACACCTTACCGACTTCGTTTTCAAAATAAGTCTCACCTTTCCCTTTCAGCTTTGTCTCGCTGGACGCTAATACATCCATCTTTCTTCCCACATACTACCAGTATCATACTTTTTACTTTTACTAGTTTCACAAATCAGGCCCGTGCTGAGTTCTTGGCTAATAAGTTATATGCAGTCAATAGTTTGAAGTATTTCAATGACACCCCCTATGGACCAGAGTTATGCAATACTTTACATTACAAAGGATTACAAAGGATGAGTATGCCGGTAGGAGACCTTTTGGTCCATGACTAGGTTGGATGCGAAAAAAAATAATAACGATAAATAAATAAATGATAATAATATAAATAATAATAAATCGAATGAATGGGTAAAGTTAAATGATAAACAAACAGGTCAATAGTAAATAATGATGAATTGACAGGTTGGATGCGAAAAAATATAATAATTATGAATAAATAGATAAATGAATAAATTATAATAATATAAGTAATAATAAATAAAATAAATCAAATCTATTTCCTGACAATTTGAGACCATTATTTCTTGTCGGATTCTCGTTCAGTGTGAAAATTTTGTCACTTTTGATGTTGACAATTCCCTTTAGAATCTTATAGATCTGAATCAAGTCATCTCTGATTTTACTCTTTTTTTTTAGGGAAAACAGACTCATATGTTTTAATCGATTTTCGTATGATTTTTTTTTTTATTTAGATTCAGTTTTGTGGCTCGCCGTTGTACTTTTTCCAATCTGTCAATGTCTCTAATGAGATTTGGTGACCATATGGAAACAATATATTCCAAATGTGGACGAACTAACGGTTTATATAGCTTGTTAATGAGAGATGGACTTTTGAAGTCAAAAGATCGCGCAATCAGCCCTAGACTCTTATTTGCTTTCTCAGAGGCTGAAATACACTGCTTAGATTATTTGAGATCGTTACTGATAATTACACTGAGATCCTTTTCACTATCCGTTTTTTTAACGAATTTCCAAATAACTTGTAATCGTACTTACTGCTATTTTTACCTATATGCATAACCTTGCATTTACTTGTATTAAATTTCATTAGACACTTTTCAGACCATTGCTGTAGCTTATCTAAATCTTCTTGAATATTTAATTGGTTTAAGTGATCATTTGCCATTCCGCACAGTTCTGAATCGTCAGAAAATTTGGAGATAATAGATTTCAATCCATGGTCAATATCATTTACATATAATATGAGTAGAAGTGGCATATATACTAAGAATATAAAGGAATACTGAGCTAATATAAAACTTCTCTCCCTCCCTTTTGCAGTCCTTAAATCTCTCCTTTACTACTTCTGCGACTTCATCTCTTCCCCGTACTCTTGCAGGGTTGGGGGAAAAGAATGTCGCTACCATGTTCCCCTGTGTATCGTAAAAGATGATTAAATGAAGGCGGAGCGAGGGGACGAGGAGATGCTATTTTCGTATTCTTCTCCCGCGGCGATTCGGGTTAGAGACCGTAAGCGGTAGTGTGTGTATATGTATATTGGTGTATAAGCATACATGTATATATATATATATATATATATATATATATATATATATATGCATGTATATATATATATATATATGTATATATATGTATGTATATATATACATATATATATATATGTATGTATATTTGTATAAATACATATATATATATATATATATGTGTGTGTGTGTGTGTGTATATATATATTTATATATATACACACACATACATATACCAAGGCTTTTTCCCCCATACAAGGGAAGTAGCCAAAAAGGAAAAGGCATAAAAATCATTCCCACCCATTCCATCCCTGAATACACCCCACATCCCTCGAAGGGAAATATATATATATATATATTTATATATATATATATATATATATATATATATATATATATATATACACATATATATATATGTATATGTATAATTGTATATAGGTAATGGGAATGAATGCAGACTGCACCCACGGTCATTCCAAATAATGACTAAATGAATCACAACAATGTGGTAGTGTTTGTATAACTGTATATTGGTGTATAAGTATACATGTGACAATATATACATATGTATATGTATAATTGTATATAGGTCATGGGAATGGATGGAGACTGTACCCACGGTCATTGCAAATAATGACAAAACGAATCACAATGATGTAGACCCTAAGAAAAAGAATAAAGAATGAGTTATACATAATCTAATGATGATGGGTTACGAAAGGCAGGAAAAGACGATATAGATGTAATCTCAAAATATCGATATTGATGGAATTGTGTCTGGAAAGTAAGAGTAGATAATGCAAAGATGATAACGTTTGATCTAAGAAATGTATGTATGTATGTATGTATGTATGTATGCATGTATGTATGTATATATGGTAGAGGAAGAGGATGTAATACACAAGAATACCTACTGTCTTCAAGTCTCTTCACACTTGCGATATATGTATCGTCCCTCTGCACATAGATTGGTGCCAGACGATGCAAAATCCTCTTTGGATCCGGCCGAAGGGATGGTGATAGTTAATGCTAGGATTGATGGCGGTTCATATGGGGCTTGGTGGCATCTGATGGAAGGTTTAGCGGCAGCGGCCAGGGAAGCGGAGCATCTGATGCTATTGCGAGCCGCTGAAGCGGACTGGATGGAGAGAGGGAGAGGTAAAGAGAGAGAAATAGAGAGGGATGTAGGGAAAAGAGAGAGAAGGAAAAAGACAAGGTAGGGAGGCAAGGGTCGAGAAATAAAGGTATGAGGAGTGAATGTAAGAGAGGTAGAGAGAGGAGAGAGATAGAAAGAGGGAGGTGGAAGAGAAAGAGAGAGAGAGAAAGAGAAAGAATATTAGTAAAGTAAAGGGGGAGAAAAAGGATAAGGGAGGGAAAAAAGGGACGGGAAGGAAAGTAAGTTTTGAGGAAGAGAAGAATAACGAGAGAGAGAGAGAGAGAGATAGGATGGGATGGGAAGAAAGTAAGGATTGAGGGATAAAGGTGGAGGAGGTAGAGGAGATGGAAGACTGGTGAGAATTAGAGAGATAGTGCAGTGAGTGAGTTGAGGATTGAGTATGCGGGCGAGGGAAAGGAAAAGCAGGATTGAGGGAGAAGTCGAGGGGAAGAAGGATAGAAATGGTGAGGGACGGGTGATGTAAATTGACGAGTGATGCAAAGGGAAGAGAGAGGAAAGAGAGAGAGAGAGAGAGAGATGGGCAGGGGAGTTGTGAAGAGAAACCGAGGATATTAACAGGAAAAAGAGGAAGATGAAGGGGAAGAAGAGGAAGAGAGGAAAGAGCCAGATAAAATGGCAAAGGAGATGGATAAGCAATGAAGAAGAAAATTAGGAGAGGGAGGCGAAGAAGTAGAGTTCTAGTGGAAAGACGAAGAAGAAAATGTTTGGAGGGTCGGAAGGGAGACTTTGGAGGACCTGACGAGGGGGAGGAGGTGGAAGTTGGGGGGAGGAGGTGGAAGTGGGGGGAGGAGGTGGAAGTGGTGGGGGGGAGGTGTGCGAACGATGGGCGCAGGGGAGCGTAAGACAAGTGGAGGGCCTCCGGAAGTGGAAAGAAGGGCATTCTGGCAAATGTGAAATTGTTGGACTCCGAGTCGCTTTCGAGTAAATCGCGTAATAATGGATATGGACACGAAAGGCAGTGGGACTTGAGGAGGCAGGGAGAAGGGAGGGTAGGAACAAAGATGAGGGATAATGAAAGGGGTGAGAGAGAGTGGAAAGGAACAGGAGAGCGTTTGGGGCCTAATGGAAGGGAAAGGTCAGCTGCAAGAGAAAGAATTGAGGATACTTCGACAGGATTTTGAGACGAACTGGAAGACGCGTGTGGATGGTGGGCAGGAGGAAGAAGAGGCGAAGCGAGCTGGACCACGGAAGGACTATGAAATGAAGATGGGTCACTGTGGAGTGAAGAGACCTCGAGGGAGAAGGAGGAGGAAGGGGATGAAGTGAAAGGGTGACCACGAGATAACTATAGAGATATAAGAGGGGTCACTGTGGAGTGAAGAGATTTCGGAGGAGGAGGAGGAGGAAGAGGAAGGGGATGAAGTGAAAGGGGTGAGCACAGGGTGACTATAGAGATATAAGAGAGGTCGCAATGGAGTGAAGACACCCCGGAGGAGAGGGAAGAGGTAGGAGATGAAGTGAAAGGGGTGACCAAAGGAGGAGTGAGGAGTGAAGAGACGTCGGAGGAGGAGGAAGAGGAGGAGGAAGGGGGTGAAGTGGAAGGGGTGACCAAAGGAGGAGTGTGGAGTGAAGAGACCTCGGAGGATAAGGAAGAGGAGGAGGAAGGGGGTGAAGTGGAAGGGGTGACCAAAGGAGGAGTGTGGAGTGAAGAGACCTCGGAGGAGGAGGAGGAGGAGAAGGAAGAGGAGGAGGAGGAGGAGGAAGAAGAGTCACAATGGAGTTAAGAGACCTCGGAGGATAGAAGGAAGAGAAGAAGGAAGGGGATAAGGTGGAAGGGATGATCAAATGAGGAGTGTGGAGTGAAGAGACTTCGAAGGAGGAGGAGGAGGAGGAGGAAGGGGTGACCACGGAAGCAAAATGATGTGGAGACGAATCACAGTGAAATGAAGAGACCTCGGATGAGGAGGAGGAGGAGGAGAATGTGGATTTGGATGAAGTGGAAGGGGTGACCATGGGGAAGGAGAGGCGTGGAAGGGGAAGGGGGAATGGAGAAGGGGAAACCTGAGCACTGGACGTGGATTCCGGAAGGCTCTGATGTGGAAATTGGTTGTAAGAGACGAAGAGGCGGTTGGACCAGGACCCGCGGAAGAGGGGGATTCTGTTCCAATAAATAGATTTGCCACGAACGCCTGCACGCGGAGCCGCACGCGCGCGTATGTACACACACACACACACACACACACACACACACACACACACACACACACACACACACACACACACACACACACACACACACACACACACACACACACACACACACACACACACACACACACACACACGTACCTCGTGGCGCTGTGGTTAGAGTTCTCGCCTGTCACCACGGCGGTCCGTGTTCGACACCCGCCCAGGGCTGAAATAATTTCAGTATCGCTTCTGTGCGGGGTGGTACTTCAACTCTCGTGGGCGGGGTGTTGGCACACACACACACACACACACACACACACACACACACACACACACACACACACACACACACACACACACACACACACACACACACACACACACACACACACACACACACACACATATATATTGAGAACCTAGGGGTGATAAATTGTAGAGTAAGAGGCAGGATCCCATGAGCGTTTCTCCTATCCTATCTAGAACAATTAGGTAAATAGAAATAATCCTTCATAATGTTCTTTAACCATAATAGCTTGCCTCCACCAAAAATAACACGTGATACTCTTGAGAAAATGCTTTGGGTTTGCACTAAAGAAGCGCCCTTTAGATGCCCCTCAGGCTGTATGTATTTACAAATTAACGGTGTAGCTATCGGCAGTCCCCTGGGTGTTTTATTTGCACAGGCATACATGTGCCATATTGAGAACTCCATCCTTGATGTCTTGAATCCTAAACCTTATTTATATTTTAGATATATAGATGATATTTTCGTAGACGTAGAAGGGAAAGAACAGCTTGAAACACTCCAGGAAATTATGGAAACAAAATCTTGCCTGCATTTTACCGTGGATGAAAGTATCAGCAACAAGATCCCCTTTTTAGATGTTTGGGTAGATGAAGCAGAAGGTGCATTTACTACGAGTGTTTACAAGAAACCAACTAACTCCGGTAGATGTTTAAATGGATGCGAATGGCCATCAAAATACAAAATCAGCGTTATACGCGCGTACATTACGAGAGTTTAAAAAAAAAAAAAATTCTAACTGGTACCTTCTCCACCAAGATGTATGATATTGAGAGAGAAATGAAAAAAAAATTGAGAAATTTAATTCTGAACTAGGTAATATAGAAAATTCGAGGAATACAATAAATATTCACTACCAAACTACAATGACATCCGCATACAAAAAGATGAAAAAGTCCTTAAAAAATATCGTATATAAAAACAACCCAAGAAGCAAGAAGACTCCCTGCAATTGGTTATATATTATCGCAACCCCAGAACTTCATCACTAATTATGAGAAACAACTTGTCAGGAGAAAAAGATAAATCAAAACAAAGTTACGTTGTGTACAAATCATGCCCTTTCAACAAAGACGAGTACATTGGCCACACAACTCAAACTTTGTCTCAAAGGCTTACATTTCATATGCAATATGGTGCAATAAAATCGCAGATTTCAAAAGTACATAAGATGTGCATATCACGGGAAGTTTTGAACAATAATACTTTGATCTTAGCTAATAACACCAATAAGAGAAAATAAAAATGTTTGGAAACCGTATTAATAAAGAATTACCTGCCAGCAATTAATATTCAATTAAATATGTGTGGAACCCTGGAGGCGTTCGGGGCATTCCACCGAGCGCCAAGAAGAAATTAATCCAAAGTACCTTTCCTAGTTTATTTTGTACTGTATATATATGATCATGATTTGTATATTTAAAATGAAATTACCAAAAGATGCCTAAAGCATAGGCGAAACGTCGTAAGTAATGTATTTGTTATAATTTCGAAATTCACTATGGTTTCATTTGGT
>NC_134781.1:56228101-56260601 GCF_046742065.1 Oratosquilla oratoria | reverse complement strand
CAAGAGATGTCTGTTGAAAAGAGATAAGATGTTATTCCCACACAGACCGAGCCTGTCACGAAAATTAAGACAAAATTCATTTCGACCCTGTCAAGGGCAGGATCGAAATGGCGCTCCCTGGGGGAGCTCCTGTTAGATATATGGGGTTACACGCTATTGTGTCGACGTGGGCCAGTGACTACCTTATAGATATATATGGAGCTTCGATGAATATATTGAACAAGGTGTCACGCACATTTATCTCACTAGAACACTAGATTTCCAACTCCCTCTCTCTCTCTCTCTCTCTCTCTCTCTCTCTCTCTCTCTCTCTCTCTCTCTCTCTCTCTCTCTCTCTCTCTCTCTCTCTCTCTCTCTCTCTCTCTCTCTCTCTCTCTCTCTCTCTCTCTCGCTCTCTCTCTTTTGACTGGACCTGTACATTAGTATATTATGTATTGTACTGTAGTGGTTATTCTTTCAGATATATGTCTATGTTCCTCATGCAAATGTACTCCTGGGAATTGGAGTACATACATAAATGTTATACCTTTGATAATTTAGAGAATTTAATGACACCTCAACGGACTATAGTCACGCAACATTCTTTTATGGTAGGAGGTTAATCTCCATTCAAGATTAGAATGATTGTCACGGTATAACTTCTACAATCCTTCCGTTCTGTTACTGTCCCCCTTAAACCCCCCTTAAATATCTCCTTTACGACTCCACTTCTACGGTGCGATGGTGTCCCCAAGGATAGAAGCGCTGGCTACGTTGAAAAGTCTATGAATGCCCTCCGGACAGACACAATCGCCAAGCGATTTTATTCGGCAGTAAAGTTGAAAACAATGGTTAGCATTCTGCACACACACACACACACACACACACACACACACACACACACACACACACACACACACACACACACATACATATATATATATATATATATATATATATATATATATATATATATATATACACACTTTGGTAATGAATTTTTGTTATTTTGTCGCTAAATCAGTAATCAATATTCGAATCAATTCCCATTATTACATATTACAAGCGTTTTGTTTACTTTTACAGAATCACATTCAATTTTATTTGATAACTTATGTAGCGTTACAAAAATATTTTTTGTTTAGAGCGTAGTACTTGAACAATTAAGGTAGCGGCACACTGGGGCATGCTACTTGCTTTTGCTACTTCGTTTGGTTAAAAATTACTTCGATTACAATTTTTTGTTTTTCAAATAGCCAAATGTCACATTACTCCTGTGTCATAGAGTGAGAAGCTGAATGGTGAACCTATACGAATGTTAGACATTTTGTTGAGAAGTTCCTCCTTTGTATGTAACCACTGATAGGTAGAGGTGTCGGTGGCCCCTAAATTCATCGTGACATTGAGTTATTGCAATCTGAATGATTACAAGTGGTTAGTTAATAATTTATCAACAAATAGAGGCGGAGTTCGTATGCATGTCGAGAACTATTAAAAGTAATGTGCTCGATGATTTGTGTCGTATGTGCGATTGTCACGGGTTCTTTCATTATTGAAAGTTACAGCGATGGGGTATCCGCTGTTCACGGAGTTGTGTAGTGTAGTGTCTCCCTGAAATCACTAAAGTGGACTTTAGATCAAGAAGAAAACGAGGAAAGCGTGGCATTATAGGTGATATGAATATGCGTTTAATGGAATACAATAGGACATTGGTTCTTGATTTTTATTGATTTTGAGCAAAGGCACGCCTTCCTGTTCTGTGGTGATAATCCAGGTTCTTCTGCCAGTACATCAGCCACGGTTATTGATCCTATTAGTGCGAACGAGGCCCCCAACTGACTGGATCAATTAACGGGATAATGTCAGGTGATCAATCAGACAGCTTTATTTGTATGCTCCAATCGCGATGGCCTTAGAGGTGAGTGCTTTTATTTATTTGTTTATATATTTATTTGTTTGTTTATTGGTTGATTTACATATTTGTTTGCTTATTATTTTATTAATCTATTTATTGGTTTTTGCATATCTCTTCACAAAAAAAAACTCTTTTAGTCCATGAGGATTACTGAATACGGAAATGTGTTAGACATTCTCCAGAGATGTATTTGAGTATCTCTGATACATCTTGGATCACATAAAAAAGCCCACAGGAGAATTCTCACCTATAGGTAGTTTAACCACTTTTCTAAAATTACGTTGACAAATGTCCCAGTGGAAGGCAAAAATCCCTGTGGAGGGAAACAAATGTCCCAGTGGCGGTGACAAAAGTCGCAATGGGGGTAATAAATGTCCCAATGGGGCCAATATATATCTCAATGGGATTAACAAAAACCCCAATGTGGTGACTAATGTTCCAGTGATGGGCTAGTGTCCCAGTCGGGGCAAACGTCCCAGTGGGGGAACAAATGTCTCAATGGGGGACAAACCCTGGCTTCCCCATCTTCAATTGACCTGGTATCATCGCCACATTCTCTGGTAGGAAAAAAAATGCGATTGGAGAGACAAGTACTCAAAAAAAAAAAAAAAGAGAACCTATTTGAGTCCACCTCGTTCCGTAATCTGTAGTGAACAAAGAAAGTCCTCCCCACCCCTTCTCGTTTGTCCGCTATTCCTCGCTGCTGAAAACGACACAATTGTTTTCTCCCCCTGATCCCTTTCTCTATGTAGCCTCTCTCTGGCCACGTATCGCCTCAATTGCAGCCCATTCATTTTTGGTTGATTCCGTCCCATCCACTAATCCAACGCGTCCCTGACTACCAACCATTTTACAAGTTTTAAGAGTGTGATGAAGTGTCCGAGGCGATATTAACTCTGTATTGTCTTCATGCTTCGGTGCTCACGCCCTCGCACGTACACACAAACACACACACACACACACACACACACACACACACACACACACACACACACACACACACACACACACACACACACACACACACACACACGCACGCACGCACACGCACATACACAAGCAGACACAATGGACACGTGCACACTTGCATTCATTGAGTCACGCGTACTCACACGCACGTACAAACGCATGCACAAACATGCATGTTCACGCGTACAACCATACACACACACACACACACACACACACACACACACAAACACACACCCACACACACACACACACACACACACACACACACACACACATATACATACATATAAATAGGTACAAATATTTTTTTAGCTCAAGTGTTTTGTACAATGGGTAACAATACAATTACTATTTCGTAGTATCATTATACAGAATATTTTGAGAAAATTTAATAATAACTATTAGATTAGCGCCTTGAAATTATAATTACAATAAAAATGAGTTATCGTACCTATGTATAAAGATACATTGTATGGAATATATGGATTTTAAAACCAATATGCCATGAAATAGACTTTGCCAGAGAAAGTGAGCGGTAAAAGTGTTTATTGTGATTATAAGCAATAAAAACACATATGCACACACACACACACACACACACACACACACACACACACACACACACACACACACACACACACACACACACACACACACACACACACACACACACACACACACACACACACACACACACACACACACACGCACACACACACACGCACACATACACACATACACACACGCGCGCGCGAGGTCATGGAAAAAAATTGAAAAGACAAACTTGTTTGAAAGATGTTAGGGAGTATATTTTCCTACATATATAGACTTATTGAACAAATTGGATGGAAATATAACACAATGTAACACATGTTTTGTTTATTTGTATTTTTTCATGATTATATATGTATTTCGTGTCACTGAATCCAAATATTACATAAGTTTTGACGTAACATTGATATTTCTTTATTTATTCTTGATTTTATATTTTATTGTTATATACGCAACCTTTCTCTACAGTAGTTAATTGATTCAATCTACTTTAGCATTCTAAGGATAATTATACAACATCTAGTATTTTTTTCATAATATGAAGTGTATTTAAGAGCTACAATATTAGTAAGAACAAAATAAACAACACAACTTTGCACTGCAAGTGTTTTGATGACTCTTCTCATGATTAGAAGTGCTTTGACGATCGAGATTTTCTAGAATGCATGCTTTCGTCTTTTCTGACTAGTGACCATATGTAATCTCCCATCATAGCAGTATTCCATCGTCCTTGATATCTTCTTTCCATAGTTGCGATATCCTGATGAAATCTCTCGCCATGCTCCTCACTGACAGCCCCCAATTTTTCGGGGAAGAAATCTAGGTGAGAATGCAAGAAATGTATCTTCAAAGACATACGACAACCAAGTTTCCTGAAGTTCTCAATAAGCTTTGCCACTATTTGTTTATAATTAGGGTCCTTGTGATTTCCTAGGAATCCACGAACTACATCATGAAATGAACACCAAGCTTCTCTTTCAACTTTCGTCATCGCTCTTTCCAGTTTCTCCGACTTCAACATTTTGTTTACCTGGGGTCCAACAAATATACCACCCTTGAGCTTAGCCTCAGATAGCTTGGGAAACATGAGACAAATTTCTTGGAAAGTTTCGCCTCCAAAATCCAAAGCCTTCACAAACTATTTAATTAACCCTAGCTTGATATGAAGTGGGGGTAATAAAACTTTTTTCGAATCTACTAGAGGCTGTCTGAGAACATTTAACATTCCTGGCTGCAGTTCAACTCTTGGGGGCCAATGAACTTTATTATAATGATCATCATCAGCCCTGCTGTCCCATAAACAAAGAAAACAGGAATACTTTGTGTATCCCCCTTGTAAGCCAAGCAAAAAGGCTAGCATCTTGAAATCACCACAAACATCCCATTTGAATTCAGCATAATTGATTTTTTCAAGAAGCTGTTTGACATTATGATAGTTTTCTTCTGTACTGAGTGTGCAAGAGGCAAAGATGGGTTTTTATTTCCATTGTGGAGCAATACTGCTTTGAGACTTCGTGTTGAGCTATCTATGAACAGTCGCCATTCTGCAGGATCATGTTCGAGTCCAAGGGCTGTAAACAAACCAGTAACATCCTTACAATAACACATATCATCACTAAAGTCATAGTAAATTTTAAATTCTTCATGTCGTTTCCGGTACACAGATGTCCTGCAGTCTTCTCCTAGTAAATTCCATTCCTCCTTGATGTAAGAAGCTCAGCTCCTGACTTAGTAAGACCTAAGTCTCTGATTAAGTCATCTAGCACACTCTGACTTGGAAAGTGAGGCTCCGAAGTCGTTCTTGGTGCGAAATCTTCGTCTCCCATTTCATGGCTGCTGCTACCTGCTGACCCTTCAGATGAAATTTCCATTGCATCTTCCATCTGGAAAGAAAGAAATAACTAAATATAGCAACTTCAACAAAGACGAATAACATTAGTATTCCATATATCTTTAGGAAAGTGAATGTATATTAAGTACTTAATATTGAAGTTAATTAAAAGTAAAGAGAGTATGATAAAAATAAACTTGCATTTTCTGGTGGTTGTGGTACTGGTAAGCTATCATCATGTGGGACAGGTGCTCTAGATGATGGTATGTCTGGATACTGCAGAGCTTGTCTTCCTTTCACTTTCCTGTACTTCGTCACATCAATCATACAAAAGTAGCAGTCGTCGTGATGGTTCTTCGGCTCTCTCCATATTCTAGGAATGGCAAAAGGCATTGCCCTTCCTGTACCTCTCAGCCATCCTTCTAGAGTAGATCGGCAGCTTCCACATATCACATGAGGTGCCCATGGCTTGTCCTGGTCACCCATGGGCATTCCGAAATAGAGTCTGTACGCTATCCACACTTTAGCACCTCTCACGATCTTATGTAGTGCTTGTTTTTTCCCAATATAATAACCACACACATAGCAAAATGTATCAGGAGAATTTTCACATCCTCTAGTAGCCATCTTAACAGGTAAATAGTTCAGTCATTGATCTGAAAGAGAAAATTAGATAAACATTTAGTAGCAGACCACATAACAATTCCAAAATATACATGGTAACATTGAAATTATATGTATTTCTATAACGGTCGATGATACAGAAAAAATAATTGCATATTTGAAATCAGCAGGAAAAATGGATTAATAAACTCTAAAACGAAATACAATAAACAAAACTTTTGAAAAACAATGTTACGTTGTGTATAATCCGAGCTAATATCATGAACGAATTTAAGACAAACTTTCATGAGTTAAGGCAAAAAGACGGTAATCACAGTCATGTATACTGCAATTATGTGCACACACACACTCACACACACACACACACACACACACACACACACACACACACACACACACACACACACACACACACACACACACAAAGATATATATATATATATATATATATATTTATATATATTTATTTATATATATATATATATACACTCAAGCGTACAATCACGCACACACACGCAAACACACACACACACACATACATACACACACACACACACCCATACATACACACACACACACACACACACACACACACACACACACACACACACACACACACACACACACACACACACACACACACACATACAGACACAAACACACACGCGCGCGCGCACACACACACACACACACACACACACACACACACACACACACACACACACACACACACACACACACACACACACACAAACACACACACACAAACACACACACATACACACACACGCGCGCGCGCGCACGCACGCATACACATGCTCATCCTCCATGTGTGGATAGTGTCAATGTTTACAAGAGGACCTGTAATGAAATAATCTTGCGAGACCTAACTGGCCCACAAGGACCTGGACGGGACAATGCATCCAGCGTAGCGGAGAGAGTAACGGCAAGATGTATCGTTCCGTGTAACGGAGCTGGATGCAGGCTCGCCAGACGGGGTGGGGAGGGTGGGGGTGGGTGGGATGGTAATGGAGAAGGGATTAATTCCCTAATCCCCACCAGACCCTGATTCATCGGGCCTCGGGATTAAGTCGTAGGAGTTTATAGGAGAAACTTAACGAAGCAAATTATTAAATGATTATTGATATTGCTTAGGGTCCAGTACGTGGAAGCGGGTCTGCGTGTGTGTGTGGTAGGTCTGGGCTTTGGGAGGGTGATGGTTGTGGTACGAATGGTGGTGATACTGGTGGTTGTGGTGGTGGTGGTGACGGTCAGTATAATACTGATGGTGGTGGTGAAGGAGGTGGTACTGGTGGTGGTGGTTGTGGTGGTGATACTGGTGGTTAAGGTGGTGGTGGGTAGTCACCCGATCCTGGTTGTGGTGGTGGTGGTTTTGTAGTCACAGGAAGCGAAGATAAGGTTTATGTTGACAGTAAATTAGAGGAGTAGGTACGGACACCGATGATAGTAGAACTAGTATTATTCATAGTAACAATAGATATTTACTATCAACAAAGTTCTTTTAGACAAAAGATGTGGACGCATTTTGTGTCTGAGAACACACACGTATATATATATATTTATTTATTTATATATATATATATATATATATATATATATATATATATATATATATATATGAGAGAAATACGCTAATGGCAGCGACATCAAACCGATAATTTTTATGACAGTTGCATGCGGGGCTCGAACCCGCTGTACTCGGCTATCCGTAAATTACCTGTACGGCGCCCTAGACCACTACACCACAGAGACTATAAAATCCTTGAAACCTGGAATCGAACTGATTCCCGAGGGAAGGAAGATCACTTATTACGGCGCCGTACAGGTAATTTACGGATAGCCGAGTACAGCGGGTTCGAGCCCCGCATGCAACTGTCATAAAAATTATCGGTATGATGTCGCTGCCATTAGCGTATTTCTCTCATAGTTACATTGGCGATAAGCGTGAAAGGGGTTCGTCCCGGTCCTTACCCCACACCACTGGTGGGCTGGTCCTTGAGTAATACAGGAATTCGGATCGCCGTAATAAGTGATCTTCCTTCCCTCGGGAATCAGTTCGATTCCAGGTTTCAAGGATTTTATAGTCTCTGTGGTGTAGTGGTCTAGGGCGCCGTACAGGTAATATATATATATATATATATATATATATATATATAATATGTATATATGTATAATATATATATATAACTATATATATATATATATATATATATATATATATATATATATATATATATATATATATATATATATATATATATATCTTGAGCGCAGGAAATATTTGCTCTTTATATATGTCCTAATAACTATCAGACCCACCTATAGAAGAAGATGACCATAGCAATACGTTACGTGGTTTCCTTCCCATCTTCCAGCCCCCCATTCCCCATCCCCCCATCCAGAGTCCATCTCCAAGAAATCACTTCCTCAGTAGAAGACTGAAACCCTTTTGGAATCGCCAATTTGTCGCATTTAACCATTTTCTGGGCGAGATTCATGTACCGTCCAGAGACCTAAATGTCGCTTCCGCAGGGTGATTTGGACGGTTGTCGATGGAGTTCTTCGACTGGAAATTATTGGAACGGCCTTCGATGGTCATGCGCGCCACCGCCGCCCAAGAGTAACGTACGTGGGGGTATGGCGGAAGCTTCTGAAAGGATTTTTTTTTTTTTTCATTTGCTTGTTATCAGTTTTCTAATTTACCTACTTTCCATATGTTGAAAAGAATTGTTAATCTTCTTTATTTATTTGTTTGTTATATTTGTTATTTACCTATTTTCTATTTGTTTAAAAGATTTTTTATCGTCTGTATCTATTCGTCCGTTATTTTTTGTTATTTATATTTTTTCTATATTAGTTTTAAACATTATATATTTATTTTGTTTTACTGAATTATTTTTATTTGCTCTTTAATTATTTTATATGTTTATTTTCATATATTTATTTCTCTAATGATCTTACTTTTTTCATTTTTTATGAGATGCTAGTGGATTCACGGTCTCAGCTACTGATATGATTCTTCGATAGATCTTCTGGAATAAGTTTAGTATTCAGCTTCTGTTAAGTTTGTCCCATACACATGCTTAATAACATTTTCACTGTAGAAAACGGTAAGTGGTTAGTTACTATTGTACTTCAACGGTACGTTTTCTATTGATGTTAAGTATTGAGGAAACTTTCACACATACACATAAACACACACACACACACACACACACACACACACACACACACACACACACACACACACACACAAACACATACACACAAACGTACACACATAAATATACACACATGAGTGTACACATATGTACACACACAAACAAACGTACACAGATAAGTATACACATATGTGCGCACAAACACACACACAAACACACATTCACGCACACAAACACACACACACACACACACGCACACACACACGCACACACAGACGGACAGACACGCACCTACAGGACCAGCCTCCGGCGGCAATGCAGGAAGGGTAGGGTGGGGGTGGGGGGGCCACAATGCAGGGGCCCCCCTCCCTTCCCCTCCCCTCGCGTCGGGTCCCCCCGCCCCTTTTCCTCCCTCCGCTCGTTATGTTGCCGAGGCTCGGTATCTATCATGCAAGGCGTTAATGTGCCGAACGTGATGTCCCAACATCCGCACCCTGGTCTGAGTAATCGGGGCATCTTACCGTGGGACGGGAGTATTCGTTTTATTGTGGACGGGGGTGGGGGGGGGGAGAAGGACGGAAGGAAATGATATTGAGGAATGGTGGCTTGGAGGGGTAGTACAGGGGAGGGCGGGTGTGAAGAAAGGGGTATAGGGGTATGAGAGTAGGGGTGAGATATGGTGGTTCTATGGGGTTGATGGTTAGGGAAGATGGTTGTCATCAATGATAACAGAAAGGTCATGGTGGAGGTGAAGAAGGGGGAGAGGAGGAAGAAGAAGGGGAGGAGGAAGAAGAGGGGGAGGAGGAGGAGGATGACGCAGCAATAAGGGGTTGCAGGAAGGTGGGATGGCGCTAGTCGACGCCCCACTGGATTATGATTAGAGAATTCGGCGGGATATGTTCTCGTAAAAGGGGCGACTTGTGAGGGGTGAAGATTGGGATGGCGAGGTAGGGAGGGGGGTCAACCATACGGGTGGGGGGGGTGTTTCCATCACGAATGCAATGCACAGTAAGGTTGGTGGGCGTCGGAGAGTAACATCCACACCCATTTTCCACCCCTGTCTTCAGCGAACCTTTCATCCCTGTCCTATTCAGTCATGTGAAAATTATGCCTTAGTTTATAACAATGTTAATCATAGGTGCTAGCACCATCAAGGAGTACTAGAAAAAAAATTATTTTTAGCCATGTAGTGACTGAATTCCCGTGTACCCAGATGTCAGGGTGCCAGACTGCCCATACCTGACTACAGGGGGTACTAATATGGGAAAATTCTAAGAAAACTGGTCTATACAGTCTTCTTCAGTTCTTTCACTCACGCACGTTTTCGCTTGTTCAATAGCCTGAACAAGCAGTCTTGTGCCTTCATTCACTCTACCCACCCACCCAGCCACCCTCTCCTCGGTCTGTCCTTTCCTCTCACTCCTTCCACGACCGATTCGTTCATTCTTCAAGGATACCTACGAGTACTTTCCCACATTCTTGTGTCATGACCGTAACACCTCATATTGGTCTTATCTTGTTTATTATTTTATCATTTATTGTATCCATATGTATCCGAATCCTAATCGAATGATTAGCTTTCTAGAAAAGATTGCAAAGGTAATCTAGAAAATATAATTGAATATTCGTCCATCGTTGTTATTATTATATATTTGAATATTGCGCGATAACACAATCATTGTGATATGAATATATATATATATATACATATATATATAGATATATATATATATATATATATATATATATTTATATATAAATATATATATATATATATATATATATATATATATATATATATATGGCAAGAGTGGTATAGGTAAATTCCAGGAAGGAGCAGAAGTATTTTATTCTCTAACGTTTCGACAGAGTCTCTCTGAAGAAGACTGTCGAAACGTTAGAGAATAAAATACTTCTGCTCCTTCCTGGAATTTACCTATACCACTCTTGCCATACATTTGTCTTTTCTCTTGTCATACATCTATATATATATATATATATATATATATATATATATATACATATATATATATATATACATATATACAAATATATATTTATATATATATATATGTGTTATACATATATATATGTGTATATATATATTACATATATATATGTATGTATATATATATTGTATATATATATATATGTATATATATATTATATATTACATATATATTTTTCTTAAAAAATATATATATATACATATATATATGCAATATATATATATATATATATATATATATATATATATATATATATATATATATATATATAATATATATATATATATACAGTGAAGAAGGGGCAGGGATGACCCGTCATCCAGGAGGTGCTAAGATGAGAGGGAGGGTGGAGGGGTGTGGAGTGTATTCAGGGATGGAATGGGTGGGAATGATTTTATGCCTTTTCCTTTTTGGCTATCTCCCTTGTAAGGGGGAAAAAGCCTTGGTATATGTATGTATGCATATATATATACATATATATATATATATGTATATATACATATATATATATATATACATATATATGTATGTATGTATGTATATATTCCAGAGTGATATATCATAGATGAAACAATGAGTACATTCCTTTTACTGATTTTATTTTTAGCTTTTGTCGCAGAAGTATTTATGGCTGGAGTGCAGACGCCTTTGTTCGTGGAGTGTTGAAGAGTAAGTTGGATATTTTTGAAATGATAAAGTGTCTTGGTTTTAATACAGAATTTTATTCAAGCCATAACTGCTGACGTCGCGGCTAGTTCTTATTTTGGGAACAATGAAATATGAATGGCTTTCCATTCACGAGGGTTTCGTGTGCGTGTCTGTCTGTGTGTGTGTGTGTGTGTGTGTGTGTGTGTGTGTGTGTGTGTGTGTGCGTGCGTGTGTGTGTGTGTGCGTTCTCTTGCCATGACAAAAGCGAACTTTTGTTAACAATTTGTTTTCTGTAGCAACAGTGAGAGCAAAATAGTTGCATATTCCTGATGCACCGTGAGTCACATTGGAGTGTCCGCAAAAGTGCATCACGATAGATTCTCTCTCTCGCCCTCTCTCCTTCTCTCATTCTCTCTCTCTCTCCCTGTCTCTCTCCCCTTCTCTCCCTCTCCCTGTCTCTCCCTTTCCCTGTCTCTCCCCCTCCCCCTCTCTCCCTTCACCCCCCTCTCTCTCTCTCTCTCTCTCTCTCTCTCTCTCTCTCTCTCTCTCTCTCTCTCTCTCTCTCTCTCTCTCTCTCTCTCTCTCTCTCTCTCTCTCTCTCTCTCTCTCGCTCTTCCCCTCTCTCCCTCTCCCCTCCCTCTCTCTCATATCCATTCTGCCTCTCTTTCCATTTATCTCCTTACCTCGCCTTTCATTCCCACCACCTCTTCTTCCTCTTCCTCCCATATGATAGCTAGCCACACAACTCTCACACACCCCTGTATTCTTGTCACCCCACGGACACCACACCCTTCCAAGTCCTTCCTCACCCATGTTTCACAGACACCCACACTCATCCCACTCACCCCACACCCCTATGATTTAGTCACCCCTACACATCCTCCCCCACTGTCATAGTCACCACATGAACGCATGTCATAGTTACACCAGTCACCCCTCACCCCTATGGCATAGTCACCCCTCACCCCTATGGCATAGTCACCCCTCACCCCTTTATTCTATTCACCCCCACACACCCCTCCCAGTGCTTTTGCTACTTCGGTTGAGTAGAAACGACTTCGGTGACGATATTTTCTTTTTCAAATTTCCAAAGGTCAAATTACTCTTGCGTCATAGAAGCTGACTGACGAATCAAGGGAAGTTAAACCTAGATTACGAATGTTAGACATATTGTTGAGATGTTCTTCCGGAAATCTAGAATATTGTAACCGAAGTCGTTTCTACACAATCGAAGCAGCAAAAGCAAGTAACATGCTAGCTTAATGTGCCGCCAACTTTAGAGTCACCCACGCAATAGGACCAGACGGACGAGAGCGAGCGAATTAATGCAGTTGGGTCGTTCGAGCCTTGCCGGCAATTAGACTGAGTGTGGGGAACGAGCTCAGAGAGAGAGAGAGAGAGAGAGAGAGAGAGAGAGAGAGAGAGAGAGAGGTGGGGGTGAGCCCTTTGAAGCTTGGCTCGCGTTGAGAGGTCTTTGAGTAGGAGTCAATGATCACAGCGTAGAGGGCGTGTGGTATGCGTTTACACGCGCCCCCGTGCGCACACACACATACCGGGCTGTAAATCGGTCTGAAAGGGTATGTGATACGCACAGGAAAATAGACGTGTACGTGTAGGAATGATACACACGCACACTCACACTTACATATATGTATATATGTGTTATGTGTATGTGTTTATATATATATATATATATATATATATATATGTATATATATATATATATATATATATATAACAACTAACACCACAGTCGGACGAAAGAACTACAATCCGCTTCAGTAGTACTACTGAAGAGGATTGCAGTTAGCAATCTAATTATATACTTTCGCTTATTCAACTCTTTCATTCGTCCGATTGTGGTGTTAGTTGTGATTTACAAATGTGTTACTACATTTCTCACCAGTGATATATATGTGTGTGTATATATATATCTATATATATATATATCTATACATATATATATATATATATATATATATATATATATATATATATATATATATATACACACACACACACACACAAAGGAGGAACATACCGACAGGAGACCTTTTGGTGCATAACTAGGTCGGATGCGAAAAAATTATAATAATAAATGAATAAACAACCAAATAATAATAATAATAATAATAATAATAATGATTGATAATGATAATAATGATTATAATGATAAATAAAATAAGTAAATAAATAGGTAAAGTTAAATGATAGACAAACAGGTAAATAGTAAATAATGCACTGATAAATAATAATACATACATATACCAAAGGCTTTTTTCCCTCTTATATGGGAGGTAGCCTAAAAACAAAGGTATAAAAACCAATCACACCCATTCCACCCCTATCACACTCCAATCCCCCTCCATCTTCTTCCTTCCCTCTTATCTTGGCACCTCCTGGATGACGGGTCATCCCTACATCTTGTCCACTGCCCTGGGTCAGAAGCAGTGATGCGAGACACAGCACATCCACAGCAAGGCCGCTTCATTAAATCGGCGACCCCCACCTCTCCGTCCACTCATGCAGAAAAGGAGAAGACGGGGAGAAATCCCTTCGGGCTGCGTCAAATTTTTCTCACACATACTCCCTCACCCCCCATCCCCCACCCACTCCACCTCATGTATCACATCATCATCCATATACAACCATTCTCCACTCACCCCTGTCTTCTGTCCTCTCCTGTCCTTCCTCAACAGACATTCCCCTCTTCCCCAAAGCCCCTTTACCCCATCCATCCTTCTCATCGAAGGTCACCCCCTCATGTTCACTCCTTCCAAATCTGCCTTCCACACATCTTTTACTAGTCTTTCCTCGCTCATTCTTCCCACGTATCCAAACCATCCCAATACTCTTTCATCCATTCTATCTCCCAACAGACAATAACAAACATATAAATAATATAAAATAAATAGCAGGTATTACAGCTTCTGTCTTAGGTGTTTATCTAAACGAATCTTAAGGCTTCGAACTGAACTGCATTACACTACCTCTGCAGGAAAATTATTCCATTCAAACTACACGGCTGGCGAAGTTATTTCTATTCACTTCCAAATTAAATCTATTTCCCGACAGTTTGAAACCATTATTTCTTGTCTGATTATCATTCATTCTGAACATTTTGTCACTTCTGATGTTGTCAATTCCTTTTAGAGTCAAGTCAACTCTAAGTCTACGCTTTTTAAGGGAAAAGAGATTCATATGTTTTAGTCAATGTCCGTATGCTTTATTTTTGATATTTGGAATAAGTTTTGTGGCTCGCCGTTGTACTTCTTCCAATCTGGCAATGTCTGTATTTTATATGTATATATATATATATATATATATATATATATGTATATATATATGTGTGTGTGTGTGTGTGTGTGTGTGTGTGTGTGTGTTTGTGTGTGTGTGTGTGTGTGTGTGTGTGTGTGTGTGTGTGTGTGTGTGTTATTTTAATAATTACCTTTATTTATTTCCCTTGCTACTTTCATGTATTCATTGATCTAATTTATTTATTTATTTATTCATTTATTTATCTATTAATTTTTGTACCTTCAGATCACAATTCAACTCCATTTCTTGTAGTTTAGAAATCGGTAAACTCATCCTTATTGTCTTGTTCAATACAATCTTGGGGTCTACGCATTTATTATTATCGTCATTCTGTTTCAATCAGATGTGATATTTTGTGGAGAACGATCACCCTCTGCTCATCTGAAGACCTGGTGTGTCTCCTCATTCATATATTCCTAAAGATTATTTGTGTATACATATCCTACATGATGAGTTTGGGTACGTTAGTATCATTTCGAACCTGTTACGCGCCATAAGAGCTGCAGAGGAAGATGAAATGCAGCAAAAACAAAGGAAAAGGTTGAGTTAAAAGAACAAAATAGTAACAAGCAGAATGTTGCGAGGTGAATCACCCTTCCTGTATTTTATTTGTTTATTTTATTTTATTTTATTTTATTTTATTTATTTATTTATTTATTTATTTTTATTTATTTATTTATTTTTTTTTCTTGAGAGGTTGTGAGTGGGGATTGTCGCTCTTTGAAATAGGTAGATGACAAACAGTATAACATAAGTCAGCTCTCTACACAACTCTAAAATAGTTACTCAGTGTCAGTGAACTAAATTTTAGATACGACAGTTCGAATTTATTTTATTTTATTCTATTTTCTTTTCTTTCGATTTTTCTTCTTTGATGAAAAGTTGGATAAACTTGTGTGATACATAACTGTTCCCTGAGAGCAAGATTGAAATGAAGTTTATGAATTTAATTTTGTTCCTAATCACCAACGCATTTCTTCATCTTTATTTTCTGTACATGGCTGTGGTTTCAGTCAACTTTATAATTCATGAAATATATTTGCTCCATCCTTTATCATTTGTTTTTATAAAAGTGGAATAACATTTTTGTATTTCATTATTGTTCTCAGGATGGAATATTGCGTCCTTACTTTGTTAGTTGCTTTTATGAAAAAGAGAATAACATATATCTTTATATCATTGTTCCCTGGATGCGAACCAACTTTTATCTTACTTGGCCATTAATGACCTCCATCATTACGATTCATCGTTGTGGTTTTAATATACAAGTTCGTGGCTGCATCGAATTTGTCATATTTATTCTGTATTTTCATTTACGACATTTTGAACTTTACCTTCCCACAATTGATCTCTTGTCTGATTAGTTTTTGGGTCTTCGTTGCGTCGTATTTCGCTCTCCCTCTCATTTTCATCATTTCTTATCTATCTTTCATCTTCCAATCGCCCCTTTTCCAATTGTATATCTTCCGATTCAATATATTTTCTCTTCTTTCGTTATTCCCTTTTTTTTATGCATTTCCACATAACTTTTTGGTTTAGTTTGTGTTTGGTTTATATTGCCTCCCTTCGTGACGTTGAGAACAATAATATGTTATTGATGAACAGAATATTTCATGTTCTTCAATATTCAAAGTAATCAGAACTTTGGGACTTAGCGCAACTGGTACCGTGGCGCACTGTACAGCTGTTTCTGTGAGGATAAACTGGGCGTTTCTGTTCTCATACACCTGATTGGATGGTTCTAGCGAGAGCGAGGTTCTAATTGGTCGACACCAGCCTCAGACGACCACTCAGCTGGTGGGGTCCAGGTGGTTACTGCAAAGAGATTTGAACAGCCCACCACAGTCATGGGTGGCATCACCACCGACGTCACTGACAAATAAACATAAAATGAGATTTAAATAATAGTCACACACGTACGCCTGTGTGTGTGTATATTTATTTACCTCATTATATTTACCTATTTGCAGTGTACAGGAGAGGAGTAACGCTTATCGGGCCCCGTCTCCTATCCCCCAATTTGTAGCCTCAAATTCATGTGTGTGTGTGTGTGTGTGTGTGTGTGGTTCACACAATGATTAACAATGGTCTTTGGATCACGTGTTGGACTTGTGATCGACAGCTATTTCCCTCCCGGAAGAGAGCTCAGAGCTCGTATATGACCGATCTATGGGTAATGCTGTGTGTGTGTGTGTGTGTGTGTGTGTGTGTGTGTGTGTGTGTGTGTGTGTGTGTGTGTATTTACGTAATTATAGTATAAAGGAAAGGGGCAACACTCGTGGGGTCCTTTTTTTTACACTCGAATTATCATACCTAGTTCGTGCGTGTATGTTTGTGTGTGATTTGTGTGGTTATTGTCTATTTGTATTTACCATAGATCAGTTTTACAGAAGTGCTAGATAATTAGTTCATAATAACAAATATTTTTGTTATTTATTAAACATGTCCAGTTACTTCTCAGCATGGTGACGTACTTTGAATATCTTATTCTGGTTAAGTGTAAGATATTTCATTAAGTCTGGGACTGGCTGCGGTCACTGACTTGAAGATGATTTGTTCATATTTGGACCCCAGGATCCGCCCCTGATTTGAAGAAAAAAATAGATAAATAGATAGATGAATAAATAAAAGATAAAAATATTCACTTGTAAAGCATGCTATGATATTCATTGGATTTGTCTCAACCTAGTACCGTCGTCAGGTGATTTCATTCAGCTGAGGGGAAGGGGAAGGGAGGGGGGGAACGCCTCCCTCCACTTCCTCCACTCCTTCCACTCCCGAGGGAATGCACATTACGTCCACATTGCGAACACACGAATGGGTGACGTCACGTCCCACGCCCCGTTGCAGACGCATCGTTCGCGTCAAAGCAATGTTGACGTCATTGAATTAACTAATGGAGGAACTGTCCGGCGGAGGGCGCCGCGTCGCCTCCCGAGGGCGCTGCGGCGGACGAAGTTACCCCGGACACCCCCCGGACCCGTCTCTCTGGCCAGGTCGCCCGCGCCCCTCCGCTAGGGGATCCACACTAGGTCCCCGCTTATAAGTAACAGAATGCCCTCACCCTTTGGAAAGGAGACGAGGAGCCTACGCCAGGAGGCGCTGAGTAGCTGCGGCCAAAGCCGTCACATTTGCCCTATGATGCGCTTATGGGAAAATTGGAGGCAGGGAATAAACATTCACTGCGACTGATTATATATTGAAGAGGAATGCGGGACTCGAACCCGCGACTAGGAAAATAAAGTAATAGGTTATTCCTCTCAGTGCATAAGGGAAAATGTAGGCTATGTCGACGTGCATAAACAGTATATATATAAAGTCGGCCATAGACTTACAGAAAAAAATTCAATTCAATGTTGGATCTAAACCAAACAAAAAGAAAAAGATGATTATAATAGCGATAATAAAAATAGATAAGTATAACAAGGGCAAACGACTAACCAATGTTAGTTCATTGCATTTAAATAAAGTAGTTAACTGCGTACCGGAAAAAGAAATACCCGTAATTTTTTTGGTTACCTTCACCGGAAAGTTTAGACGCCAGACTGTTGTTTGCTTGGCTGCGTTTGTTTGTCAGTGTGTTTGTGTTTGATTGCAAGAACTCAGTTCCACCGTGAAAAAGAATGTTAGTCAAGGAAAAACAAATATTGTTCTTTGTGTATCTTTTTAAGCTCATGGGGGGGTTTAGGGATTAAATTAACAACATTTATTTAGAAAAAAAGACTATAGTTTTTCTCCTTTTTTCAGAAATGATAAGAAAATATTAGTAGACGAACAAGATAGGTTAACTTTATGTAGGAAACGAAAATAAGCTAAGTTTATCTAGGAGCAGGAAAGAATGAAAGCAATCTTATTAAGAAAAAAATATAATGAAACTATTTTTTCAGTGAATACAAAACAAAGCGGAATGGGGAGTCGAAAACAACAAAGCAGTTTTTATGGAACAAAAGATGCTGAACTTATTGAGGAGATCAATACAATAAAACTGATTTGATTTCATAAATGAATTTAATTTAGTAAAGGTTTAACTTAATTACAAAGGCGGAGCATACCGACAGGAGACCTTTTGATCCATATCTAGGTCGGATGCGAAAAAAAAAATCATATTAATAATAAAATAATAAATAAAAAATATGATAATGTAAATAACAAATAAAATACATAAATAAATGCATAGGTATAGTTAAATAATAAACAAACAGGTAAATAGTAAATAATAATAAATTGACATATAACTAATAATAAATAAAAATCAGACAGACAAATGATAACAAAACAAAAACAAATAATACAAGATAAATTATAATCATTACAGCATCTTACTTAGGTATTTATCTAAATGATTCTTAAAGCTTTGAACTGAACTACATTGCACTACCTGTGCAGGAAGTTTATTCCATTCATTAACTACACGGTTGGCAAAGTTGTTTCTACCTACTTCCAAATTGAATCTATTTCCGGACAATTTGATGAATACTTTAATAAGATGGTTATTTGATTCAATAAACGAAAACGGCTTGTTTTGGACAGGGTTTGGCAATACCAATAACTAACACCGCACGAGGACACAGAAGACAGTTGGAGTTGTATTCGCTATTGGAGTAGATTTGCAGCCCGTAATTTTCTGAAAGGAATTTAATATGCTGGAGGAAAATAATTTTCTTCCAGCATATCAAATGACATTTTTTTTTGTTGAGAAAACAAAATAGTTTGTCATAGTGATTTTACGGTGGAAAAAGTTCTGGAGGTGAGCGGTACCGCCGATTAATCGGAGGTCGGAGAAGAAATAGCCCCGCGTGATAACCCCTATACCGGGACTCACTCAGGCGAAGTCCTGGTGAGGACGAATTGTCAGGAAATAAAACTCCGTTTTCTATGTTTACCTCATCACCCTACCACTTATCTGACCTCCATAGATCAACATTATATTGATATGTTAAGAGGTATGTAAGTTAATGAGATCAAGCTCCCTGTGTTTACTAACAGGATAGTCAACATGTCGAGACAGCCACGAAGATACTAAGTCAACAAAGATGAGACCTCAGGTTCTCTTTGGAGTATCAAGAGTATTTGAAGTTCTTAGAAATATTGATAAGAGAAGTTATCAAGTGTTTACTCTCTTCACGTTTTCGTTACGTGGACAAGGTTTTCCTTCGGCCGAATAAAATCGCTTGACGGCAGCCAGAATAAGGTAATAGGGGTAAAAGACGAAGTGAACACCAGACACCAGAACTTCGTCATATCAGGATATTCTACTTGCTGTAACCCAAGACATCTTGGTCTTCTCCCAACTACAACCAGGTAATCGACGCCACCCACCCCACCTTCAGTGCCCTCTCCCCCCACCCCCCACTATATTCTGTCACCAAGAGAGCACCTCTTCCCCCCTCTCCCCACTCAGACAAACGCCCTCCACTTTGTGTTCTCGCCCCCCCCCTCCATTCCGTTACCAGGTCAGATCTTTTCTCTCCTCTCTCCTTCCCCCTCTCCGTCCCCTTACCCCTCCTCCAGCAAAAGACGAACCTCAGAAGCCACATCAGAAGCCCCTTCTATTCCCGAGAAGAATCTTCGAACTCCTTCTACAGGAGGGTGACGAAGAGGACATTCAGACTTCATATTCGTGGCATTGGGTCTCTGGTGAAGGGTTTCGGAAGAAGAGGGATTTGGAGATAAAAAGGGGGGATCTAGGGATAGGAAGGGATGCTGTTGCGTGAATAATAAAGTATCCAAGCCGGGTATTCGAACTCAATATGGTCACTTGGGTTTAGGTTATGGATAAGGGCTACTTGTAACCGGTTGCCCGATGTAGGGGGTTTACATCGATGAGGTGTCAAAGATGATGTGGCCGCAAAGAGAGAGAGAGAGTTGAGTTCGTGATGTTAGACCGGGAGTTGAAAGAGTGGGAGATATGAGAGTGCAAAATGAGAGTAGTAGGTGAGAGTAAGAGTGCAAGGTGAGAGTAAGAGTGCAATATGAGAGTATGAGATGTGAGAGTGCAAGGAGTTCGGCATTTGAGAGTGCGAAAGGCGCGAGAGTAGTGTAGATGAGCCAACCTTTGGCAGCTGAAAGAGAAGAGAAGTGAGGAGGAGGTGGTGGATCAGGAGGAGTAGAGAGAGCAATGAAAAGGAAGGGGGAGGAACAAAAAAAGGGGAGTGGAGGAGGAGGGGATGGGAACGAAGAAGGAAGAGTTAGGAAAAGGAAGAGAATAAGGAGACAGGAAAAGGAAAAGAAAAGAGAAGGAGCAAGAAAAAGGAAATAGAGGAGGCCAGGAAAGAGGAAGAAGAAAAGGAGAGAGTTACAGAGGAGAAGAAGGAAGATGTAGAGGAGGAGGAGGAGGGGGTAATCTGGAATGTGATACAAAGGATAAAGGAGGAGAAAAAAGTGGAAAAGGAGGAAAGAGAAGAAATAATCTGGAGAAAAGAAGTAATTTAATAAAGATTTAGATTGAAACTAGCGCTTATGAGATATATGATGGGGAAGATACCGGAAATATGAACAAAAATAAGAAAGAAAAAAACGATTATATATGAGGAAATGAAAAACTAGAAGGAAGCAGACAAAGAAAGAGGAATAAGGTAGAAGGCCCAAATGATGAGGACGAATGCAAGACGAATAGGATTGAATGTAAAACATGGACCTGGCAATCTCACTTAATTAACCAATTTAATTAATAACTTGGAAAACCTGTCACCAGCCGTGTTGAATCATTATAATAAGAAAATCTGAAGAAATAGGCCGAAGGACGCATTTGTGACTACTATAAGAAAATGTGACGAAGATGGCAGTCACCAGCATCCATATCAAAGGGAACACTGGAGGCCTTGTTAACGACGGGACCCATAGCGCAATAACTGTAAAGTGGTAAACAGACGGGAACACGAATCGGTTTAGGTGTTAGCGGGTCGGCAAAGCGCACTAGAACGAAAAGCGCTGATTGGCTGAAGACTCACGATTGGATGCTTGCGTCAGAGACCCTCTCACCTCCATCATCCCCTCCACAAGTACATCGTTCCCCTCCACGAGTGCAGAAAGCAGCATCCAGATCAAAGGCCGGAAAATGAATTACGAAGTGCTCTCTCTCCCTCACTCCTTTTACTCTCTTTCTCTCTCTCTCTCTCTTTATATATATATATATATATATATATATATATATATATATATATATATATCGATCTATTTCTATCTCTATCTCACACTCTCTTTCTATTTCTCTATCCCTCCCTCTCTCACACTCTGCTCGTATCTGTCTTTCTCTATACTCTCTACCTATCTCACCTTTTCTCTCTCTTTCTCTGTCTCTCTCCTTCACTCCCTCCTTCATTCACTCTCAATCATTCTCATTTACTTTCATTCACTCTCTCTGTAGCTGTCTCTCTGTTTGTCTCTGCCTTTGTTCTCTCTCTCTCTCTTTCTCTCTCTCTTTCTCTCTCTCATATTTTTAATCATTCCTTTGGCGTTGTGGGTGACGACTACCACTTGTAATAACGCCCGAAGCTTGTCGCAGTTCGAGAATACTCACCTCTTCGCCACAGGGGAGCCGTATGCACGCCCTTCGAAACTCGACGGGCGCTGCATAAAACGCAACCGGAGGTGTATAAAACGCACACGGGGGGGTGCATAAAACGTACATGAATATACATAAAACCCTCATAAAACACTGACTGCGCTTATAAACAAAGATCAAGGTTGTAATGGCGGAAATGAGTGGAGGGCAGGTGTGGAGTCTGGAGGTATTTAACAGCACTCCATTCCAACACATGGACTGGAGGGCAGACGAGAGGAGTGTGGAGAGGGAGGAGGAGGAGGAGGAGGAGGCGTCGGCTGGGGAGGGAGGAGGAGGAGGAGGAGGAGGCGTCGGCTGGAGAGGGAGGAGGAGGAGAAGGCGGGAAGGTGAGAGGGAACATTGAGGTCAGAGAGACTGAAGTCTCCGGAAAAAGAGAGATCTGCGCTGAGGCCGAAAGAAAATGTTTAATGTAGTTTCTTCTTTGTGAAGAAAATTTGAGGTGAATTGGGCGGAAGGATGGACGGCTAGGATTCAAGGGGAGTGGTGTGTTAATTGTATGTTAACTGTTAGAGTTGGAGATATAAGGATGAACAAATGGAAGCAAACCTTCACTTATCCGGATTCAAACCTTATCCGAACGCGAAATGCCGCATTCTTCGTATCAAAGTGATAATGATAGTAATAATAATAATAATAACAACAATAATAACAATAATGATTATGATGATGATGATGATGATATTATAATGATAAAATTGATTAAATGAAATAAAAAGGTAGATAATGATAATGTACGACAACTCGATAAAAATTAATAAGGAATGGGAATGGGTCGATAGAATTTGAAATCAATACTATGAGAAAAAAAAAATCACACGATAAAAAGAAAAATAGTTCGATGAATTTTGATATCAAGACCATGACTGAATAATTCGTCTCATTTTGAGCATTCGTTGACACATCCAAAGGATAACAACTGAAATTTTTCACATTAAATCCAGCGACACACAAATCACCACCGAGCGGCAAGATCCTCGAACGTTTTCAAAAAAGCTTAGTTCGCTTTTTGTATAAAGGACCTAAACCCACAATGAAATATTTTGGAACTATTTTGGACTTTAGTTTTATCACTCAATCCGGACTGAGCGTCGTTGATGTGGTGTCCTCATTGGTGGAAATCTCGGGGCTGATTGATGACAACTCCGATATATATATATATATAAATATATATATATATTTATGTATATATATGTATATGAATGTATATATATATATATATATATATATATATATATATATATGTATGTATATATATATCTATATATATATATATATATATATATATTTATATTCGTATAAATGGGCAGGATATTCTCTCTTAAGCATATTTCATTGAATGAAATGGCAACCTTGTTGTTACAAACTTTTTGTCAATCTTCTCTCTCTTTCGTAAGGCGACTTTGCCTTCCATAGGCAGGAGTCCGAGTAATTCGCCATATGCCATGAGATAGAAATAGGCATAGTCGAAAGCCAAAACGCCTTTTCACACCTGGTGCTTCTTCAGTGGCAATTGAAGTTATCGAGATTCCATGAAGATCAGCAACCCATATTACTGGGTGTAAAAAGTTGCTGAACTTCATTGCTTTTGACTATGCCTATCTCTATCTCATGGCATACGGCGAATTACTCGGACTCCTGCCTATGGATGGCAAAGTCGCCTTACGAAAGAGAGAGAAGATTGACAAAAAGTTTTGTCACAACAAACTTGCCATTTCATTCAATGAAGTATGTGTACATATGTATAAATATAATGTATATATATATATGTATATATATATATATATATATATATATAAATAATACTGATAACCCACTTTCGGAGAAGAATAAGCGACAGTTTAAAGATCTGTATATTTCGATCACTAACTGTGATCCTCTGCTGAAAGTGGGTCATCAGTATTATTTTACCAATGTGCTACGACATAACTTTGTTGATATATATAATATATACACACACAAGTACATGTATATCACTCAATCCGGTCTGAGTGTCGTTGATGTGATATCTGTGTCCTCATTGGTGGAGATCTCGGGGCTGATTGATAACACCCCCGATATATATATATATTATATATATATACATATATATATACATATATATATATATATATGTATATATATGCACACACACATATATATATATATATGTTATATATATATAATATATGTATATGTATATATATATATATATATATATATATATATATATATATATATATATACAAGAAGGACTTCTTCAGAGTGTACACAAAGAAATAAGATAACAGCTTAAATACTTCCAGCTTATCCCGTTCCTCCCCGATCACCGTCGCTCCTCACACAACTCGGCTCGGCCTTGCGAAGAACCAAGTGGCTTGCTATCCTCGCTAACTTGACGGTGATCAGGGAGGAACGGGAAACTGGATAAGCTGGGAGTATTTAAGCTGTTATTTTATTTCTTTGTGTACACTCTGAAGAAGACCTTCTAGGACGAAACGCCAGTAATAAAACTCCAGCAGTTTTTTGGCGTTTACCTCACCACCCTTCCACTCATTCTGTCTTACGTACTTCAGCATGTATATATATATATATATATAATTGACTACGACAGCATTTTCACAATGATTCAACTTCTTAATATTTTCAATTCTTCTGATCAGGATTTTTCATGCTGTTCAAAAGAAAATATGAAGAAGTTGAATTATTGTAAAAATGCTGTCGTATTCAATTTTACTTGCATTAAAGAAAATCTGCTTCCTTCCTTTACGATATATATACGTACATATATATATATATATATATATATATATATATATATATAAATGTGTGTGTGTGTGTGTGTGTGTGTGTGTGTGTGTGTGTGCATATTTCCTTCTTTCTTCTCTTCCTCCCTTTCCTCTTCCTTTTTCTCCAACAATTATCCGCAAAGGTTAGGTTACAGGTGATCAGCATTCTGTTTTGAGTGGAGATTAGTAACGGCTAGCAGTGTTCGTAAAGTTTCAAGTTCGGAGTGGGGATCGACCTCGGACCTCACGCGTAGAGAGCTGAAGATGTTAATCCCGACAACAGGAAACTCTAGGTGTCTTATATTACATGTTGGTTTTGTTAGTTGGGTATGTGTGTGTGTCCGTATGTCTTGTAGTTATCTCACGCCCACTCGATCTGGTTCTGGGTCACACCGTGTAAAGCCCAACCCCCCTCCCCTACAAACCCCCTAACCCCCTAACCCCATCTGCTGCCCAAACACCTCTCGTCACACCCACCCTCCCCCCACCCATCCAAAAAAATGCCTCGGCTGATTCGATTTGGTTCGCCCGCGCCCTGAGTGCATTTGCCCGGGCGATCTCGCCGAAGTGGGGAAGCGGGGGCGCGGGGTGTTCCGGGAGGTGCAGAACGCCGAGGGCAAGAGCCGGAGCCCCCGAGTCTCCGGTCCCGGTCCGCCGATGCAACACGTAATCACGCTTTACGGCCGCGTAAAGCGCCGGTCTAATGGGCAGGCTGGTTTCGTCAGTGCTAATGCAGCTTTACAACCACTTGGCGCCCTGGCCTTCCACTTTGTTAATTGTACGTGGTGCCTCTGGTGCCAATGCTCGATGGTGTGGACGGAGGATGATTGGTTGTTTGAGTGATGCTGGCGGCGCTTCTGCCGATGAGCGTAAGGCCCAGTTGCGTACTTCTCGCCTCGGTCTCAAACCATGTGGTTGGTGGCTGAGTATGCGATGGTATGAAAGCCACGCAGGTACGTTTACCTAAATGTGAATATACACGAGAAGAGCTACATTCGTGGTGTCCCGTCTCGGTGCCATCTTCGAGGAGTAGGTACCAAATTAGATATTGTCGGTAATATGGTTGGTCTGGGAGGATTTCCGTTGAAATGTGAATTTCCAAAACGGCTTGGATGAGCTATGTGTACAATTGTAGCATATTCGATCCTTGAAACACCTACTGATATCAACTCTGAAAATCTTATATTCGAAACATGAAATCTAATCTGAAATTTAAAAGCAACAGCACTATACAGTGTTTTTTCATCATTATTATTATTTTTACGTAAACTGCATTAATTAGACAATATCTAGACAAGCTTATTGTTTTCCGCTCGTGATATTTCGTAGACAATATTGTTGTGAAAACAAGCGCTGTCATGTTTAATTTTGGGTTGTGTCCATGCCTACTTGTGACCTTTTGACAAATATGAGTAAAAGGAATGTGAATCAGGTCGAGTCATTGAATAAAATTGCTATCTGAAAACTTGGAATAAACTTCTCGTTAATGCATTCGCACGTAAGCCTCTTCCATTTACTTATGCATTTATCTAGTTTATTATTTTTATTATTATTATTATCATTATTATTATTATTATTATTATTATTATTACTATTACTATTATTATTATTATTGTTATTATTATTATTATTATTATTATTATTATTATTATCATTCTAATTTACCCATATTTGTATTTATTTATTCTTTTATATCCTATTGTTATTACTGTTATCATCATCATTATTATTATTATTACAATGTTCTTATTCATTAGTTTATTCATTCTTTCATTTATTCATTCTTTCATTCAAAATTCACCAACACAAACCCCGACCAAAGCGACATGGTTCGACAAACCACTCTCTTCTCTCTCCGAACGCATCGTTCGATCTTCAGCTCGACCCCCATCGCATGAAGTGAAGTGAATCACACATCGAAGGGGTCAGTGGTGATCTCGGACTTTGCAATTATGGGGATGAGATGTTAAAAGTGATGGGGATGGAGTTAGAGCGTCAACAGTTGGGCGCTGGCGTGGATGTGATCCGAGTGGTGGTGGTGGTGGTGGGGGGGGATCGTTGGGGGAGATGTCTCCGGGGGGGGGGTTCTCAAACAATGAGTAATTGACCCCCCCCTTCATGTGTTATTTGGATGTTTGCTTTGAGTATGCGAAAACATTCGTATATGTAAATTCCATTAGATATTTGATAGTCAAATCCATTATACACTTAGAATAAATAAATTAATTAATAAGTGAAAAATAAATAAGGAAGTGAATAAATAAGAGGGAATGACAAATAGAATAAGTGGTCTATAAAGAAAGTTTGAAGATAATAATTTTTTAATTATGAAACAATTTTCGAGGTTAATCATAGCACAATTACATGTAGCATCTCGACCATCCACAGGATAGTCGTTAGTAATGTCGTACCTATGCCCACCATCGCTACTCCCCGAACTCCCACCACAAAAATCAACTCCCTAACGACGCTGTAGCTACCGACCGCACGATCCCATTCAACCCGGAAAAGGATCAGATCTTTCATCCCACATTGCTTTCTCTCATTCACCCTCCAGCCATGATAAACTGCGGCTTTGCTTGTGGATTTGCTTGCGGGGCGTATTGCTTTCATTAGTGCAGAAGTTAGGCTGGGCAGTCACATTTGCATTTGATTTAGGTCAGAGGACGGGATTTATGTGTGAAGAAGTGACCCCGTGTGCTTCCGGATTCGCGACCCCCCGCGGAAGCATCCGCGGATTCCCTCCGTATTCGTGGATTCCCCGCGATTAAGAAAAACTTTATTACCGGAGGGTTGTGTGTATGCGGTGAGCCCTGTAATGGTCGATTTAGCTCCTGGTGGTGGTTCGTGTCGCTTTCCTAAACCAGGAGTGAGCAATCTTTTTAAGCGCTCATGGTAAAATCGGCCAATTTTCGATGCAAAAATTTTCTCATGTGGCAACTGAAATTACAGTATATTTTTAAGTATAAGGGAATCTTTTCAAATAATAAGAAAAATCACACTGGAGAGATTAAAACAAAAGAATGTTATAAACGTGACTTGTAAGTCATGTCAGATTGAATGAATATAAAACTGAGTAAAGTGCTTTTTACTTAAAGGTCTTTATGCCCTTATGTGCAGTTCTAGCTGCCATATAAAGTCACACAGTTAAAAAACTCAACTTTTAGCATTAGCAGAAAAAGTAGACAATGACTCTCTTCACATGGTTCCAACAGAAACTTAGGTTTATAGCAAATATGCTGAACAGCAGACTTCACCAACTTTTAATATAATATTTCTAATGTGGTCACAGAAATACATGTAATCACTTCGGATAACTTGAGGCTTTTGTGCTGTGACAATTATATTTTACTTAGATTTAAATTTGAACCCTCATGTAGCTGAATGTGGGTTTTGTTTACCAATAATGCAACAGGACAAAGCTAGTGTTGCCATGAACTTTGATTAAAAATGTTCAAAGGTATCGCATATATATATATAATATATATATATATATATACATATATATATACACTGTATATATACTGTATATATATATATATATATATATAACTGTATGTGTGTGTGTGTGTGTGTGTGTGTGTGCGTATGAAAGTCGTTATGACAAATGGTTTCACCCCCATCACTTTCAGTTCCCGTCTCTCCGTAATTACTGGTTTAAATCTGTTAACTGTTCCCTTCTATGGTATTATATTTCTTCGTTCACTTTCAACTTACTTCACTTAAGTAAGTATGTCTTTCACCATATCTTCTTTAGAAAGTAAGTAATGTTTCTCAATGGGGTGAATTAAACGGGGTAAATTAGTTTCTTATTTTCTTCCCGAATAATATTACACTTGGCCTGGGATCCTCAATCCACTCTCTAAGTCACTTCTGTACAGACGTCACTACTTTATTCATCCAATGATTTTTACTGTTACAAATATATGCCTTCCCCAAGGGCGTGACTTTCCTCCCGTATACCAATATCTTTTTTCTTCTCCTCCACCCTTCTCCAACCAAAAAGACTGTTGCAACGTCTTAAGCAATTCTGCTTACACAAGCAATCTCGATATCGAGGCAGGATTGGCTTAGTTTACATAATGTCACATCAGCATTAAGATCTGTTTCCTAGTGGTTGTTTATAAACTTTAGACGGGGAGCGAGATTATGCAACTCCTTCTTGTGTTTTATAAACATCCTACACATAAAAATGAAATTCTCGCCACATACCACTCTATTTACCTTACTTGTCAACCTTTATCTATCAGCCTCTTACAAATGGAAACATTCTACACCATTGGGATTCGAACCCTTGCATGAGCGACTGCTTCTTACGAAGCAAGGACGATAGCGTTGTACTAATCCATTTCCACACACACACACACACACACACACACACACACACACACACACACACACACACACACACACACACACACACACACACACACACACACACACACATACACACACACACATACATACACACACACATACACACACACACACACACACACACACACACACATACACACACACACACACACACACACACACACACACACACACACACACACACACACACACACATATATATATATATATATATATATATATATATATATATATATATATATATATACATCAACAAGTTGCGTTCAACTTATATCTCTCTTGATGGCGCAATCGGAGTCACTATCACTTGTCACGTGCTAGCGGAAGTTCGAGTCCTTGGCTGTACCACGTTTCAATTTCTGCATGTATGCCTCCTCGAGCTTCTCGATGCTGATGGCTTAGAATTAAAGTGAATTGTGGTTGATAAATGTAAATCTGTTCACTGGGACCCATTTAGTATTGTACATACATACACACACACACACACACACACACACACACACACACACACACACACACACACACACACACACACATATATATATATATATATATATATATGTATATATATATATATATATATATATATATACCCACGAGTATACACATACGATAAGTGAAGTCCTGCATATGATTTTTATATACATATATAGATGCATATATTTTATAAGATCATATTCTGTTTAGGTGAAATATAAAAAAGAATATGGTTTATGTATTTCATTATTTTCTTAGTTGATACTGGGTTTCACGTGTCGTTGGTGTACCAATGGCTGCTCACCCGTGCACAGAATAAAATGGAATATGAAGATATTTTTTTTAACGTGCCCGTGGTAAATTTTAAAAGAAATAAGCGTTCAATAAAACCAAAGAACATCCCCCCACCCGCCCTGTGGTATTTCCTTTGGTAGTTGAAGACAGCGCACAGCAGGAGGCCCTGAGGTAGGACTTGTGTTACTTCTGATGAAGTTTGTATTGCTCAGTGAGCATGGACCAGAGAAAGCTTACACTGATATAATCTAACAGGCTGGTCGAGGTGGGCTTTAATTATCTGGGCAGTTAAGTTGTCGTCAGCTGAATAAAATCACCTGGCGACAGCTGCGATAAATAGATAAGACGACGCTACCTGCAGAGGTGTTTCTCTACAATCAATAAAATTACTTGGCGTCTGCCAGAATAGTCTCAAAATAGTATTTGAGTTTTAGTGGGACAATCAAGGCTGGTTTCTTTTTAACCAGTTAACGTCCAGATGAGTCTCAAAAGAATCACGAGTGACTGTGGTCCGTAGGGATGTTACTAAAGCTCCTTAAGCATTGACTTCATAAAATTTATACAGTCAGTGCACCCATACGGCACTTAGATCAAAGAAAAGAAAACCGAAAAAGAAGACTAGAGAGAGAGAGAGAGAGAGAGAGAGAGAGAGAGAGAGAGAGAGAGAGAGAGAGAACAGAAACGGAAACAGTTTACTGACAAAATCTACTTAACAAAATCGATATGCAAAGTACTTTTCAGAGGAGTGCTATGCAACACAAGACGCTGACTGTATTGTCTGTATGTACTCAGAAATGATTACGAGAGAATTCTACGAAACCAGATAAGCATACACAGGAAATCAAAAAGCCCAAGAGGGACCATTCTTTGTTTACCCACGGCCCATTAGAAAACATTGCCATTAAGGGCGTAGGAAACGCCAAGAATACAAAGAGAAGGACACGAACAAGGAGTCCAAGGAGGAGATATGAGGATTACCAAAGATCTTGAAGATGTTTCCATCGAGCGGATGATCTTGTGGATGAGGAGTGACAGCTTGGAGGAGGAGGTTTGCAGTGAGAAGACACAAGATTTGGTGGAGCGTAGGGGGAGGGGGGGAGGCCTGAGGACAGACGGGAAGACGCCGAAGGAGAAGGAAAGCGAGGTGAAGCAGAAAGGATGAGAAGGGGGAGGGGGAGGGAGAGGAAGAGAAAGAGATGGAGGATAAGGAAGAGTAGGGAGATAAGAATGAGTAGGATGGGAATAAGAATTAAAAGAAAGGGGAAGAAGGAGGAGAAAGAGAGGAAGGGAAATAAGAATTAGAAGATGGTAGATGGAGGAAGAGGGGAGGAGAAAAGGGGGAATAAGAATTAGGAGAAGAAAAGGGAAGAAGTACAAAGAGAATGGAGGAAGGGAAGGGGGAGGAGGAGGAAGAGGGGGAGAAGGAGGAAGCGGGGAAAGCGGGAGAGGAAGGGGAGGAGGAGAAGAAAGAGAAGGGGGTAAGACTAAGGAGTAGGGGGCGAAGGGGGGAGTAGGAGAAGGAGGAGGAAGGAAGGAGGCTAGAAAGGAGATCCACAGAAGCGGAACAGAACTGCATAAGGTCAGGCCAAGACTTCGGAGAGAGAAGAGCCGGAAGGCGTGTGTGAGACTTCGGCGGGGAATGGAAGGGGAAGGAGCCCTCAGATTAGTTGAGATCCGGCCTCAGGGTGTCTTGAGTTGGACCTCGAGAGTGCATCGTGTGAAACACTGACTTTATACAAGACTTAGTACGACTTGTTTGGTATACAAACCTGTTGTATGTTTAGGATTGGGTAGTGTATCGATGACTGCGATATGTCTTATACGGGGTAACAATTTGTTTATTCTCTCGATGGAAGGGTACGATATGTTGTTTATACAGGTTAACAAATTGTTGATCTTATCAGTATACAATAATTTTTACTGTTTTTATTTTATCGATAACTACGATACTGTATGCGGGTTAACAATTAGTTGGTTGTAGCTATAGTTGTAT
>NC_134781.1:56215601-56220601 GCF_046742065.1 Oratosquilla oratoria | reverse complement strand
TCACAGTCACTATATGCACCAATAACATTCCACACCGTTATCAAAGGCGTGAAAAGACAACACATCCATACATACAGTGTCAATCAAAAGTTTCACACCAGTACCAGCAACACCCTGTCGGAAGAAGCGGGCATCCCACGCTACCAGGGGTCATCCCGCGCTGACGAATCGGGTGCGTGGGATGGTGAGGGTACTCGCTGACCACTAATACAAAAAACTAACACCAGGAGGTGGGGTGGTGGTGGTGGTGGTGTTGGGGTGTGGTTAGCGATTTTGACCCTCTGCAGTCAGGATCGAACTGGAGCCTGATCGTGGTAATCTTTTTAGACAAGCCCCTGCACATCCCACCAAGTCGCCTCCATGTAAGCTTATCTCTTGCGTAACCAGTAAATCAACATGGTATGTAAACAGTATGGCCACACAATCCCTGGACCCCATCTATCGCCCTATACTCCACCCCCACGTTCTCATCGTCACTCCAACTCCCACCCTGGATGAGGGGAGGGGGGGATATTTCTTGCATTTAGTGCTTCGTTGGCGATATCCAGGTCTTCTGTCCTTTGGGACAGTATCGCACAGAAGAAACGGTGTCACAGGAAAGGAAAGATTTAAGGACGGTAACAGAAAGGCGGGATATTAGAATTTGTTTTAGATCAATCTCCGGTTATAGAAGAATCCTGCGTAATTATGGTCCGTAGGGGTGTTAGAAGAATCCTGCGTAATTATGGTCCGTAGGGGTGTCAGTGATGACCCCCCAGAAATATTGACTGGGAACCTGGTCCGTGCTACGTTCGCTTGTCGCCGAACCTCGGACCTGTTCGCTTCTCCCACGCCCCCCTGACTCCCAGCACTGCATGTAGTGACAAATGACTCCCACATCACTCCCTCCCCCTTCCCCCCTCTGCCCCTGTCCACCACCCCAAACCTGCTTCCGGCCCGCCCTCGTCAGGGGCGGCAGCGACTACAATAGCAAACTGCAACAATAACAACAATATCTACATCGGGCTGGACAAGCAGCGTGGGATCATTACTCGGTAGTGACCAGCACTCTACCCGCAAAGCCGTGGATGCAACGCCAATCTAAATGCAGATCCTCCCCGCCCTCCCTCCCTCCCCCCGGGCGTGTGTATGGGCTACCCCAAGGAAAGTGGAAACGACGCGGTCGACTGGTGGAAGCAAGACGCGGAGAAGAACGCGAGTCTACGAGAAGATTACCCCCCCCTCCGCCCCTCACCCCCCGCAACGAAAATTTCGCGAAGAATACGGATGATTTTCTCCCTTGGGCCAGGAAGAGGACGGAAGTCGGAAGGGAAGGAAATATGGAGGCACGTTCGAGGTGTTTGCCATTAGGGGAGAAGGGAGGATAAAGGAACGGGGGAATTCAGATGGCGCTGGCTTCAAGGAACTGCACAACGAAGACCATTCTTCGGCGTTATCGACGTAGAGAACGAGGACGAATGGATGCAATAACGCATGAACGTGAAGAGGTTCCGGGGAAACGATGTCAGGTATAAAGAATAAAAAGAAAAAATGGAGAGCAAAACTGGGGGGGGGGAGAGTCGTAAAGATGGCGCTGTCTACAGGCGACGGTAATGGAACGCTGAAGAAGAAGACGAACAGGGATCGTTGTGCCAAAAAAAATATATAATAATAATAATAATAAAAAAATAGATAAATAAAAGGGAAGAAAACATCAAACAATCTAAAAGGAACTAAGACCACATTATCAAAAAATAAGATGATCAGGACAAACAAGAAAGGATGAAAGAAGAAGAAAAAAAGAAGATGCAGAGCTCTGTCGGGAAGTATAAACTAAAGAGGGGCTTGACATAGAAAATATTTACAGGCCAAGCGGGGAGCATTTGATAAAGAGAAGGTCGGCAGAGTGAAGCATTTGATATAGAGAAGGTCGACATAGGGAGCATGAGGACTGAGAGAGTCTCTTGGATAAACAAGGAGAGATTAACGAGAACATGAAGAAGAAGCGGACAAAATGAGGCGGGGGAAGCATGTGATGGTTATATATATAAAAAAAAACCGGTGACCGGGCACACTGAGGGATATGTATATACATAATAAACAAGCGACATCATTCAAAGACTCAAATGAAAAAATATATAAACGAGTAGTCAAAGGAAGGACATAAAAGGGGGGAAAATAAGAAGGGCGATAGCAAATAATGAAGAAGATGGAAGACTTGAGAAGCAAACAAGTACAAGAAAAATGTAAGAGATTGCAAAGATAAGAGGAGGGCAAGGAGGGATGGGGGAGGAGATAAGGAAAATATCATCTAAAGGGGTCAGGATAAGTAGCAGACGGAAAGGGATCAAGAGAAGCATCGGATTAAATACAGAAATGAAAAGGTTCATAGACTATATCGCAGGGGTTCATGAATACATTGTTGTTGTCGAAACAATAACGTCATAACTACAACGTTGTTGTTGTTGAGACGTTGAATGCGCGAGGCGAAGAGGAACAGGAAGTATGGAAGAAGGGATGATGAAGAGGGCGTCTGTATGGGAGTGACGTAGATGTATGTACACAGAGAGACGGGGTGCATATTGCGGTGTGAATTGGAGGATTGTGGAGAGGCAACCGTGTGCTTAAAGTAAAGAGACTGTGGTATTTTAAGTGCTGTGAAAAATTTAGGATAGACGTGTAGTAAACGAATTGAATAAACTTCTTGCAGAGGAAGTGCATTGTAGTACAGTTCGAACTTTTAAGATTCATTTATATAAACACCTGAGCAATATGCTGTAATGCCTGCCATTTATTATATTTTGTTTGATTATTCAGTTATTATTATCATTTATTTATCATTATCTATTTTTGTTTAGCATTTGTCATTATTTACTTTATTTATTTACTTATTTGTTTATGAATTATTTTATTTATGTTTTTTCGCGTCCGACCTAGTTATAGACCAAAAGGTCTCCTGTCGTGTATTTTGAAAAAAAAAATCAGGATAGATGTATGGGTGTTGTAGGAGATGTATGTGGTAATCAAGTTTTATGAAAAAAATCAGAGTATTTTAGATGTGAGATGTATGGATGATGTAGGTGAGGCATGAGGAAGTATGGGTGAATTATGGGACATAAGACTGTGCATGGGGGAATGTTGTATTGTTAGCATGGTATGTAGATGGGGGATAGACACAATATGGGTGAGATTAAGAATACAGCTTAGGTGTAAGTATAATAAAGATAAGAACTATTGTAAGGGTGATTTTAATTATCTTCTGGTACAATATGTACTGCAACGGGGGTGTGGTAATGATGATGTGGTGAAGTAGGGAGGACCTTTAGGGGAGGTAAAGTTCCCTTAAGGTCGAAGACTGGATGGAAATCAGTGTTAAGGAAAATCCATTCCCCTGGTCATTTGCTCTCAGTCGGTGCCCCCCCCCCCACCTCTCTTGCAAGGGCCAAGAGCGAGGGGAAAGGGCACGGGGAAAGGGAAGGGAGAGAGGGGAAGGCAGAAGGCGGAAGCGGAGGAGAGGACAGCGAGAAGGACATTGGCGGTTGCCCGCTGAGTCTTTGTGAAGGTGGAAACGGTGCTGGAAGGGACGGGCCAAAGAGGGAGGGTGAGGAAGCGAAAGAGGGTAAGGGATGATGATAATGATGGTGAAAAGGATTAGGAAACAGAAATTGCATTTACAAATTGTTGGAAAGTATTCGGATGCCTACTGCTTTAAACACCTCTCATTACCTACATGGGTATGCATACTCCAGCAAATGACTAGTGTATTAAAATTCGACAACGCTGGTAGGACACAAATATTCGTGAACAAATGGAATGCCTCTAATGACTGCAAATATTTCAGGACGTTCAGTAGATTCGCATGGGAAACACTGGAGTCAGATCCTACATTTACGTGTACATCGTAAATAGCGATACCTCGTTAAAAACTTAGGAACGGTGGTTCGTATAAAAAAGAAGGTACACTCCAAGTCAAAGAGATTGAGCTCGTAGAGCAGTATTTCTCAACCTAGGGTGCTAGCAACCCCTGGGGGTGCTGAAATTAATTTCAGGGGGTGCTGGGAAGTGCTGAATACATGGCAGTACTTCACTTCACTTCCCTTTAATCTTCTAGTAATCAGATGTTAATTAGACTCCCTGGACCTGACTACAGAGGTTCTAGGGTCAGACAAGGTTAAAAAACGGTGTTTTAGAGTGAACAAGGAACACTTGAAGTCAAATAGCGGTTTCTCGTAGAGTGAACAAAAAAAAAAAAGACTCGAAATCAAGGAGCGTGTACCCGTAAATTGAAGGTATTCTCGAAGTCTAGGACTAGATACTTCGTAAGGCGAAGAAGTTACACCCGAAGTCTTTATTTACAAACAAGAAAGAACCGAACTGGACGTGGTTGTTCCAAACCCCCAAATGACGTGCTCTGACGGTCCCTCCTCGTCTTTGTTTTCCTGGACAGGGGACACCGGAACGGAACGAGGGGGATGAAGGGATTAAAGGCGGGGAATTGCATTGACGCATTGCAAAGGGAAAGTGCCGGCTTGGAATAACAGCGAGTTGCAGTGTGCAGACAAGAGGGGGAGGGGGGGAAGAGGGACGGGGAAGGGAGGGGGGGGGAAAGGGGACGGGGAAAAGGGGATGGGGAGTGAGGGAGGAGAGCCCGTCTGCCTTTGTTCAGAAATTAAGTGTCTTCGGTTGATGTCAACAGATGCATGGTGTGGTACGATGGTTCTGATAACTTTACCCGGAATGGCCCTATCATGATATCTTGTGTATCGAAACACTCGCGTATATTACCCGTGGAAGACAGATCATGTATGCTTTTGATTTTCCTTGGATTAACCTTGGCGTAGACGCAGTGAGGGTGAATTAATGAGGTAAGAGCTGTCATAGTGCCATTGTATCTGGAGACACTATGCCATACACACACACATACACACACACACGCACATACACACACACACTTGCATACACACATGCGCGCGCTCGCGCATACACACACATACACATACATACATACGTACATACATACA
>NC_134781.1:56205601-56210601 GCF_046742065.1 Oratosquilla oratoria | reverse complement strand
TATCATTCTCACTCTATCTCTCATTCTCTCTCTCTCTTTCTTTCTCTATCTATCTATCTCTATCTCTTATTTTCTCTCTCCCTCTGTATGTGTATATATATATATATATATATATATACATATATATATATATATATATATGTATATATATATATATATATATATATATATATATATATATATATAACTATCTATCTATCTGTTTCTTTCTCATTCTCTTTCTATCTCTCATTCTCCATCTATATCTCTCTCTCTATCTATCTATCTCTTTCTCATTCTCTCTCTCTCTCTCTCTCTCTCTCTCTCTCTCTCTCTCTCTCTCTCTCTCTCTCTCTCTCTCTCTCTCTCTCTCTCTCTCTCTATATATATATATATATATATCTATATATATATATATATATATATATATATATATATATATATATTTTTATATATATATATATATATATATATATATAATTCTCTCTCTCTCTCTCTCTCTCTCTCTCTCTCTCTCTCTCTCTCTCTCTCTCTCTCTCTCTTTCTCTCTCTCCTTCTCTATGTATGTATATATGTATGTATCTATCTATCTATCTATCCATCTATCTATCTGTGTCTTTCTCATTCTCTTTCTCTCTATCTCTCATTCTCCAACTCTATATCTATCTCTCGCTCTCTCTCTCTCTCTCTCTCTTTCTTTCTTTCTTTCTTTTAAGGGATGTTTCCATGTTGGTGCAGACCCTTTAATCTCTGCAAAAGAGAAATTTCAAAGTTTTCATGTCGTCCTGTCAAGGAAACGAAAGAAACTGTCTTTTGACCCAGAGAGCCATGGAAGTTGGTTAGGTTGACTTGATTATCACACTTCATTTGACTTTAAACCCTCTGCAGGAAGTTCTGACCTCCTCCCCCTCCCCCCATCACCCTCTCGGTTGAATAAAATTGCCTGGCGGCAGGTAGAAGGTCATCAGGAGTAGAGGAAAAGTTCTGAAGACAAGATCGTTCTTCTTCGTACAAAGTTTGTGATAAAGCTGAAGTTAGTTTGACTGAGTTAAGTTAACTGGGGCCCTCTGTCTTAAGATGCCTGTCTTTCTAAGTATGTCTGACATCATGCAAAACAATCGTCTATGTAAATAAACGAATTCGTGAGAATATACGCTAAATAGAATAACAAATTGACAAATAAAATAATGAAATAAAATAATAAGATAAAGACATTATACAAAATAATTGAGTGATCAAGTGAATTAATTAGCAAGAATAAAGAATAGATTAGAATAATGGATCAATAAATAAAATGATAAAATAAAATTATAAAATGAATAGATAAAGAGTCGATCCCACAATGGAACGCTCACGTGTTATCCCATTTTCCCTCGAGGATTGTAAAAGGCTACCCCGAGTGAGGGTGGAAAAAAAAGAAAAAGAAACCAGCAACAGTGGCGGGGAGAGATAAATGTGAGTCTCGTCTCAGTGGATCTTATTCCCCACGGGAACCGAAGTAAAGTACCCGCAGTTCATTTGGTGGGAATTATATTACATTTGGCTCCACTCGGAGAGCCATTAGGAGTTCACTTCACGTGGCACTTAATTTCTTTGGCCTCGTTGGAGGACGAGACATTGTCCACGAGACCCCGTAAGTGCCATTATGATTATGAGAAGGGCGAATAGCGTTATGTCTTCAGAAATGTACGTGATTATAATTATCTACTCAAAACTAAGTTTCATTAGAAAAATAATGTAATTCAGTTTTTAGAGATTTATTTAATAAACTAGTGTTTATATTTTAATTTAGATTGTTTGCCAGAACTGCAGATCACCGAGCGATGGCCGATATGTTATATAAATTATATAGATGTAACAGCAATATAGATGTACAGACGATATAAGCTATATAAAATGTGTGAGATATATAAAGTATATAGATTATTATATAAACTCTAAATCATATGAATAATCTAAATTATATAAAGTATAAAACCAATACCCAAAGGGATATAAAACATGTAGAACGCGTAACTGATACAAACGATACAGAAATATAGATTTTTTTATATCAGTTGCTGGCTGGTTAATTCTGCCTGGTTTTATACTCTATCTATGGAATTTCAGAGAGATTAATAATATCGCTTGGCGGCAGCCATGAGGAAAGGGAAGAGTGTCACACGGAAGAGAAGGAGATAGTTGAGGTGGGGTTCAACTCTTCGCTACAGAAGTTGATAAAATCGTTTGACGCCAGCTGATACGGGTGGAGTTAAGGTGTAAATACGAAATAAATAGATGAATAAATAACAAAATCAATAAATAACAAAACAAATAAATAAATAGATGAATGAATGAATGCATTAATAAACAAATGAATGAATAGATAAATGATTAAAGAAACAAGTAAATAAAATGAATGAATAAATAAATGCAGGAAATTTCACGGCTGTCTTAATGGTGACTCTCCTCCCCCAGCGTACCGCGCCGTGGGATGATGATGGGAGGTGTCCCAGGCGGGCTGTTGTGGTGTCATCACGGATATCTACGAAGAAAGAAGGCTCAGGACCTCTTAAGCACATTTATTACCAGGGTGGGGGGGGGTATGGCACGGGGGGGGGAGAGAGGCCTCCCCCTTGTATAAAAGGCTTAAAGAGTTATCGTGTAATGTGGTGGCGGAGATTGGCTGTGGTGTTCATTATGTCGGTGTCGTGAAGTAGCTTTTCTTGTGTAAAATTCGTGTCTTGTTCTTTCTCGCCCATCAATTACTTTTCCTCCTCCTCCGCCTCCTCCTCATACTAACCCCCTCCTCCTTCTCTTACTTCTCCCTTTCCTACTCCTTCGTGTTATTCTTATTCTCATCTTCCCCTTCTTTTTTGTTTTATATATATATATATATATATATATATATATATATATATATACATATATATATATATATATATACATATGTATACATACATATATGTATATATATATATATATATGTGTGTGTGTGTATGTGTGTGTGTGTGTGTGTGTGTGTGTGTGTGTGTGTGTGTGCATATATAAGTATATGTATATATGTATATATATATATATATATATATGCACACACACACACACACACACACACACACACACACACAAACACACACACACACACACACACACACACACACACACACACACACACACACACACACACACACACACACACACACACAATAATCTGTCCCATATCCGAATATCGCCAATATTTGAACGTGATTTATGTCTATTGTATACCATTTTTATTTCTTCAGAATTGGGAATATAGCGCTGGATCGGCATGAGGTGGGGGTAGGATAAATTTATATTGTTTATCCGAATACTCCCCAAATCCGAACACCCGATGGCCCAATACGTTCGGATACGGGAGGGATTACTGGACATACAGATATATTAGTAAAAAAGATGGTTACTAATCTTTTGCACTGAAGTCGAGTGGATTTTCGTCCAGTACGTAGCGGGATCCAATCCCATTACGGAGCAATAAACGCATCGTAGGGGGTTCGGTGTTAGGGGGTTGGTGAAATAATCGCGTTGAAAGCAAACACGTTGTCGTCCGTAATGCTGTTAGTGTTTGCTGTGATCACCAGGACGCAAATGAAAGGATTAGCACCAAAGGAAGAACTGGAGCAAATTGCATCAACTGCGAAAACTGAGGCTGGAATGGAGCTTCAAGTTTGGAGTGTGAGGAAGTGGAGGATGGAGAGAGGGGGGAGGGAGGAGTGGATGTTGCTGCAAGAAAGGGAAGTGGAAGATGGAGGGAATGTGGAGGGGAATGGAGGAGGTAGGGTGAAGGATGGAGAGGAGGATGTGAGTGGAGAAGGCAGGGAATTTGGAGGCTACCGGAAGAGAGAAGGAGGGAGAAGTGGAGGATGGAGAGGGGGAGGGGAGGAGGGAGGGAAGGTGGAGGCTCCTAGAAGAGAGAAGTGGAGGGAAGTGGAGGATGGAGAGGAAGATGAGTGGAGGAGGGAGGGTGGAGGCTACCGGAAGAGAGGAGGAGAGGGAAGAGGAGGATGGAAAGGGAGGGAGGGAGGAGTGTGGAGGCTACTACTAAAAGAAAGAACGGAAATTATCTACGTGAACGGAGAACAGAGGCGGAAGCGGCCAGTGTAAGGTCATCCACTTCGCGAAAATGGTCTGTTTCAGAAAGTAGGGGAGAGAGAGGGGACCAGAAGAGAAGGTTTCTGCCGAGACCTCTTGGGTCCATTAGGGACTAAGATGCAACGTGAATCCGAATCTCTTTGGACCGGAAGCAATATCTATTGCTCCTGGACGTTACCGGACTGGATGGGAGATTTCGTCTGTTGACTTGGAAGAGACAGGAGACTGGCAGGACGACGTTAGGAGACCTGGAGAAGATCGATGGGAAGTGCTCGGTAAGAAAGAGTCTTCGGGGACGAAGAGGGAATGACATTTGGAGTCCGGGAAGAACGGGAAGGAACTACAATGAGATTCCGGCACTAGTTCCCGGTACTTTTTTTTGCTCATGGAACCCCGTGCTTATGCAGTTCTGTTGCTTTAGTCACTGGTTCTCACTCCAGCAGTAAAGAAAATCGTTTGATGTTCAATTACCATCAGTATTATTTTGTAATATCTCACACCAACATTCACGCCCAAAACATCCATCATGGTCTGTTAGAGGTCCAAGGATGACAGGTAGAGAGAGAGAGAGAGAGAGAGAGAGAGAGAGAGAGAGAGAGAGTGCGAGGTTGAGGTAAAGAGAGAGGGAGAGAAAGAGGGAGAGGTCCACAAACAAGGACAAAGAGAACGAAGACCCAAGATCAATAAACAAAGGAATGAAGATCAGAGCGATTTGATAATGAGCGAAATACATAAACAGAATAAAATAAAATGCAAATGGACTTCAGGAGGTTTTTGAAATTTGAAAGTCGGACGAAAATCTTAACTGATGGTTCAAAGAAAACGAGATTTTTTTTTTTTTTTAGAAATCGAGTATTAAATCAAGTATAAGTACACGCATTAACTGAAGGAAATGGTATCTACGTAATGTA
>NC_134781.1:56183101-56198101 GCF_046742065.1 Oratosquilla oratoria | reverse complement strand
CCTAACTCTCCTTATGACCTCCCTAACTCCATGAACGAGCTCTAACTCCCTTACACTGCTTGTTGATGGTCGGGTCCTTGGTGTCTTCATGATCCATTGGGCAGATACCCCCTACACCCTCGGGCCAGCAAGCACCGCGGTATCAAGTCTAAATTAAAGAGTCCATTCGTCTTCGCCGTAACGGTTCCTAACGGTTTTTAACGGTTCTTAACGTCCCGGCGAGTGACGTCATGTCGTATTGGTCCGGAGTACTTATGCTCACGACCTGAACTATAAATTTCTTATTATGACACTTACTTGGACACATTAACGCGGTCTTATATAAACATACATGAAGGATATATCTATAGTGATCCACACACGAAGAGAAAAGATGAAGATGCATAAGTATTTGCTGGTCTAGACACCAGTGAATAACTGCGACATATGGAAATAACTAGTTGAAGTGTTGACCGTTCGGAACATTATGTTTGACAGTCTGACATTTCTCATGGACACATAAACTCCCATGAATAGACTCTCCCCTATCCCCTATCTCTTGAACAAATAACAAAGACGAAAACGACACAAAAAAGACCTAGGATTCGAAAAATCAAATGCATGGCCCCATGAACGCTTATGGGAAGGGGAATGGAAAGTGCCCATACATGTTTTTTATTAACTCTTAACGTGCCTGCTCCTTCGGAAGGGTAGCCATCAAACTACAACCAACGCTATCATCGCCTTCAGCCAGCCATACTATTGCTTGCCAGGCCAACCTCTACCCTGATATAGCTTGGCTATAACGAGACATGATGATATAGCAGCCGTGATGCCTCAGTTGGATTTATTCCTGATTTATGGCTCTATTGAAGAAAAGAATAGATGACTCAAAAGGGGGCGAAGGAGCAAAATGTGATTGAACCCCTTTTTGATCACCTTATGATGATTTTATAAACGATCTAATTCGTCTGGGAGAATGAAGAGTTTTTTTTTTTTTTATCTCTTCCACGTTGAAGTCATCCGTGCAGTCGTGTTGATGAAGATTAAATATCTATTTGATCTAATCTAAAAGCATGACTGCAGACAGTCCTCTTGATCAGTACAGGAAATAAAAATATATATATACATTTCTCATGTTAGAGCTAAAGAGTAGTAGAAATAGTAATTTTCTAGTAACGCTAGATAACTAAATGACTATGAGCTAAGATTTAAAGGATACAAATGAACATCGGACAGGTGTGGGATGGGTGAAGTGTGGGTGTGTACATGCCTCGGCTGGCTACCCCCCTTATAAGGGGGAAGAGGCCGTTTGTTATACAGACATAAGATTATAGAATAGATACTATATAATGGTCATACTTAGTCAACTCAGGAAGTGGGAAGTGAGAAACCCCTGCTAGGGCAAGCCGTGTCACTTGCAGCAAGCCTTTTTTATTTATTATTATTTTTTATCTATTTATTTATTATCTTTTTTTTTTCCATTTTTAGGCCGAGGTTTGGGTCATCTCCCCGCCTGGTCAGCGCTGTCGGGAATCAACGCAAGAACATGCTGCGGGTCCCGGGAATCGAACTAACGACCATCTGCTGGCGAGTTCGACATGGTAACCTTTGGGCTACCGCGCGGCCCACTTAGTCATCTATTTTGTTGAGAGCTGCAACCTTATTGGTTAATTCTATAGTTTTGTATCATACTATGACAAAACTTAGCAAACTATTTTGTCAAACTTTAAAACAAAACTACCCTCGGATCTCACTGGATTGTGTAAAACTAATCATTAAGGTTGCAGCTCTCAACATCACTTCCAACTCAATAAATAGATAAATAAATGAAATAATGACTAAACAAATTCATAGATTAGATGAAAAAAATATTCAGAAAGGAAATTGAGCTCCGTCTTGCTCTGAACGAACTAACAACTTGTCATGCTTGCAGAGTTGAGAAATAACTTAAGATTAATAGAATATACGAAGACAGACTTGCCATGGATATTAGTAGTATACTGGAAAAGAAAGCTTCTCACAGGGTAACGATAATCGATGTAATTACTAAGATAACTCGACATAACACTCAGTGGGAAGTGAGAAACCCCTGCAGGCTCTTTTTTTTTATGTTGGGTCGCCTCCCCGCCTGGCCAGGGATGAATATGAAAAATGGTTTTCAGAGAATTATGATCTGGATGATGGAGAACGTAAACATTCAAGAATCCTTGCTATCGCCCATGTTGATGTTTTCCATTATTCACATTATACATTGAGATTCTCCAGAGGAGCACATTTGTTGTTTGATATTGCATCCTAAAAGTAAATGATAATAATAAGAATAAGTAAATAAGACAAAAAAGATAGAATTAAAAAAGATCGAAAGCCTATTCTGAAAACAGCGAAATAAAATTATCATGAAAAAGAATCTAAAAGTGAATACAGTCAGTTTGAAATGGTTAATATTTGCCCGCAAAGAGTCTGCCTCTTGTGTCCGGGTGGCACAGAGGCGGGAAGCGTGGCACGATGGACAAAGGGTGCCATTCCTTGTGGCACAGACAAGAGTGAAAAGACTTTCATTTTTCCTGAAAGGAGACGCCTCGATGAAAGGCTATTTCAGAAAAGAACGTTCAGAAACTTATTCTTACCGCCAGACAATAGAAAAGAATATTCCCAGAGTGACGTTATAATATTAAACACGAGCAAAAAAAAAAAAAAAATGGAAATAAGTTATTTAGCAGATGCGGCGTCCATCGTTACAGCAGTTGACCGCTGCCCCCACAACAGGATGCCCACTGACGTCACAGCTGCACAGCAAAGAACGGGTTGCCTTCAGCGGTAGATACTTTAATAAAATCCCCATCAAATTTTAGTACCAGTGCTAAAGTGAAATGCAATCAGGATAAGTAATGATGCAGAGTAGATATAACGCGGATAATAACAGTAATGGTCCTTTCCTGTTATCAAGACTTAACGTCTATCGTAAAGGGTCGTGCTAGTGGCAGATAACAATAAGGTAACCCCAGAAGTTTGTCAAAGGGGTGGAGGAGCGAGACGGGAGGGATGGGGACCCCCCTACACGCGGCATATGATGCTCACTCAACCCTTCAAACTTGATGTCATACTTAAAGTCTTCAACAGGGTAACAGATGTCAAAAATATTCTTGTTCTGTTTAATGTAAAAATTAAGTTTGCGCAGCTAAGGGGAGGATTTGTCCCAGGGTGGACATTTGACCCGTGGGGATTTTGTCTTGACCCATGGCTCGCTCCTGGTGGATAAAATCGTCTGGTGTTAGAAGGAATGAAATATAATTTTGGTTCACCGCGTTGAAGAGTGTGAGGGCAAGCGAACGCTTGGGGCGATAAAGAAGCGTTTGAGACAGCGCCGAGGGCTGTAGTAGATGACGCAAAGTTGATCAATAACTGGGTTATTATGTGCAATACCGAGATCTCGTTAACTGGGCAGAGTGCATTAGGCTGATGCAAAGCAGACAAAAGGAGGAGGAACGAGGAGGAGGAGGAGGAGCAGGAACGAGGAGCCTCACGAAGTTGACTCTCTTGTCGAAATGACGATGTGTAGTTGAGGTTCTTCTCGAACTGGCATCGCATGGTCGTCCGGAAGTAGGTTTGTTCAACTACAACCCTGTTCGGGATGTTTCGTTGCAGAGATCCTCCTCCTCCTCCTAAGAATGAGAATCACTCGAGGGCCTCTGGGTTCTTTGTTTTCCTCCGACGTGAGAAATGGACTAAGGAGGAACGCCATGCATATCGAATGGTAATTGGACAGGTCATGCGATGGGCCGAGTCCAGAACAACACAAAGGGAAAGGGAGACCTTTTTTCCCCATTCGCGTTTGCACGGACGTACGTGTGACCGAGCACCGTGCAAAAAAAAAAAAAAAAAAATTGCTTGTTTGTTATTCGTGCAATATTTATTCAGGGGCTAAGATAGCCTGGAAATGGGTGACGGATGGAAATGGGATGGGTAGGTACATGCCTTGACTGGCTACCAAACTTTTAAGGGGAAGAAACATATTGATATATACTCGTAGACAGATTATTTAGTATGAGACTTTTTATCTCTATGAGATGACTGGTGGGTAGTATTTGTAATATAAAGTAACCGAACGTTAATTGAAAAAGAATGCCATGTCTTTTTTTGTGTATATACTCGTATATATATATATATATATATATATATATATATATGTATATATTTATATATATATATATATATATATATATATATATATAACTCTCTGGAAAGAAAAGAACAAAAAGTCGTGGAGCTGTTTGAAGTCAGTTGCCGGCTGATATTTATATTTGTTTAATTAGTGATTTATCTATAAATTTACTTTTTTTTTTAATTTATATATAACTATTTAAAAAAAAAATCCAGGTCTACTCCCAGGTGTTTACTTCTCACAAGTACAAGACATCATAGAGGTGCAGTAGCCTAAATATCTATCCATCTATATACCAATAGGCCTCTTCTCCTTATAAGGGAGGAGGTTGTCAGTCATGGTACTGTACCTCCACCCATCCCACGCCCTTCGGTTACCCAGTACCCTCCTATCTCGGCTCCTTGTGGAGGAAGGCCCATCCCTGTCACTCCCTACCCTACCTCCACTACCCGGGTCAGAAGTAATGCAGCAAGACAAGGTGCAGTAACAGCTATCTTTATGTCTGTGCCTAAGCTCAAGGCTCGGACAAATTAGAACCAACGAAAGTGTTAATGCTAATAGGATTGATAACGGACATAAATGGTTCAAACAAGCAAGACTCTCTTATAAATTGTTTAATGTTAACATGGGGTAGTAACTGATAAAATAGGAAGCTCAGCCGAAGTTTTTATATTTACTTTTATCGAATACATAGACCCTGTTCTTTTGGTGTGGGTCCATGGGATCTGCAGAGGAGAGAGTTGTAATGACGGGAAAACTCAAGTGAGGTTAAAACACTGGTGGTGGATGGGAGGGTGAGAAGGCGTAGCAATGAGTTTGGTTAACATCATGGGTGTACTGACACCCTTTATCAATTTTATTATATCTACCACCAAGCGGTTTTATTCAGCTAGGAAGAAGTAAATTTAGAAGGTTTCGATTACAAATGAATAGAGCCGTGGGAGAAGGTTCCAAACGTTATTTAATCCTTTTGGAATCACTACATGATACTAAAGCGTCGAAGAGCTATTTCTACTAACTCCTCTTTATCGATTTTGTGACAATGGACAAGCGATAAAAACAAAACAAAAACAAAACAAGGCCAGCCCCAATCAGTCGAGGTCCTCTTCAGTTTTGAATTTAGCCTCAACAGATGCAAAAAATCGTCTATCTTGAGCCAAAAAAGATACAGAAGACATGTCACCGTGTTGAATAGGTTAAAAATGGCAGAAGACGCCGTTATAGCTTATAGATTTCCATAGAAACCCCCTCCCCCTCCCCACTTCACTCACAAGGGGGTTCTACGTAGATATATCACTTTTAATATTGGTTAACTCTAGAAGTAATTTTTGGCGCTAGGGGAAAAAAAACGGCGCTTGGAGCGTTATCCCACACAACTACATAAATGTTCAGTTCTTAAAAGACCTCACACTCATATGGATGCTCTTCTACATACTGGCATTCCTTGATGAGTTTATTCTGGCTAACTGCTATCGAATCTATCCGACTGAGTCGGGGAGGGAGGGAGTGGTTGGTGGGACGGGGGTGTCACCAAAGTGAACGGGTTACCAATACCATTTGTCCACCACGATATACACTCATGATGACATTGTGAGCCTCAGTACACATTTGCCCAAACAGCAGCGGCTCTAAGTGCCAGTTACTCTCGGCAGTCGCTCGCAGTCATTCCCAGCGCGGTGGCACTAAGCGTGCGGACTGATAAATGGTGCCAACATCGTACGTAAAGTATATTACTTTGAATTTTGTTCATTGTCAGTTAGCTAAATTAAAATCGGGTGGTGGTGGTGGTTGTGGTAATAGTGGTGTAGTGGTGATGGTGGTGGTGGTAGTGGTGATGGTGGTGGTGGTAGTGGTGATGGTGGTGGTTGTGATGGTGATGGTGGTAGTGGTGATAGTAGTGGTAGTTGTGGTTGTGGTGTTGGTAGTGTGAGTGGTGGAAGTTGTGATGGTGTTAGTGGTGGGAATCAACACCTCCAGGCAAGGAAAAGAGTAGCTGTATTGCTACAGGTCCGTTTTCTACACGTACAGGGAGAGAGCCATGCTTAAAGACCCCGACTACACATATGCGGAGCGTGAAGATCTGTTGACTTCATTGTAATATACAAGGAAAGCTACGCTCTTAGAGCCCCGCCTCTTCTGTGTGACTTAAGAGGAATCTCATCTATTCTTTCTCCTGAACTAGACAGAAACTATCTATCTATACACCAAGATTTTTTCCCCTTTATGAGCGAGGTAGCCAGCTCAACGGCACGTACCCACTCCCACCCATTCCACCCTTTCCCCTCTCTCATCTTAGCTCCTCATGGATGACGGGTCATCCCCGTATCCTGCCTACTGCAATGGGTCGGAAGCAATGCAGCAAGACACAGTAAAGTTATATTACCTTATTGAAGGGGTCTGAGCAGATCGGAGGTTCTTCTTCCTCTGCAGGAGTCAGGTCATAGACCGCAAGATTCTTCTTTCTACGATCTCAATTTCTATGAAGTCAAAGACAGAAACTGAGATCGTAAAAAAAAAAAAAAAAAAAAAAAAAAAAAAAAAATGCGGTCTTTGACCTGACCCCTGAAGAACATTCGATCTGCTTAGATTCCTTCAATAAGGTGACGTAACTTTATCGATTATATTCTGATGAAGAATAGGTAATGTTATGTAACTGAAAGGAGCCAAGCTTCAGTCTGAAGGGGTCCTGATCAAAGGAAGAGTCCCTTGAGGCTGGAGACTGCGTCCTCTGTTATGAATAACATCCTGTTCTTAGCCTGAACAAAATCTCTGAGAATTGTTACCTTCATCAAGGGGGGAAGGGGAAGGAATGTCTCTTCAAGAGAGGGCAGGATGTTGCTGTCTTCAAGAAGGAACGATATAACAGATGTACTGTCATCCTTCAAGAGGATTCCTTGATGAATCCATGAGCTGCAATAACTATAAAAAGGCCCTTTTTGTAACGTAACCCTCTGATCCAGTGCTTTACTGTTTCCTGAGGTTGCACAGACTTGCAAGACCACAATGAACGACCCCAAGACGAAGTTGCAAGTCTATGGATGCCTGTAGCCAAAATTCACTCGAAGGGTTGTGTTCACTGTCGCTCGAGATTCGCCCGGATTTTTGAGATTCTGTTTTGAAAGGCTACCCCCTTTCTCCCCATTTTCTTTTTTTTTTTTTTTTTTTTACTTCTTCTCTTCCTCTTCCTCCTCCTCTTCCTCCTTCTATTTCCTTCTCCCTCTCCCCCATCACCTTCTCTTCCGTCTCCTTCTTCGTCTCCTTCTTCACCCTCTCCTTCTTCTCCGTCTCCTCTTTCTTCCCTTCCCTCCTCCTCCTCCTTCTCTTCCTCCCCTTCCTCCTCTTCCTCCTGTTTCTCCTATTTCTTCTTCTCCTTCTCTTTCACTATTTCCTTCACTTTCTCCTTCGTCTCTTCCCTGTCTCCTTCTTCATTTTCTCCTTCACCTTCTTCTTCACCTTCTCCTTCACCTCTTTCATCTTCTCCGTCTCCTCTTTCTTTCCCTCCTTTCCATCTTCCTTATTTCCACCCTTCCTTTATTTCAGATATTATAAGTTATAAGTCATTTCAAACAGAGAATACGTTTTCCACTGCGCAATTTCTCCTTTTTATTGCAGGTGTCCATAAAGTTTGTCTTACGAAATGACAAAAACTAAGCGGCCATAACTCCACACTGTACTTCGCCTGTCTTCTTCACAAGTCCAGTAAGTAATGCATCGGCATAGAATCTTACTTTACATGCACTCTTGAGGTCATTTGAGTCTGACCCATGGTATGTCACATACGATTCGTTCAGAAACAGAGGGGCATCCACGCCACTTTTACTGGTTTCGAGTTAAGCACTTAAGGCAAGTCAAAAGTCGCAGAATGCCCCTCTGTTTCTGGATGCCTCATGTATGCAAAATATATCCTTCGTTGTTGTTGTAATGAATACAATAGGAAAAAAAATCACTGTTATTATAGGGTAAGTATTGTGTACATAAAATATATAATTAACATCAAAACATGTACTTGTTTAGTTCTCATATATCAAGGAGCAACTTTGAATAACCTTAGTGTTTCATTTTCGTTACGACGTAGTCATAGCAATAAATGACGTAATTTATTCCTATTATGACGTCATACATCTCCTTTAAGCATTGCATATGTGCCTTCCCCTTTGTGTTCCTTTCTTATTCCCTCCATTCAATCCGACTATATAAATATTTCTCATACATTACTTCAGGCACTCCCTTCACACTCCACTCCACACTCCCCTCCGGAACACTCCTCGTGTCCTCTTCCCCATGACTTCCCACAGTACATCCAGTGACCTAACCTCCCCTCCACATTTTTTTTTCATAATCCATATTTGTACCTCTTATGATGCCTGCATATCCGTGTGTAACTCAAGCGCACCCCTGTAAACCCGGGCACAGGGTGGGCCAAAAAGTCTACTCCACTCCAAAGTCAAATGACAGTTTAATAGATTGTGATATCAATTCAAAACAAAAGCGAAATGATGGTGTGGGGGATGGGGAAATCAAAAGTCAAAGTTGTAGTATCAGCGTTCGCTTTTTCGTTGTTCCAAGCTCACAATGGCTTAATTGAATTCAATGGACTGTGATATTAGTTTAAAACAAAAACTGGATAATAAGGGGAAGTAGATAGTTCGTTTTGGCGCCGGGGGAGATTTATTGGGTCTTCATTGTGATGAGAACAGTTCGGTGATTGTAGCTTGACTGATGATTGTGTGTGTGTGTGTGTGATCTCGGCTACTGCTGATGGATGTTGAGGCTGACACACAGTCAGCAAGTGTGCTGAAGTATACATTCAGCAAGGGTGTTGCGATATACGAGTACAGTCCGTAACTATGCTGAGTTATACATTCGTTAAGTATGCTGAGTTATGTATCCAACAAGGGTGTTGAGATATACAATCAATAAATATGCTGAGTTATACAATCGTCAAGTATACTAAGATACACAATCAGCAAGTGTGCTGAAATAAGCAATCAGCAAGAATGCTCACTTACAATCAAATGTACTGAGACATACAGTCAGCAAGCGTGCTGAGGAATACAATTGGCAAGTGTGATGAGTAAATCAGCAAGTGTGCGGAGATATACAAACAAATAAGGTCAGTTGTATACTCTGGAAGTATAGTGAGATATAATCAGCAACTGTCTACACATGCACTCAGCACCTATGCTGAGATTTGCAATTAGCAATTGTGTGTATACATGAATTCAACTACTGTGCTGAGGTAAAAGTCAGCAACCCTGTTTAGACATAATCAGCAAGTGTGTTCAGACATAGTCAGCAAGTGTGCTGAGAAATGCAGTGAACAAGTGTGCTGTGGCAATGGCAACCCGTGTGTTTCACAAAATGACAGAAATCATTTATGGGAATCTGCACCGGGGTAATAAATGAGCCTTCCAACAACTCCGATCATTCCATCGTTTTCATCTGCTATCACGACATAACATTTTTCAGATTGACGACCCCTCCCTCCCTTCTCCCTCCTCCCCCCCCACCAAAAAAAAAAGTCGAATACCATTTCTGACCCACCCCTTCCCTACGAGGACCGAGGATGGTGTAGGGGCTGCATCAGTTTTATGCATTTACTGTATTTTAGCTTCAAGGGGGGGGTGAGGACAGCTTCGACGATACCACCCTATGAACCAGAGTCACATAACATTACTTTATTTATTTATTTATTTATTCATGTATCTATTTATTTATCTATTTATTTATTTATTTATTTATCTATTTATTTATTTATTTTTCATTTATTTTTTGTTTATTTCCTCGCCCTCCCTTGTCTCTCATATAAGAACATAAGAACATAAGAATAAAGGAGACTGCAAAAGACCAAAAGGCCTACACTAGGCAGCTCCGTATCCATCACCACCTATCATCGCCATCCATAAAGTTGTCTAATCGTTTTTTAAAACAATTGATAGTTTCAGCGCTTACTACATGGTTACTAAGTTTATTCCATTCATCGACCACCCTATTAGTAAACCAATTCTTGCCTATTTCCTTTTTAAATCTAAATTTGTCCAGTTTATACCCATTGCTGCGAGTCCTGCCCTGAAGTTTTATTATGATGACCTTGTTTGCATCACCCTTGTTATAGCCTTTGATCCACTTCAACACTTCTATTAGATATGCCACCTCTGACTTTATATCTTCAATGCGATATTGTCCACAAGGATAGAAGAGTTAGTGATCGCATCCCCACGTATTCACTCGTCACCAAGTCTATCCATCTACGACCTTGGGTTCCGATGACCAGCGCTTCTATCCTTGGGGACACTTTCGAGCCGAAAAGGCGGAGTCACGCAGATGGTAAAGGAGAGATACTGAAGGATTAGAGAAAGTAGCAGAACGGAGGAACAGTAACACTGAAAGACATGTGTATCCGGCCCAGGACTTCACCAGAACAAAATATATAAAGATCGCCACCATCCCGGAAGGATGAGGCTCTTTCTCTTCCCTGTCTCCTTCCAGATACTCCACAAACTTCCTCCACATACTCCACATCATGACCCTCTCACTCCACGCCCCGACTCTTTCATTCAACCCTTTTGTACTTCCCCTTCATACATTTCCTCCATAAATGTTTCTCGAAAACGCCACTCCACAAATCCCCTCCAGCCATTCTAGTCACATGCCCTTTCCGCGGTTTCCCCTTCACGTGTCTACTCCATATATAGTTTTCATCAACTTCCCTCAATCCGCCCATCCATCTCTCCCAACTAACTCAATAGATGAGTAAATATTTTTGAATTTGTTCAGAGTAACAGCTAACAAATTTATTCGTCAATAGGGACAGACCTGCGGCACCCCCGGAAGCCGCCCACGGCCCACTGTGTCAACCCATAAGACATTCATTGGAGATATTTTGTGTTGGTGTCTGTAACGTGTGAGTGTAGGTCAATATGTGTCTTCTATATGTTTTTTTTTTTTTTTTTTTTTTTTTTCTTTTTGAGTCTGTTACCAGGCCGATTCTGTACTGGTACTGTAATGACTGGAGACCTGAATATAGCCGTTATAGTACTGTTCAGACATAAAAACCATGTGTTTTATGTGCACGAAAACACGAACGCATTTCCATATAAACCTAAAAAATCCTCTCAAGAAACACTGCATACACTTAACAGGGTGTTGGCCTTTTTATTATCTTCCTCGACTTTTTAGTGATTTCCCATGTACTAGATAATGTATTAGTGACAGCCAGAATCAGTATTCCATCCAAAATAACCAGCGCTTCTATCCTTGAGGACAATATCGCGCTGAAAAAGAAACCATAGAGGTGGTGCGTATCTATACATACATACATATATACATACATACATACACACATACATACATACATACATACACAAACCAAAAGGCTACATACATACATTCATACATACATACATACATATATATATATATATATATATATATATATATATATATATATATATATATATATATATATATATATATACACCAAAAGGCGCCTTCTCCCCTTGTTAAGAGCGGGTGGTAAAAGATAATTGAGGAGGGAGGTAGCAGATAGGAGAGATACCACGTCTAATCAAATGTGCAATAACTAAAAGGCAAAAAAAAAAAAAAAAAATGGGTTTACTGAAACAAGTTTAAAAATGGGTTTAGTGACAGGCAGAACCCACTTTGTTCAGCTATACATTAACTTAATCATCAAGAAACGAGTTTACTAAAACAGGGTTAACAAAAGGTTTAGTGACAGCCAGAGTAGAATATGAATGACGCAGATTGCTCGCTCTGGGTTTAAAAAGATGAAGACACCCTTCCATTGTTTCTCTTCGACTTCCTCTCACTAATTTCATGCAGGCGCCCCTCCCTCTCTCTCTCTCTCTCTCTCTCTCTCTCTCTCTCTCTCTCTCTCTCTCTCTCTCTCTCTCTCTCTCTCTCTCTCTCTCTCTCTCTCTCTCTCTCTCTCTTTCTCTTTTTTTCTCTTCTTTTTACAAGATGCCACAATGGCCAAGTCTAACAACAGGAAACCTTTCGTCTCATAACGAGGTTGTATACAGGAAAAAACAAAATCTCAATACAATGCTTTCTCATAGGTCACGAGTTTGTTAAAGAAATATATAGCTAAATGGAGCAGAAATAAAAACGAATAAGATCAAATTAATAGATAGATGAACATATTAATCAAATTAAGAGAGTCTCTGTTTAGTTATTACCCATCATGCCCGGCTGCTCCAGTTCGGTAATTGATCTATTTGAGATCAAATTAAGTAAAATAAGATAAATAAGTAAAAGAGTAAGAAATGAATATGTAATAATAAATAGTACATACATACATACCTACATACACCAAAGGCTTTTTCCCCCTTACACAGGGGTATCCAAAAAGAAAAAGGCATAGAAACCACTCCCACCCATTCCATTTCCTATACATTCCACTCCCCTCCACCTTCCCTCTTATCTTGGCACCTCCTGGATGACGGGTCATCCCTGCATCCTGTCCACTGCCCTGGGTCAGAAGCAGTGTCACAAGACACAACACATCCACTGCAAGGCCGCTTCATAAATTCGGCGACCCCCCCTCTCCGTCCCCTCATTCAGAAAAGAAGACGGGAAGATATAGCAATAGATGATAATAGTAATAAATAATAAGTAAATAAATAAGTAATAAATCAATAAGTAAAATATATAAAAATCATATAAAAAAAAAATTGTAAGACAATATGATTAAATAGATAAATATATAAATAAAATGTAAATAAAGATAACTGAGATAGATAGATAAAATAGATAGAAAAAATATGAAAATAGAATTAAAATAAACAAAATGAACATAAATTTCTCCATATATTGTTTTCAAATGCACTGCCTTGGAATACAACGTTTGTACCATTTGCACACCATAATGAAGCCTTTGTTGCGCCATGCCTTACACGCAACTTTACAGGATTTTTAATTAATTCTAATTTAATTCCTTTTTTTATATTTTCTATTTATTCATTTATTTGTTATATGTTTATTTGTTTATCCGTTTGTTTAATTTTTTAGTTCTATTTAGATATTCATTTATTTATTTGTTTATATTATCATTATTATTATCATTTATTATTATTTTATTATTATTGCTATTGTTATTATCATTATTTCTATTCATTTCTTCTTTTTCTTCTTCCCTTTCTCCTCCTCTTCCTCCTTCTTCTCCTCAGTTCCAATCCTAAACAAAAGAACGAGACAAATCTTTCCGTCCAGATGATTTATAGTTACGTAATACACGTTGTGGGCCATTAGGAGGGCCAAATATCATAAAAATATATATGTATAATTATCCTCCATTGTGTGTGTGTGTGTGTGTGTATGTGTGTGTGTGTGTGTGTGTGTGTGTGTGTGTGTATTCACTTGGTCTTTGGATCACGTGTTGGACTCGTGATCGACAGCTATTTCCCTCCTGGAAGAGAGCTCAGAGCTCGTAGGTCCGATCTATGGGTAATGCTATGACCTTGCACACACACACACACCCAACTCCCCGCCCACGAGAGTCAGAGTAAAGACCCGAGGCACAGCGATACCGAAATAATTTCGGCCCTGGGCAGGATTCGAACTGGGTACTGTAAGCACTTCTGCTTCCCAATTCAGCGCTCTACCAACGGTGCCACCGAGTAGGTGTGTGTGTGTGTGTGAGTGTGTGTGTGTGTGTGTGTAAGTGTGTGTGTGTGTAGGAGTGTGTGTGTAAGAGTGTGTGTGTGTAAAAGTGTGTGTGTGTGTGTGTGTGCATGTGTTTGTTGTGAAAAGGAGTTGGCTTTATTTGTAACAGCTTCATTAATACACATTACATCCCCTTTTTTACATTTTTATATTATGTAATCTTCATTAATCTTGATAATGAAAAATGAAATTCAATGTTGAAATGTACACTAGAATGTTTAGATGTATATTAATTATCGACTTTTGTTGTTATAGTTTGTGATAGGAATACATTTGCTATAGAGTTAGCAGTTTATACCCTTCTGCTTTACATAGCAATACATATATATATATATATTTTTTTTTTTCTAGGGCACAGGTTTTCACGTAAACAATTCTGATTAAAGTCAACTGCGCTAATAACTTTGGCTATTTTAAGATACAACTTCTTCAATTTGAAGAATACCTTTTTTTTCTCCATAGTTCAAAGTATGAACAAAATAATTCATGATGTCACCAAAAACTAAACTTTTTTGCCTTTTACTGAGGCTTCTTCAGGGTGAGAACTAAAACTCCGATGGCTATAAGTCTATTATCGATGAAGAGTAGGAGAAGAATGATGCATAATGGCTGACCGTCACACTTTATGAAGAAAGGAAATTTGGGAAGTAGGAGAGGTCACCGAAGGTACCTATGTGAGGTCACCGGGGTAAGACAGGGTCCGAGGAAGTCACTAGGGGAGGTCACAAGGCAAGGCGGTGACGAAGGATGACTGGGAGAGTTCCCTGGTCAGAGTAGGCGATGTTGAGAGGAGTCCCTGGGTGAGGTCACTAGGAGGGATAGGGAAGGTCATCATTCTCGTCACAGACTGCATAGAGGACGCTCTAGCTTGGCTTCTAGTTCTTGGTCCTGTGTGATGGGGGTATTGGTGTTGCTGAGGATCCTGGCAACCACTATGTTCCTGATGGGTGGATGAAGTCTGCGGCTTGTTGTATGTTGATGGAGGGCTGTTGAGTTGTGATAGATACAGCTTCAGCGATCTGCAATCTTTTAAAACTTATTTCTTTGTGGAGTATAATAGTGTTGTGTATTAATGTGTTCATTGGGGTCTTCATGTCGTGGTGGTCAATGTAGTGTTGAAAAATGGAGCCTTGGTTTCGATGGTGTTGGAGACACCTTATCCATGGAATTGA
>NC_134781.1:56163101-56175601 GCF_046742065.1 Oratosquilla oratoria | reverse complement strand
GTTATTGTTGTTGAGAGAGGCAAGACGAGACCAAGAGTCAAGGGGACGAGTGGGAGAGAGTAGTACTCAAGAAAGCAGACTGGAAGCTTGTGTGTTCACCACTTTTAACTTTCTTTCTCTTTTATCCATGTTTCTTTATTTTTTGTGTCTTACTTTCTATCCTGTTTCTTTATTTATTTTCTCCTTTCTCTTACCATTTTTTCCGAATTCCTCTTCCTTATAACATTAATTTATTTCTCTTTTTTGTCGTTTCTTCTCGTTTTGTTCGTTTTTATGAATAGATCACCTTTGTAATTTAATCCTAATTTATGTACGATTTATAAATTTGTTGATATCATTCACCCGAGACCTCTCTTCTGCGCAACCAAAAACGTGTTTGTATATTATATATATATATATATATATATATATATATATATATATATATATACATATATATATATATATATATTTATATATATATTTATTTATATATATATACATACATATATACATATGCATATATATATACATATATATATATATATGTATATATATACATATACTTATATATGCATATATATATATATATGCATATATATATGCATATATATATATATATGCATATATATATATATATATATAGATATATATATATATATATATATATATAAGTTTATCTGCTTACTGCACTTCGCGATTTGTATTTTTTGTTGCTGTTGCCAGGAGATTTTTATTCAGCCGAAGGAGCCTCTTTGCACATCGGAAAAGGTCGAAGAATCATTTGAGTCATTACCTGATCTATATAGAAGAGGTTTCGTCTAACGATAGATGGATATGGGATTATGAATTTTGGCATTTGTTTATTTATAGATTTTTCTGCTTATTTATTCATGTGTTTGTGCATGCACGCGTGTTTTCACATATGTATGTGTGTATGTGTGTGTGCACGCACGCGTTTGTATGCGCGCGTGCGTGTGTGTTTGTGTGTATGTGTGTGTGTGCACGCGACTTTTTTGCTCATGTTTATCAAAGTCATTGCGAGCATTTATGGTAATTTGCGTCAAAAATCAATGACAGCATATAATCGTTGTCGAATACATACGAACCCTAGTAAGCCTTTATAGGTATATATCCCCCACCTATTGTACGCCCATGAATAAATGTATGAACAGACAGATTTATATCAACCCACTCTTCAATAGAATGCATTGAATTTGTGCATTTCGATTGTGGGTACAATGGAAGTTGAAGGCAACTGGATTCACAGTGATTCTCCACCATAAGAGAGGGTAGCCCACCCCAGTGAATGCCGCCCCACCATCTCCAGTAATGGATTGTAAACAAAACATTTTCAATCATGGCGTCTTCCCGCGTCTTGCTAATGTCACGTGACCACTGGCGCAGAAGTGACGACATGAGGGCCAATGACGTGATGACGTGCCGTTTGTTCGAATCTGTTGGGTTTAGCCCTGACTTCAGATTACTCAGTTATTTTTTCTTTTCCAAATGTTTACAAATAATTTATATGAATTATATTCTAAACAAATGCACTACATACAACTACAAGGATTTTTTAACTCGTCTGAAAATTATTTATTTTGTCAATAGAATTTGTTGATCTATTTTTTTGTCTTGTCATGGGCATGGAATGGAACGTGGGACAGGCCTCAAGCAGCCCTTTGGGGTTACCATTCACTCTCTTCCTCCCATGGGACCATTATTTTTACTTTACGATGGCGCCATTACCTAACATAAGTCGAAGACAAGTGGACCGGTAGATTTTAGCCAAATTAAGGTCGGCATCGTGAGGGTAGCTTTATGACGCTGTTTACAACTGCGCTAAGTACCCAAGACACATGCAAGGGTATTACACCTGATTTTATGGGGAAGCTGCCGAGGGGGGAGCATGCAAAGAGAATGGGAACTGGAAGCAGATGAAACTGGCGATGGGGACATGGAAAGAGAATGGGAACTGGAAGCGGATGAAGCTGGCGATGGGGGAGACTACAAAGAAAATGGAGATGGGGGACATGGAAAGCGAATGGGAAGTGGAACCCGATGAAGTTGGCAATAAGGGGAGCATGGAAAATGAATGGAAATTGGAGGTGAAGTTGGTGATGGAGGGAGCATGCAAAAAAAAAAAAAAAGAACTAGACGCAGATAAAACTAACGATGGGGAAACATGGAAAGAGAACAGGAACCGGAAGATGAAGCTGGCGATGGGGGAGAATGCAAAGAAAATGAGAATTGGGGGTGGGGACATGGAAGGAGAATGGGAAGTGGAAAGAGATGAAGCTAGCGATGGGAGAGAATGAAAAGAAAATGGGAATTGGAGATGAGGACATGCAAAGAAAATGGGAAGTTGAAGGAGATGAAACTAACAATTGGGGAGAATGCAAAGAAAATGGGAGATGGGGACATGGAAAGAGATTGGGAACTGGAAGCAGATGAAGCTGGCGATAGGTGGGGGGGGGGGAGTAGAATGGTGCCAACAGCTAAGGGTCAGAGATGAGATGATGTGGTCAGTGGATCCGCGGAAGGTATTTCATGGGGGATAACCAGCGCTTCTGTCCATAGAGATAATATCGTGGAGTCGCAGAGGTGGTAAAGGAGAAATTTAAAGAGGTGGGCAGCATTAAAGAGGGAGAATAGAAGCTAAAAGTTACTTTTTCTTCTATTTATTCCTCTTCTTCTTCTTTCTCTTCTTCTTTCTCTTCTTCTTCCTCTTCTTTTTCCTCTTCCTTTTCTTCTTCTTCATCTTTTTCTTCTTCTTTTTCTTTTTCTTCTTCTTCCTCCTCTTCCTCTTCCTCTTCTTCCTCTTTTTTGGGGATGGAGGGTGAATTTCCATTCCTGCAAGGTGATGGAGGAGCGTTGGTGATGGAGATCGGGGGCAGAGGGGCCGAGATTGATGACACAAACAGAGGTTGAATAATGCGAAGAGCAAGTAAGAAGAATTCTTTTGTACAAGGAGCACAAAGAGGATGTTTATGCTCCTGAGGAGGACAAGGAACGACGTGTCCTTATATGGGCAAGAAGCGCAAGAGAGGGCATTGTGCACACAATATTTAGTCTCTAGAACAGTAGTTCTTAACCTTTTCAGTGCCTGTAACCCTTGATTATCCAAAAAAAAAAAAAAAAAAAAAAAATCGTACCCCTATCCAATATAAATACAATGCAAACATATGAAAAGGATAAGTGATACAAACCTTGCTGAGAAATGAATAGATATATTCAATTACTGAACAAAGGTACCTTTTTATTTCAAATTATAAATGTCAATTAGTAGGATACAATGAACGCACATTATACTTTCTCGTTGTAAATATACAGCACTGACTATCTGTAAATATAATTGCACTGACTATCTGTAAATATAATTGCACTGACTATCATGTCTCGTACCCTCAGGATTAAGGTTTCGTAACCCAAGATAAGAACCACTGGTGTACGAGGTTTCTAGGTTCCAGTCGACGTGGACGGTAATCTAGGAGTTAGAGACCACGGGAAAGAGAGCAGGAGCATTTAGTTGATTCGCCTGAGATATTCAGCGCTTCTATCCTTGGGGACAGTGTGAGTGACTCTAGTCCATAGAGGTACCCCCAAAGTCCCTAGAATATTGGCTGCATAAAACATGGAGTGGGTCGGTCTGTGGTGTTGTGTTTTTCTTTTGGTTGGTTTAGTTGCCCCAATACACAGGAAGTTCGGTAAACGATCTACTGGTAAATCTCCTAATGCATTACCCAATACATACCACATCTTTTTCTCACAATTGATTTGTCCTCACTACTCTTTGTGGAGCGGTAATTACAGGGCTCTTGATGAATGTGACTCTTTGTTGCGTGCAAGAAAAAAAAAAAAGGAGTTTACGTTAGTAAGAGAACCGTGAGGGGAACTGAGAGGAGGAAATGATGAGGTCATCTGTGTATGGCAAGAGTAAAGCAGTTGCCATATATCACCAGACCCTTTGTATTGCTTATCATCACACGGAGCTCCCGTCTGCATTGCTCCAGAGGAGCGTCATCGAGAGACATGACTTAGTGCTCGGGGTGAGGGGACTCGGGAGGAAGGACATCGATGAAGAAATTGATAATTAGGTCGGGGCACCCTACGCCGTATGTCAATGTTATTGAGGCGGTGAAAGCTCAGACAAAGGCGAAGGACGAGGCAAGACGGACGAGGAAAGGAGGAAATTGACGACCGGGCTGATCGGATGGCCTCAGAAGAAGAAGAGGAGGAGGAGGAGGAGGAGGAGGTGGAGGAGTGCATCAGCTTAGACAAAGGAACCGAAAAATGGGATCCTCTGCCAAGATTTTTTTTCCTCCTCCTCCTCCTTTGTTTCTTTGTTTCTTTTTCGATGGTCCAGAGACGACGATGGCAGCAGGACCACGACCGTTCTTGTGAAAGGTGCGCTGCTTGTCATAATTCCGTCATTATTTGTTGTCAGTCTTGCCACCCCACACCTCTTTTTTTTTTTTTTTTTTTTTTTTTTCTTCGGTCTCGGCGATGATGCTTCTGGGGGATAATGCAAAAACAATTTTCTGTCCTTCAGACCCCCAGACCCACCAGGAGCCAGGGTATGAAGGACGCAGCCAGAGCGCTCTAACGACCGGACCACTATGGTTCCCAATGATGTACTTTGGTTTACCATCGCTTCTATCTTTATTGACAATCTCACGATGATCGTTCCCAGTTATTGTGATTGTGATATTGATAATGGTGTTGATGGAATAGAGTGATGGTGTTGGTGTTCGAGTGATGGTATATGGATGGTGGTGTTGGCGTAAGGTGATGGTGTTGGTATGGAGTGATGGTATAGGGTGATAATGGTCATGATGGTGGTATAGGGTGATATTGGTATAGGGTGATGATTGTGATTGTGGTACAGGGTGATATAATGATATAGGATGATGGTGGAATAGGGTGATATTGGCTTAGGGTAATGATTGTGAAGGTGGCTGCATAGTGATATAATGGTATAGAATGATGATGGTGTAGGGTGATGGTGGTATAAGGTGATATTGGTGTAGGGTGATGATTGTGATGGTGGTATAGGGTGATGATGGTATAGGGTAATGATAGTAGTATTGGGTGGTGGTGATGGTGGCATAAGGTGATATTGGTGTAGGGTGATGATTGTGATGGTGGTATAGGGTGATGATGGTATAGGGTAATGATAGTAGTATTGGGTGGTGGCGATAATGGCAGTGGTATAGGGTGATGGTGGTGATGGTAATGGTACAGGATGATAGTGGTGTTGAATGGTGCTGAAGATAGTTGTGATACTACTACCGTTCGGTGGTGGTGGTGTCTGTGGTGATGATAACGATGATAACGATATAACTGTTGAACAAGAAAATGGGTCGTTGGTGTCAACTTGAACTGCGAACAAGGAAGGAAAAGGTGTTGTGTTGATGTCTTCATGAAGTCTCCCCAAATATAGATCATTACAACAGGAGAAACCGATTTATGTCCGCCCTTTCATATGTTGATTTTGACCTCCCCCCTTTTCTCTCTCCGCCTTTCCTCCTTTTCCATCCCCCCCTCTCTCTCTCTCTCTCTCTCTCTCTCTCTCTCTCTCTCTCTCTCTCTCTCTCTCTCTCTCTCTCTCTCTCTCTCTCTCCCTCTCCCTCTCCCTCCCTCTCTCTCCTCCCTCAAGGTGGAACGAGCGGAGGACTACGACTCGATGAGCTCGAGTGGTTACACATGGGTCGTTCATTCACAACGCCCCAAGTAAAATGTTATGATGACGAAGTCGTTTTTAGCTTCGTCTAAGAACCCCCTCCCTTTACCCCACTCACCCCCCTGCACAAAAAAAAAAAATATATAATATAATATATATATAATATATATATTATATATATATATATATATAATAACAATAATAATAATAATGATAATAATAATAATAATGATAATAATAATAATAATGATAATAATAATAATAATGATAATAATAATAGTAATAATAATAATAATGATAATAATAATGATAATAATAATAATAATTACCCTGCCCTGTCCTTACTTCCTATTGCTATCCCTATATCTTTCCCTTACCACCTCTAGGACCCGCACCTCCTCGGTAGGATGTTGTCCCCAAGGATAGAAGCACTTGTTATCATTGAAGAAATCCTAAATACAAAATCGTCTTAGAGAAACGTCACACCTTCCCCATGTAAGACATACTATACTATTGACGAAGTGTAGTGTATAGACATGTTTTTTATGACAATAGTACATGTATAATATGCTTTATTCACAAATGTTTGATAGGTTTGAAAGGTGATATTTACAACTAATAACATCGAAAGGTGGTCACACAGTGGTGTGTGTAAATTGTCACTCCTTTACTAAATAACGAAAGGAAAACAAAAGAGATGATACAGGCAGGTACGGCGTTTCGCTTATTACAGTTTTATCATGTACATAATCATGGTTCACATAACTGAGATAAACTAAAAAATGCTACCTCCTCACATGGTGTTTACTTTTATAGTATTGTAAAGAAAGAAAACTAGAAACAGTTAGTCAGACGAACTAGACCTTGAATAAATACAGAATAGTAGAAGAAGGCCTTCCCGTGGGAAATCAACTAACACGACTAGTTGAGTGACAACTCTACATCTGGTTGCGTCTTTGGCGTTGTTCTCATGTCTGGCTGGACTGAAATCATCGAATGTTTTTGGTGAGATTTTAATCATTGTCTGGTATTGGTGTGTTGAGTACTTGTCTTAGTATTTCAAGAAGAGATGTTTGCCCGTTCGTGCTACATTTCTTTTTGTCAACAAGTAGGGCTGGTTATTAATGTAAACAATTACGGAGGGAAATCGCGAAGGAGTTTAAACCCTAAGCCTCCAGTATCCGAGAAGTCATCCATAAATTAATCCGGTTCGAGACGGATTAGTAAGAAAAAAGTATGCGATTTTACGCTGCGTTGCATTGTGAAATGAGATTTGGCATCGCGTTGAACGCGAAGGTGTGAGCGAATTCGTATATGAGTTGCTGAAAAAGAAGGAAGACAGGTTGATGTACCGTATCAATATTGGATCCAGAAGGAGATAAGGTAAAAGAGGCAACAAATGGTTGTTGGATGGGTGGAGAGGGCTTGCTTTCCTTGGCTGACTACCTCCCTTACAAAAATGAAAGAAACCTTTTGGCATATAGATAGTCATATAACTATGCGAATATCGTGTTGAACTCGCAAGCAGGAGGTCGTGAGTTTGATTCCCGGTACCGACTGCTTGCTTCTTGCGTTAGTTGCCGCTTGCCACAACTGACAGAGCTCGCCCTACCAGGTTATTTTTTTACTTCCTACGAAAAGTGGGATGATGAGTAGGTATATAACGATGTGCATAAAGCAATAATCACTATATCAAAAGACCTTGTAGAGAGATTTAGAACAAAAAATGTATTAGAGGTATTTATGAGAACTTTAATGAAATTAGAATATTGATAGCAATCTATGAGTAACATTATATTATTGTACCTGAAATAATAGTCACGTATGATAAAGACCATACATAATATGAAGTTATAACATAGAATGACAGTAGTAGAAAGGCTTATGAGAGTTGTATAAAGAAGAATTAGAATTACTTACAGAAGATGTAAAACTGAGACAAATTGATGAGAGATAAATGAAAATCTGAAAGGGTTAACAAAAGTTTGATTGCGTAAACCGATTTACATCTTCGCCATTATTCGCCACTTGTCGCTAGGCGATTTTATTCAGCTAAGGGAGACCCCATTTGTAGACGAAAGGGTCATGGAACACCTGTTCAGTGAAGAACAGAGTAATGAACAAAATATCTGAATTTTTAAAAAATAAGTAGTCATAGTTGTATCGTGGGTATGTAAAACTTTAATTCTAAGCACCCTTCATCTTTATCTAATTCGAGATCATTCTGTGTATATATGTGAAAAAATACATATACATTTGAGGTACAAATTACACAGGAACCCTTACGAAAGGAACTCTCTCTATGTGTCTCAAGTTAAAAAACAAGAAATGCTGGAGGGAGTAACAACAAATAAGGACGAAGATATGACAACCGGCAACGCACCTTTCACAAGAGCGGTCCTGGAGTTGAATCCAGAAGCTGCTTTGACTTGATTTGTTTCTAATAATCCTTTCAACTTCGTCAAATTTCGTTGTAGGTTTTTGTTTTCTTTTACATTTTAATGAGGGACTGAGGAACCACACAGGAAGTATAGCGAAGGACTAATGACGTATATATTCTTTTCATTACCGTTTTGATTCCCAAAATCAAAGGAACGGGCGGTGTAAGTAAAATAAATAGATAAATAAAAAAAATGGAAAATGATAATAATAATAATAATAACAATGATAAGAATAATAATGATAGTTGGGATAATAATGATAATAGTAAAAATTATAGAAAATTTAATAATAATCATAATAACAATAATAATAATAATAATGATAATAATAATAATAATAATGATAATAATAATAATAATAATAATAATAATAATAATAATGCTAGTTGCGATAATAATGATAATAGTAAAAATTATAGAAAATTTAATAATAATCATAATAATAATAATAATAATAATAATAATAATAATAATAATAATAATAATTGCACTATATGTAACTTACTGCTAAGTCTGACTTAACATGATGTTCCCCTAATGATGTTTATTAAATATGATAAATATTAGATGTCAATTATTAGTAGTAAATGTAATAAACATGAAGTCTATTGGATATAAAGCATAGCCATCCTTTCTTCAGAGACTGAGAAAAAGCCCTGACCAGTCTCAATGCCCCACGTCAAGATCGCAATGTAGGACTGTTACAAAGGATTACAAAGGCGGAGCATGCCGACAGGAGACCTTTTGGTCCATAACTAAGTCGGATGCGAAAAAATATATAATAATGATAAATAGATAAATAAATAAATAATAAGATAATTTAAACAAATATAAATAAACCGATCCATAGGTATAGTTAAATAATAAACAAACAGGTAAATAGTAAATAATAATAAATTGACCTATAATAATAAATGAGAATCAAGCAAATCATAATAAACAAACAGACAAATGATAACAAAACAAATAAACAAATAATATAAAATAAATGGCAGTCATTACAGCATCTTGCTTAGGTGTTTACCATCTAAATGATTCTTAAAGCTTCGAATCTTGAACAATCGCGACATTCTCAGGTGTGCGGACTGTTGCCAGGAAGTCCAGTAGGTGATTTCCGAGCCTTCCTACGATCCTCTACGCTTCCATAGGCGTCAAAACGTCGAACCCACTTGAAAAATTTGACTCTTGTCTGGGTAATGGTTGAAATCGAATCGACGCCTATACTTAGTTTGAAAAGTCTTGAATGATTTGGTCTGTCTTTACACAGAAAACCTTTTGTTTTGTTGTCCAGATCATTGTTATGCAATCACTTGCAAAAAAGTTTCAATAGGAAACTTATGAGAAGCTCAAAAATGGGTTTCAGATATTCTGAAACACTGTACACACACACACACACACACACACACAGACACACACACACACACATACACACATACACACACATACACACATACACACACACACACACACACACACACACACACACACACACACACACACACACACACACACAGCTGAAGAACCTCCCCGTCGACGTCAAAGGTTTCAAAATGTTTCTTTAGTTCCAGAGACCTAAAGAGACCATCCTCCTCCTGATGCACAACGACATCGAGGTCGAAGGGGAACTCGATGCAGTTCCTTGTGGCTTTCGCCAGGCGATTTTATTCAGCTGAGGGAAATATCCCGATCCTCCCGGATCAATGAAAGAGCTCCTGACGAAACTTCGATGTCCGCTGTAAGAATGACCTCTTTTTTTCTTAGGTCCGCGCGGACTTGGCAATGGTAATCTTCACGCAGAATATCCGCATTGAATACAGCCCGTTTTTCATGGGCTCTCGCGGACATGGCATGGTAATGGCAACGGTAATGGTAATGGCATGGCGTATGGTATGGTAATGGTAATTCGCTGTCCTATCGCTCCTTCGGCCTTGGGATCTTGAAGAGAAAAGCAAAATATAACAAACATCTTGACGGCGAGCGGTTCCTTCTAGTCCTTCTACGACTACGCAAGTCGTGGAGGGGCACTTGTACCCCTCCAGCCTCGCCCCGGCGAAGTCCCCTTGCCTTGGCTTCGCCGGGTCTAAGGAACCCGCTCGGCTAGGGACGGGGGATGCCTACCTTGCATACTCAGTATGGCATATTATCCCCTTCCTGTCGCTTCCTCGCGCCTGTTTCGCCGTGTCCGGAGGTCGTCGTTCCCGCGTCGTCGTCGCAAAAGGTCTCGAAGGGGTGCCCGGTCTTCTCGGTCGAAGTAGCTTCTGCCGGGCACGATCGTACCGAGGTCCGAGTAGAGAGGTCTACTTGGCTCGACCTCGGGCGGCGACGACGCAGATGAGGAGGAGAATGCAAGAGCCACAATGCAGACACGCACACGCATAACATATGCACGACACACAGACACACACACGACTCGATGGCGCAGTGGTAGCGATCGCGGCCGCCAGTACGGTGGTTCAAGTTCGAATCCCGCCCAGGGCTGAAATAGTTTCAGTATCGCTGTGCTGCGAGTCGTTACTCCAACTGTCGTGGGCGGGGATTTGGGGTGTATGCGTGTAAGGTCACAGCATTACCCATAGATCGGTCATATATGAGCTCTGAGCTCTCATCCGGGAGGGTAATAGCTGACGGTCACGACTCCAACAAACTCTTCCCAAACAAAGAACCATCACAATTGGGACAATAAATGTTATTGTTGTTGTTGTTGTTGTTGTTGTTAAGGGCTCTAGCTTACCAGCGCTTCTATCCTTGTAGACAATCTCACGCCGCTGTCATGTGTTATCCTGTATTTTGTATGTTGGTTTAGTTAGTTGAGGGCATTTATAGCCTGGTTTTCTGTTGAAAGTTGTTGAAAGATGACAGGGGTATTGATACTGTGATGTACAAGTGCGCATGTGCGCGCACGTGACGTGTGTATTTACCTAATTGTATTTACCACATTGTAGCGTACGGGGTTGTAGATATACTCCTGGAGTACCGTCTCCTTATCTTCGCTTATCAAACTTTGCCTTAAATTCATTTATGTTGTTGGCCTAGATTCTTTTCTTCTAACGTGTTCCATTTATGCATAGGTGTGTATGCATGTGTGTGTGTGTGTGTGTGTATGTGTGTGTGTGTGTGTGTGTGTGTGTGTGTGTGTGTGTGTGTGTGTGTGTATGTGTGGGTGTGTATATGTGTATTTGTGTTTGTTTGTGTGTGTGTGTTTACCTAGTTGTATTTTACGGGAAGGTGAGCTACGTTCGTGGTGTCCCGCCTTTGTATCTCGTAGTGGCTAGTTTGCTCTTAAATTCACGAATGGTTTTTGCACACACTACTGTTTCGTACAGTTTGTTCCAAGTGTCCACCACTCTGTGTGGAAAACTGTTCTTCTTCAGATCTCTTCTACAACTATCTTTTTTGACCTTCTTTCCATGTCCTCTTGTGTTTCTCTCGTCCCAATTTAACAAGTCCTCTCTATCAAGTATTTCTGTGCCCTTCATGATTCTATAGATGGTCAGTAGGTCGCCTCTCTCTTCTTTGCTCCAAAGTTGGTAACTCCAATTTAGCCAGTCTCTCTTCATATGACAAGTTTGAAAGTGCTGGAGCCATTTTTGTGGTTGCTCTCTGGATTTTCAATTTTCTTTATATTCTTTTTGGTACTGGGTGACCACAATGTCGCCGCATATTCCAGTCTAAGCTTTATCAGTGTGACTAATATTTTTTAATGATTTCTTCGTCCAAATAGGTAAATGCCACTTTTATTGATCATTTTATTTATTTGTTTATCAGAGGACAAGTCGTTTGAGATAATTACTCCCAGATATTTTTCAGATCCCACTTTCTTTACCTCCTTAGTTCCAATTATATATTGTCCTGATATTCTATTTTTTTCCGAATTCCATTATGCTACACTTCTTAATGTTGAAGTTTACTTTCCATTTCTGACTCCACTTCCAAACCTTGTTCAGGTCTTCCTGTAGTGATTCGCAATCCGTTTCGGTTTTTACTTTCCTCAACAATTTAGCGTCATCTGCAAAGAAGCTCATGTAACATTCCACATCATTATCCATGTCATTTACATAAATAGCGAACATTATTGGAGCCAATACAGATCCTTGCGGTACTCCACTAATCACCTTCCAACCTGAATATTTTTCTTTGAGTACTACTCTCATCTTTCTACCATTCAGGAGGTCCTCTATCCAGTTTACCAGGTTGCCTTGTATCTATCCTATATTTTCCAAATGTTTTAATCATTTTTTGTGTGGTACCTTGTCGAAGGCTTTTTGTAAGTCCAAGAAAGCACAATCACCTTATCCATCCCTTTCTTGTATTATATCTATAAGTCTTGAGTAAAACAGATTAAATTTGTGGTACATGATCTTCCGTCTGAACCCAAATTGTCTTGGGTTTATATTATT
>NC_134781.1:56153101-56160601 GCF_046742065.1 Oratosquilla oratoria | reverse complement strand
CCAGTTCTGAGCTCTTATTTGGAAAGGGTGGTAGCTGTCAATCGCGAGTCCAACACGTGGTCCAAGACCCCTGGTGGGGAATCGCTGGCACCGTCAGTGGCACTAACGGACGCGCGGCCGACCCGAGCGCGTCACAACCGCGCGAGAGGATATCCGAATTACGCGCCATTATCCCACTATATTTACATTCTCCTCGCTACCATACGTCCCTCGCCATTACCATAAACCCGTGTTACTCCCATTAGTCCCAGGACCAAGTTTCTGGGCTGATACATTCATCATCTGTAAGAGCGGGTCAATTTGTCTATGCAAAATACCCTAATAAAGCACAAACGACCCCATAGAACCCCCATTAAGATCTAAACTCTTGTAAGTTTACGGTAAACTGACGTATTGTGTCCCTTTTGCTGTCGTGTGAGATGTGATCGAGGAAGAGAACGAGCCTGTGGCTGTTTGGGAGAGAGAGAGAGAGAGAGAGAGAGAGAGAGGGAGAGAGAGAGAGAGAGAAAGGAAATTGGGGAGAGAGAGGGAGAGAATACAGAATCGAGAGAGAGAACGAGCTTGTGGCCGTTTGGGAACGAGAGAGAGAGAGAGAGACGAAGAGAGAGAGAAGGGGGAGGGAGGGAGATGAATAATGCAGAATAAATAACAATGAAACAAAAACTTAAAAATGACAACAAGGGAAGAAAAACTACTGTGATAGAAGTGGGCGAGGTAGCGTTACAGTGATAAAGGAGGGAGGGCGACGGAAACTGCGAAGGGCGTGGAGGACGAGGTGCTTGAGGGTGATGAGATAAAAGTTGAGTTTTAACAGTGATGAGGAGGAGGAGCACGAGTGAGATGAGAGCGCCGAGGGTGAGTGGGTGGAGGGGTGGAGGGGAAGGGTGGAGGGGGGGGTAAATGTATTGGTTGTCTGCCAAAGAGACGAGGCTGAGGAGAGAGAGTGATTCTTGTCCGTGGTAATGAGTGGTCATTAACACACTCGTGAAAATCATTGTCTTGTATACTTGTTCCTCTTTAGTGCCAAGCTATTTATTTAGCTGAAGGCGCGAGATTGTCCACGAAGATAGAAACGCTGGTAAACTACAATCCATATTCAGCTGAAGAAAGAGAGAAAGAGAGAGAGATAGATAAACGCTTCACAAAGGTATAAGAACCTACTAACTCATTCTTAGGTGCCCTCGTCCTATGTTTTTATTCAGGTTAACGGTAAACGACCTTTCTCAGCTAAGGAACTGCCTCCACTTTCCCAAAAATAATCATAATGACGCCAAAATTACTTTGGTTTCCTTTTAATATGCCGCTCGTTGATATATCTTTGCACAGGTTTCACTTTTGATTGTTCATCTTAGGATGTCTTCAGAGATTATTTAGATTTTACTTTTAATTTCCAAACATCTCTCTTTATACATAGAGAGCCCAAGGACTAACTAAATTAATAGCAAATGAATGAATAAGAGTATTTGCGCCTTACCACCGCAAAAAACACTTCGAATGATATTCTAATTCAGTGTATCGTATCTGATAATTATTGGAAATATTTTAGTCAGACAGACAAAGATATCTTGAGGAAGAATTCCAGAGTTACAAGAAAAAAATGAACGTTTGGATCAGTTCTTAAGTAAAAGAAAATGAAACCGATAATACATTTCTTCTGAAGGGAAGAGTCCATAATCATAAAGGTTTCAATAACCATGAAAGTTGCAACACTTGAGGAGAGAGAGAGAGAGAGAGAGAGAGAGAGAGAGAGAGAGATAGAGAGAGAGAGAGATGCAACGTCGTAGAGGACAGGGAGAGACACGAGAGTGTCATTGCAAAGAGATACGTCAATAGAGCAAATGGTTCCACTTACCCGGTAGTTACGAGTAAGAAGAGGTTCTCCTCATGTGAGATATCTACACCATACAGAAACAACCAAGGACCCAATAAAGGGTCATTAGCCGAGGAAAGGAGAAATGTTTCAAGTTGATACAAAGCACTTTATCTTGTAGAAGGTCTTTGGCAGCAGTAGAACGAGTTAACGTGGCGGCACACTAGGCTAACATGTTATTTACTTTTGTTACTTCGTTTGAGTAGAAACGACTTCGGTTACAATATTCTAGATTTCCGGAAGAACATCTCAACAATGTGCCTAACATTCGTCTAGGATTAACTTCTCTTAGTTCTTTATTCAGCTTCTCCTTCTAAGACGCAAGAGTAATTTGATATTTGGTAATTTGAAAAAAAACAAAAGAACGTAACCGAAGTCGTGTCCACTCAGACGAAGTAGCAAAAGCAAATAATATGCTAGCGAGATAGTAAATAGACCAAATATTATGCTGCTACCTTTTGAGAAGGAAATACAGACTATTTCTTCAACATTTAGTGCGCTGGTGGCGTTATCGGAAGCGTGCCGGTTTCGCGTCACTTAGATGTGGGTTCGAATCCCGCACTTCTCGCCTATTCCCAACAATGAATGTTACCTGTCCCAAAAAGTCCAAGTGCATCATAGGGCAAAGATGACTGCTTCAACCGCAGCTACTCAGCGCCTCCTGGTGTAGGCTCCTCACTTTCTTTAACGTCTAAAGGCAAAGAGGAGATTGGAAAATAATTTTGTGAAAAGGTGTAGGAAAAGGAACAATTTGTAGAATATTAAGGCAATTTTTCAAGGCTACATCTTAGGTAGAACGATTTCAGCTGCCTTGATTATATACACACCCACACATACATACATACATACGTACACACATACATGCATACATACATATACACATACATATCTGCATACACATGCATGCATACATACATACATACACAAATGCATGCATACATAGACAAGTGCACACATGCTTACACGCATACATACATACATACATACATACTATACATAAATACATACATAAATACATACATACATACATACGCACATACATACATACATACATACATACACACATTTATTCATATGTGCACATATTCATTCATACACACATACACCATCGTACACACACACACACACACACACACACACACACATACTGTATATATATATATATATTTATATATATATACATATATATACAATATATATATATATATATATATGTATGTATGTATATACATATATATATATATACATATATACATATATACATATATATATATATATATATATATATACATATATCAAGGACTACTATTACACAGGACGTGCGCACCCAGATCCCTGGGTCTGCTAGCGGAGGCCATTGCTTTCTTTGTAACCTAACTTTTTATATTGGACAAATATATCAAAACTAGAAACCTAACATTGTATATAGGACAAATATACCAACTATTGACTTATTCAATGCAGTATAAGTTAATATAAACTTTTATAGTGAAATAAGAAACTATTTTTAAGGCACTGTTATGCTTTGAAATACCAATTTCAGCCGGACTTAACAGGTATTATTCTTTGAGGTTAGTGGACACCAGGTTGGCGATTTTTTTTTTTTTTTTTTTTTTAATATAAAACTTCGATTTTTTTTATTTAAATCAGATTTATTTGATTTAAATAGATTTTTTATAGATTTTAAATATTGTGGGATTGCTATCTGATATGCGATCTGATTGCTAAAGGATATTTTTAGCATATCAATATAAGGAGCAGTGTTATATAGACTTGCCACAAGTATACAAGGAACGGTATAAGCCGTATGTGAGGACGGTATGCTCAGGTTCACTCGATTCCTCCAAGAGTTTTCTCATCTTGGTGACTTTTGCTGCATTGTCTGTCACAACACTTCCAATGTGACAACCAAAATCTTGTTCAGCCTTCTTGATCAAATTTTGTACAAGTTGTAGAAGATATTCAGCAGTGTGAAGTTTCCCTGATGTGTCTATTGTGTCAACTAAATAAATATGACCAGTGGATGTTGTTAGAGTGACACATATTATGGGCTCATTATGGATGTCAGACCACCCATCATTTGAAAGACAGTTTCATTATTCAGGTCATCTGCACACTTTTTATATTCCTTTTCATACACAAGATCCAAGTACTTATTAGCAATATCTTTTCTGGATGAAGGAATATAACCTGGCCTCAGGTTCTGAACCATCTTGAGAAATTGAGGGTGCTGAACAAGACGAAATGGTGAATTTGTAGCAAATATAATTCTTGCAACTTCTTTGTCGAGATTTTCCTTTTGAGAGGCTGAAGTTTTTATGATAAATCTGTCCAGAGATGTTGATGACTTTCTTTTAGATGAAAATGATTTAGCAGAAGTGGCGCCTGTGGAAGAGTCTGATAGTGACCTTTTTAATGGTGGAGTCAGGTTTGCAGATAATTCAAGTGGAGCTGATGATGAAGGGATTGAAGCTGTTGATACAGATCCTGAAATGGAAACAGAAAATTTTAGCATATTGCATAATTTATAAATGAATAAACAAATGAATGAATACAGTGTGATTTAGGCTACTTTTGAGTACAGTAGTTATTTTTTTAGATAATGATCATATTCACACAAGCCACTAAATTATTTGGAAATAATTAACAGAATATGAAATAGGTGGGCTTGGAATTCAGCCCACACAGGATTCAGTCCACTTTTAAATTCACTAAAAATAATGGGTTAGTTGGGTTAGGTTAGGCTAAATCCCTTTGGGCTGAATCCCATGTGGGCTGAATTCCAATGGAACCTATGAAATATTACACAATGTTGAATGAAATTAATAACAATCATCTAGTCCCCAAAGTTGAGTGGATACAGTATATTATAGTGATATAGTCATTACCCAGATTTAGAAGTAATGAAGTTGAAGTGTCATCTCTTTAGGCTTTCACATTTTTATTGCACATGCTCTCCATTGTTCACCAAATTTATATAGCTGCGTATGAAAAGGGAGAAATGCACACAATATAAGTAAAATTATTTACCTGGGTCATCAATTTCTTCTTCTGTATGCTGTGGCTGACCTTGGCATTTATCTCTGTGAGATTTTAATCTTGACACAATGCCCTGCAGTTCCTGGCTGCAGTCTTTGCATTTAGCTCGGTACCCTTTGCCAGAAGTTGTTGGTAGTTTTTCAAAATAATTCCAGACAGGATCATTTTTTCTGCCTGAAGGAACCACTCTGCCAGGTCCAGAAGACATCCTTCTTGGTTGATTCCAAAGCAGCAATTGACTCAGTGAGAAGCTGCTTACCTAGAACAAGTTTGAACAAGAATCTTGTTGAAACTTGTTGTGGGCTGCATACATGTAGTCTTATACCGTTCCTTGTATACTTGTGGCAAGTCTATATAACACTGCTCCTTATATTGATATGCTAAAAATATCCTTTAGCAATCAGATCGCATATCAGATAGCAATCCCACAATATTTAAAATCTATAAAAAATCTATTTAAATCAAATAAATATGATTTAAATAAAAAAAAATCGATTTTTTATATTTTTTAAAAAGAAAAAAAAAAATCGCCAACCCTGGTGTCCACTAACCTCATACAATAATACCTGATAAGTCCGGCTAAAATTGGCATTTCAAAGCATAACAGTTCCTTAATTAAAAATAGTTTCTTATTTCACTATAAAAGTTTATATTAACTTATGCTGCATTGAATAAGTCAATAGTTGATATATTTGTCCTATATACAATGTTAGGTTTCTAGTTTTAATATATTTGTCCAATATAAAATGTTAGGTTACAAAGAAAGCAATGGCCTACGCTAGCGGACCCAGGGATCTGGGTGCGCACGTCCTGTGTAATAGTAGTCCTTGATATATATGTATATATATATATACATATATATGTATATATATATATCTATATATATATATATATATATTTATATATATATATGTATCCATACATCCATACATACATACATGCATACATACATACATACATGCATGCATACACACATACATACACACATACATGCATACACGCATACATACACATACATACATACAATACATACATACATGTTTACATACATACATACATACATACATACATACATACATGCGTACATACATACATACATACATACAAACACATGTATACATACATATATGCATACATACATACACACATACATACATACATGCATTCATACATACACACATGCATAAATAAACACATACATACATACATACATATATGCAATATATACAATACATATATACAAACATACATATGCTCGTATAAGGCTTGATCTTCATCCGGTAATCAGTTTCTTTTCTAACTTCCTTTTTAATAATCCAGAAGATCATGATTAAATCAAATGTGAACCAATCAAAAGAAACTAGAGTGAAGTTTCATCCATTCAATTAGTAACTACTCACTTTGATTAAAAAAAGAGAGGCTGTGCATAAGAATTCGGTGTATTAATTAGTTGTTTTTGTTTTGCTCGCTAAAATATCTTAATCTGTCCCCCACCTACAGAGAGAGAAAGAAATAAAGAGGGAGAGAGGGAGAGAGTGAGTGAGAAAGAAAAAGAGAGTGAGAAAGAGAGTGAATGAGTGAGACATATATATATATATATATATATTTATATATATTTATATATATATATATATATACAAAGAGAAAGAGAGAGAGAGAGAGAGAGAGAGAGAGAGAGAGAGAGAGAGAGAGAGAGAGAGAGAGAAAGAGAGTGAGTAAGAGAGAGAGACATTGAGAGAGCGCGCGTGCGAGAGATAGAGAGGGGGAGAGAGGTAGGAGAAGGAGGAAGGGATTTTCTACAGGTTTATAAAAAAGCTAAAAGGGACTTAAATAATGACATTAATAGAGATTAGCATATTTCCACATTGAATAATAACCAGACGAGAAACAACCTCAAGGTGATGAGGCAGATTGAAAAATAAACATCGATCGGTGACAGAGGGAAACTTCCGCAGAAGCTTTTGTATGTAGCAGTTGAAAATGTTGATATTCATTTTGATAAACAGCTAAACAATATTTTGTAATGTCTATTAATTAACCTGTTTGCTTCATCACGTACGTATTCATATGTTTGTTGATCATATATTCATCATATATTTATTTGATTGTCTAATTATTTTTCATTTATTTCAATAATTTTTATTATTTATCTACTTATTCTGTAATTACCGATAAGCTGAAAAGCCGCTTGTCCGTCTGCTTTGTAATTACTGTAATTATTTTAATCTACTGTTAATTACCATTGTTTTACGTCAAACTAGTCAAGAGAAATGTAATAAATTACGATGAATTGATTCCCACGACAAAATCGTAATATCACAAAGACAGGCGACTTAAAATAATCTTTATTTGACATAACCCAATAAATCAGCAAAGCGATCAGTTACAATAGTTATTATGAATCACTGAATCACCGAAGTACACAATCAATTGCAGTATTAATGCTTATTCCAATCACCCAGCACCTAATCAGATTAGCCTTTTGAATGACATGGCAATTCTTCACTAAAAACAGAAGTTTAGAGTTATGGTCCCCGTGATCGATGTTTGTGATCTATCACACCATTACAGACGCGTTTGCCACTCACGCA
>NC_134781.1:56135601-56148101 GCF_046742065.1 Oratosquilla oratoria | reverse complement strand
CGTGTTAGAGGCTCCGGCGTCTGCGTCCTGTGCAGTAGCGAGCCATCTAGGCCACGGCTTCATTGCGTCCCATTGTGTTCCATGTAAGCACATAATGCTGGCCACAGGAAAGTGTAAAGCGAGATTCAAACTATTTCCCCCATGTTTCCCATCGTAAAAGGACCTAAGTACCCGTGGTTCTTTTCAATTTGCTAACACCAGAAAATAATAAAATCTCGTTTCTTTGTCGCTCTTTCGTTACAATGGGTTTACCCAGGAGCAACAGTTCAAAGTTGTTTGAGTGTAGAGAAAGTTGCTATAATTCTTCTTTTATATATTTATTTCTGTTTCTTATTGAAAGTAATTTCTTCATCGTTGGGTGTGGTCTAGGGTGGGCACATTCCTTCCTCCCCTTTCTCTTCCCCCTCACCCACACCCTCCTCACCCTTTTTCTCTCTCTTCCTCTCTCGTCCTCCCTCCTTCATTCTCTCCTTTCGTTCCTCCTCCTCTCGTTCCTCTCCCTTTATCCCTTTCCCATCATATCTTCCTTTCTCGTCCTCCTTCCTTCAGTCTCTCCTCTCGCTCCTCCCTCTCTTTCCTCTCTCTTTTCCCTTCCCCATCAGTTCTTCCTCTCTCGTCCCTCTTCCTTCACCCTCTCCTCTCATTCCTCCCCCTCTCCTTCCTTGGCCTCTTCTCTCTTTGATATATTCCCTTTTACCTTCATGCACGTATTTTCTTTGTTAATTTATTTTCTTGTTTTGCATGAACCGGATTTAAGAAAGAAAGAAGCAAGAACTGGTTCACTAATAGAGTGGTTAGTTAATGGAATAGGCTTAACCATGTAGTGAGCACCGAAACTATCGGTTGTTTTAAAAGAAGATTAGATAACTTTATGGATGGGGATGATAGTGGTAATGGACATGGAACTGCCTAGTGTAAGTCTTATGGTCTCTTGCAGTCTCCTTCATTCTTATGTTCTTATGTTTTTGTTTTGTTATCATTTGTCTGTTTGATTATCATTCATTATTAGTTATATGTCAATTTATTATTATTTACTATTTACCTGTTTGTTTATTATCAAACTATACCTATGCCTTTATATTTATTTTATTTTTCATTTACATTATTATAGTTTTTATTTATTAATTTATTATTATTATGATTTTTTTTGCATCCGACCTAGATATGGACCAAAAGGTCTCCTGTCGGCATGCTCCGCCTTTGTAATTTTTGTAAAGTGTAGGCCTTATAGTCTCTTACAGTCTCCTTCATTCTTATGTTCTTATTACGTTCGACAGAGTTTCCAATAGCTCGCTTATCTTTTCACTTTAGGCCCTAGACTCTAACCCTCTCCTCCTTTGCTTTCTTGGTCATTTCTTCAAGTATACCTTACGACCTCCATGGGCTGAACTCTAGTTTATTAGAATTTGTATCTTTCTGAACAATCTTGCGAGACTCTTTGTACCTCATTTTTTCCTTCTGTACCTCTCCGTTTTCAATTTTTCTTTGTTTCAACTTTCTCACAATCTCTTCCTTTACCCCCTTCTAGCCTCTTTTTTTTATACTTCATTCTTTTTTCTTTACATCTCCACTTTTTTTAAACTTTTGTTTTCACTTTTTCCTCTTTTTCCCCCTTCTAGCCTCGTTTTTTTCTGCCTCTTCTTCCTCAATTCTTTGTTATAACTTTCGCTTTCAGTCTTCTCGTCTTCACCTATCCAGCCACTCTCTTTCTCTCTCTCTCTCTCTCTCTCTCTCTCTCTCTCTCTCTCTCTCTCTCTCTCCCTCTCTCTCTCTCACTCACTCACTCTCTCCTCAGCTACTTTTTTACATTTTCTTCTTTGTTTTAACTTTCTGGCACTCTCCTCTTCTTCCTCCTCCCATCCTCTTCAGTTCTGCTCCACCTCCCCTTTCCTTTCTTCTCTTCCCTTATGTTATTCAATTTTCTTATCTCACGCTCTCCTACACTTCTTCCCCCCTTCCCCCATCAACGTCTCCCCCACCGCCCCCCACACTTGCCCTCGACGATCTCCGACGTCGCCACCTCTCCTAATTGAGTTTTTACAAGTCCTTATTCCCAATTACCTTTTCCCCGTCACTGATATCCAATTTGCAAATGCATTCAAATACACAACCCAATCGCGTGGGGGACCCTTTCCTCCCCCCTTTCCCCCCTCCCCCCTTTTCCTCGACCTTCTTTATTTGACAGGGCGAGCGCTACGAACTGATCCATCACAAGATGAGTCTTCGGCCACAAGACAATCGGAAGTCAACAGGAAATAACAAGACTTCGATGCTGGAGAAGACCCCTCGACTTGTGTCTTCGTTCAGATTGTTTTTTTTTTTTTTTTTAATATGACTTTCAGTTTGTGAATTTTGATTAGATTTCAGTAATTGTGTTGTGTCCGGGGTTCAGGAAGACGTTCTGGGCTTTGTGTATGTGTGTGAGGAAGTGTTGTCATCCTCGCTCGTTCAAGAGAGGTGGTTTCTTGTACTTCGACGTCAACTTCGACGAAGACTTCGATGATTTCGGACATGAGGAACCTTCTGAAGCAGAGGATCGATCTTTCGAGGAGTCGAATTAGTGATAGTAGTGGCTCTTCTTCTTCTTCTTCTTATTCTTCTTCTTCTTCCTCTTTTTCTTCTTCTTTTTTCTTCTTCTTCTTCTTTTCTTCTTTTTCTTCTTCCTTTTCTTCTTCTTCTTTTTTTCTACTTCTTCTTCTTCTTCTTCTTCTTCTTCTTCTTTTTTTCCCTTCTTTACTTCTTCTTCTTGTCCTTCTTCTTCTTCTTTTTCTTCTTCTTTTTCTTCTTTTTGTTGTTGTTGTTGTTGTTGTTGTTGTTCTTCTTCTTCTTCTTCTTCTTCTTTTTCCTCTCCTCCTCCTCCTCCTCCTCCTTCTTCGCTCTTTCCTCGGAGCGAGGAAAGACTCAGAGCGGTCCAGAGCTCGAAACTTTTTTTCTTCCCGATCTCTCTTCGGCGCGAAGAAGACTCAAAGTGGTCCAGAGTTGGAGACTTTTTTTTTATGGATGAGTAATAAAAAGGTTTTGGAGCTTTTTTGATGGCCGAGAGCCCATGACGGTGTAACGGAGCCAGCTGGGCTCTCCCTTAGGGCACCTTTTACGACCGGGAAGGAGGGCCGGGGCCGGGGGTAAGATCACGGCAAAGGGGTTAGCGGGAAGGGGTAAGGGGAGAACAAGCGGGAGTGGTGGGGAGAACAGGGAAGGGGAGGCGGGTTAGGGAGAAGGGCTTGGAGGGAGGAGGGAGGGGGAGAAGGGTTAAGGGGAAGGGGAGAAAGGTTAGGGGGGAAGGGGAGAAGGGGAGGAGAGTCAGAGGGAAAGGGGGGAAGGGTTAGGGGGAAGGGGAGAAAGGTTGGGGGAGGGAAGAAGAGTCGGGGAAAGGAGAGAAAGGTAAGGAGAAAGGGGAAGGGAATGAGGTGGGGAGGGGGGGAAAGAGTGGAGGAAAGAGGGATGGGGAAAGTCTCTTGTTGTGGAGATAGGTGATATAACGAGAAAGAGGATCACATTGGAAGAGGGGACAAAAGGAAGAAGAGTAGGAGGAGGAGGAGGACAGGAAGTCGGACGGGGAGCGAGATGACCAGACAGAGAAGAAAGAAGAGGGGTGGGAAGGGAATCAGGGGGGAAGCAACCTCGTCACCGGCAGGGGGCATAAGGGAGAAAACAGGATGGGAGATGTGGCAGAGGGGAAGGGAGAATGCTTGGGGGAGATGAGATGAAAAAGGGAAGGAGAACCATTCCAGTTAACAGAGAAAAGGGAGATATAATTATGAGGTTAAGACAGGGATTAAGAGACACTAAAAAAGGGTAAGATAGAAAGAGAAAGAGAGCGAGAGAGAAAGGGAAGAAAAGGGAGAGAGAGAGAGAGAGAGAGAGAGAGAGAGAGAGAGAGAGAGAGAGAGAGAGAGAGAGAGAAGAGACAAGGGAGAGAGGATCAGGGAAAGAAAACGGGAAGGAGAGAGACAGACAGACAGACAGGGAAAGAGAGGGAGGAGAGAAAGAGATATGCAGACAGTGAAAGAGGGAGAGAGAGAGAGAGAGAGAGAGAAGGGGTGAGAGAGAGAGAGGGAAATCTGTATGGGAATTGGCATTGGAAGGAAAGACGCGGGGGGTGAGAGGAAAAGGGGAAAGAACAGGAGGAGGAGGAGGTATAGGGGGAAGGGATGAGGTGGCGAAAATGTAGGAAATACAAGAGGTCGTAACATCGAGGGTGTAATGAGCAGCATCCGCAATAGCCCAGGCAGAGGTAGTCGGCTCTTGTTTGTTTGGATACGCGAGCCCAGGGGCAGGGGGGGATAGGCGGAGCCAGGGACAGGGGCAGGGAGATAGGCTAGGAAAGGGACAAAGATAGGGATAGGGGTAGAGGAACAGGGACGGTGGAGGGGCAGGGGGAGGAAGAGGAACAGGGACAGGAGCAGGTGGAGGAAGAGGAACAGGGACAGTGGAGGGACAGGAGGGTAGAAAGAAAAACAGAAACAGGAGCAGGAGGAGGAAGAGGAACAGGGACAATGTAGGGACAGGACAGGGGTAGAAAGACGAACAGGGATAGGAGTAGGAGGAGGAAGAGGAACAGGGACAGTGGAGGGACAGGACAGGGGTAGAAAGAAAAACAGAAACAGGAGCAGGTGGAGGAAGAGGAACAGTGACAGTGGAGGGACAGGGCAGGGCTAGAAAGAAAAACAGAAACAGGAGCAGGAGGAGGAAGAGGAACAGGGACAGTGTAGGGACAGGACAGGGGTAGAAAGACGAACAGGGACAGGAGCAGGTGGAGGAAGAGGAACAGGGACAGTGTAGGGACAGGACAGGGGTAGAAAGACGAACAAGGATAGGAGTAGGAGGAGAAAGAGGAGCATGGACAGTGGAGGGACAGGGCAGGGGTAGAAAGAGGAACAGGGACAGGAGCAGGTGGAGGAAGAGGAGCAGGGACAGTGAAGGGACAAAGCAGGGGTAGAAAGAGGGACAGGAATAGGGGAAGAGATAGGAGCAGGGGAAGGAAGCATAACAGGGACAAGGACGTGAAATCCAGGGACAGGGGAATAGTAGAGACGAGGGCAGGGACACAGAGAGGAGAGGATAGGCATACGGGTGAACGAGGGATAGGGACGGGACAAAGACAGGGATAGAAAGAGGATAGACAAAAGAATAGATTTTCAAGTAAGGATAGGAATAAGGATAGTGATTTGGGGAATTATAGACATAGGGACAGGGACATAGGCAGGGATAGGAAGAGGATAGGTAAGGGACGGGGATAGGGAAGGGAGAGGTAAACGAACTTGAGCGCAGGCAGAGCCAGGGATGGAGACAAGGATAGGGATAGAGAGAGGACTAGGGCAGGATCAGAATAGAGACCGGGTTAGGAATTAGGATAGTTACAGGAATAGTTACCCTTCATCCACAAGGAGTTAAGATGAGAGGGAAGCAATGGGTGGTGGATGAAGTGGAATGGGTGGCATGGGTGGAATGGGTGGATGCCTTGGCTGGGTACCTCCCTTTTATGGGGAAGAGGCCCTTGGTGACAGATATATAGATAGATAGATAGATAGATAGATGGATTGATAGATCGACAGCCATAGGGAGGACCAGCATAAGTAGCAGGGGGGGTGGGGGATAGGACAAGAGCAGGGGGGAACAGAAGCGGGCGTTGAGCAGTTGATGTTTATTTGTAAAAATCTGGAAGACGTATGTAAGATGGATTCCTTTTCCTCGGAAGGAAATTTGGCGAAATAGACAGGGCTAGAGTGGGTCTAGTTCGTTGCTGAGCATTAAGCTGAGTCACGAAAGGAAAATAAATAAATAGATGTTAGTATTCTCAAACCGCGGAAAGAGAAAAAGGAAAAATGTTACCTGCGGAGAGGAAAAAGTAAATAAATAAAGTTACCTGCGGAGATAAAAAAAAAAAAAAAAAGGGGGGAAAAAAAAAAAAAAAAAAAAAAAAAAAAAATCCCCGCCGGGGAAAAAAATGGAGGATAATAATCACATCTACGGAAAAATAAAGAAAGAAAAAACTTAACCGGTGAGAAAAGGGACCGCGAATGTGAAGGGGTTCATAACGCGGTTTGAAAGATTATTGGGGGCTTGGGGGGAGGGAGTATGGGAGAGTTGCAGGTAGAGAGAGGAGAGGTCGTGAAAAAAAATAGAAAAAAAAAAGGGACTGGTGGATTGCATTGGACGGGATGAACCGCACCTCTGTAGGTTAATTTACATCAACTGTTGCGAGTTCGTTCGAGTGGAAACGACTTCGGTGATAATCTTCTGTTTTTCGAATCTCCGAATAACAAATTATCTTTGCAGTACACATAGAGACCCCGAATGGCGAACTAAGATAAATTAAACCTATACGAATGTTAGACACAATTTTGAAATGGTCTGAAGGAAGTCTAGAATACAGTAAGCGGAGTCTTTTTTTAGCTATTCAGACTCACAAAAGTTTACGATAATCGGCCCAGTGGGAAGCGGGTGTGACGTAATGACCGTTCTGTGTCGGCATGTGGTCAGAGTGAGCGCATCGTAGCATCTGAGAGCTCTACAGACTGGGATATTTATGCACAAATAGGAAGGTGTCGACCTAGCATCAAAATTCGGACACGGGGGTGTGTCTCTTTCTCTCTCTCTCTCTCTCTCTCTCTCTCTCTCTCTCTCTCTCTCTCTCTCTCTCTCTCTCTCTCTCTCTCTCTCTCTCTCTCAACATACGAAATACAGAATAAAGCACGGCAGTGTCCTGAGATTGTCTACAAGGACAGAAGCGCTGGTAAACTACATTCCATAACTCTATCTCGAACTAAACAAGTTTGTTTCAACCCATCCTGCTTCATGTCCTTCCCATTCTTTCTTGTAAACATCGTAACTTACTTCAGGCAATTTTGTTCAGCTACAATGGGTTCGAAGGGTAAAATTATTTTTGAATAAGAGTCTTAGATGCAGTTCTTTCCGAAGACTGCAGACTAATGTCCAACATCTTAATTATCCTGGCGTTTGTTCCAATATTTTTAACACTGTAGTGCTCTTAATGAAGCAAATATTTTTTACATGTATCCTTTTGCCAGATATGTTTTCTTCCTTTTATTTTAATTGTCTTTTCTGTTCTCTTCTTGTGTATACCAACCCCCCTTCCCCTCTGCACCTCTTCCTTTCCTTTCCTTTTTCCAGTCTTTTTCAAGACTTGTTCTCTTCTCCTTTCAACCTCCTGTTCTTTTTTCGGCTTTTGTCTCTTCTAGTCGTCCTCCCACCCTTGTTGTCTCTGGTATTTTTCCCTCCTCCCTTCTTACCCTAGCTTATCTTTTGTTTCCTCACTTCCTTGTGTTTGTCCTTGATCATCGTTCCTCTTGTGTGTCTGAGGAATCATGATGGATACTCGCTGGCGTGGTGCGGGCATGTCATCAGAATAGTTTCCCTCGCGTGGTTTACACATGTCCCCAGGTTCGTTTTCTTCGCGTGACTTAGATGTGTCTTCAGAATCGTTTCTGCAACCCCAAGAAGAAGAGGAAGAAGTTGTAGAAGAAGAAGAAGAAGAAGAGGTAGAAGGAGAAGAAAAGGTAGAAGAAGAAGAAGAAGGAGAAGATAAAGATGAAGAGGAACTACAACAACAACAAGAGTTAGAAGAAGAAGATAAAGAAGAAGAGGAACCACGACAACAACAAAAGAGTTAGAGGAAGAAGAAGAAGAAGACTAAGACTACGCTGACGACGACGACGACAACGACTACGACTACGATGTTTCCAGAAGTGCCATACGCACCAACTCTCAGGGTCCAAAATCCCAGAGTGAAGTTATGGCATCCTGTAAATTATGTGCATAATATGTACGGCGCCAAGTGCCATCATACTTGAGTTTTATTTGTTGTTATTTCCTTCATTCCTTTGATGTTCTTCAAAGTCGTCACTCCTCCAAAATTCCTTTTCTCTTGCCTCCTCCGAGAGCTCTTCTTCATCGCCGCTAATCTGAATTTCCTCATCGACTTGACAATAATAGAGTCTCTACCACCCTCAGTCTTTTCAGAAACCCTCTACTGTCATTATACTCTTGAAAGACCTCGCTGCTCTCAACCCGTTTAAAAAAGGTCACGGCTACCCTTTTGAAGGCCTTTGTCCTTATGTCCTTATTCACGTGCACACTTCTATTTTTTTTTGGGGGGGAGGGGGGGTTGCACCACCTTTGCACCGATCTAAACCGATGTCTAGAGCTCCTTTGGTCTCCACGTTGGCTACATTTGTTGTTTGATCTTCTCACGCTTCGGCCGTGTCCTATTGGCTGCGAGGATTTTTCTTTTCTTATCGGGTGCCAATTCCTATTCTTATCTGCAGAAGCACCCTCCCCTCTCTATCTAAATTGTTTTACGGTTTCAATTAACGTCGCTTAATGATCAGTCGCCGGTTCTGCTTTTATCTCCGTGGAGTTTCCGTTCTCATATCTTTTTCCGCACTATTTCTTCATTGTGAACCATAAGTGCAGTTCCCTCGTGTTTCTGTTGTTATGTATATCGTAGGCTCTGTTCCTTTGTCCTTTGTTTTCATCGTTTTGGTTTTGAGTGTTGCAATTTTTACATCTTTTGATTGCTCAGACTTTGACTTTGGGGGGGGCTCTTTTTTTTTTTTTTTATTCTGGAGTGGACCTCTGTTGGTATTTCATTTTGTTCATTCATTCGTTCATTCGTTTATTTATATCATTCTTATTTTATTTGTTAATTTATTTATCTTATTTACTTAGTTTTATTTAATATATATATATTTAATTAGTAATTTTCTATTTTTTTACGCTCCTTGAAATGTGTAGATTAAAGAATAAATGCTTCTGTGAATATAGTCTGCTCTATAAACCTGTGATTATCCCGAAAATTCTGCACTCCATTTATTTGTCATAATTTTCAGAAGCTCCGGAGTTGATCATGAGTTTTTCGTTCATAGTTGATCGTTTGATCTTTTGCCAGTTCGCAGCCGTGAAACGCGACCATTGGTGCAAGAGCTGTATTGCTGCAGCACGATATAATGAAAGGGTAAGAGAACTGGCGACGAGTGAGCCAGGTGGAGCACTATGGAAGGACGAAGTTTGGATTGGTGCGACCTTTCGCTAGATCGAGCTTGTAGCGAGCGCAGCCTTGCGCGGCAGGATTTTTTAGTCACCCCGTTTTTGTCGCAACATGTATATATATTCATAAATTTGTTATGTAAATGATATTCGTCTTCAGTAATTGTTATGTATCATGTATATTATGTTCTTGTAAATAGTCCATAGTAACCACATATAAAATGTTATTTATTACCAAAAGTTTTGCCCAAACTAATGTGTACATAGATGTTGCATCGGTTCCTCTAGCCGATTTTTGTATATGGCTCCGATGAATTACATCCATTTTAGTGAGGAAAGACCAAAATTAAAAATTATTCTTTCCTATTTATAATATGTGATCAGTAATCGATGGTTACAAGGTACGTGGTGCTTTTCTCGATCACATGAGGACTTTGATGTTTTTATCATTTATTACAGTTGTGATAATTGTTCTTCATCATTCGTCGCTTTCAGAGTCTCTCATGAACCATCGCCATATGCTTATGGCATTGGTGTTTTGGTATGAGAACATACACTTAAAAAAGAATTTTGTAAGGAATGATTTAATGATTAGAAAATAAGAAGTAAAGCAATTAAAAAACGGCGACTACAGAAGAAAAACACGTTATAAAGATGGAGTTCTAATTTATGTAGTTTCATTTTTTTTTTTTCTTCTTTTTTTCGGATGTCTTGATTTGCAGTGTTTTCTTTTTCCCAGTGTCAGTGATTTCTTACTTTTTTGTATATATGTTCTCACTGTCACCTTTTCAATATCGTGGATTTTTTTTTTGGGGGGGGGAGGAGAGTTGTCCTCCTTTTCATGTCCCTTAGCTCCTTTTTTTAGGGGGGTCCTCCGTTTCATGTCCCCCTGGATTTTTTTTCCACCATTTCACCTCCCTCGGTTCCTTTATTTTATTTTTTTTTTTGGGGGGGGAGAGGGGGAGATTGTCCTCCTTTTCATCTCCCCTGGCTCAGTTGCAAACTGCACCACTCGATAATATCCCCCGTTGTGTTCTCGATCTTAGCCCAGTGTCCTCTGCTCTTTGATCTTCCAGGCTGATCCCTTCTTCCGATGATTTTACTCCTCTTTTCAGGTTTGATTGTTTCGTCCTGTCGCGCTTGTGTGTGTATACACACACACACACACACACACACACACACACACACACACACACACACACACACACACACACATATTTATATATATATATATATATATATATTATATACATATATATATTTGTATATATATATGTATAAATATATATATATATATATATATGTATATAGATTTATATATATATGTATATGTATGTACATTATATATATGTATATATATATATATATATATATAATGTACATACATATACATATATATATATATATATATATATATATATATATATATATATATATATATATATATATATATATGAGTGGCAGGGTGGTGAGACAAACACCGAGAATCGTTGAAGTTATCTCACCACCCTGCCACTCATTTTGTCGTCCATTCCTCAACACACACACACATATATATATATATATATATATATATATATATATATATATATATATATATATATATATATATATATATATATTTATATATATATATATATCCTCGCGACTGAATTCCGTTCCTTTCAGCTCTTTCTATTCTTTATCTTATTTATCTATTCTGTATATCTATTATATTTTATTGTATCGTTTTATTCTTTTTGCTGGGTAAAGAGACATTCTAACGCGGGTTTTCGTCAGTAGATAATCCACTTCCCTCCTCTTGTCTCCTCTAATATATATATATATATATATATATATATATATATATATATATATATATATATATATTTACATATATGTATATATATATTTACATATATGTTTATATATATATATATAATGTTAATATGTATACTTATATATATATATATATATATATATATATATACACGTTTTCTAAACATATACTCTCCACTCTTGATTTACTGTTTTTGTTTATTCTCTTGCGTTCCAATATTTCATTGTCTTGATGTTCTATAATTTTTCACTAGAAGGTAGAAGAAAGTGATGATAAAAAAATAGGAACTAGAAGACCCAGAAGAATATGAAAATCCTGAAATAACAAGATAGATTCAAAATCTCGAAAGACTAAAATATGAGGTGACGGTCTTTTAAGAAGACTTGATGTTCCAATCACGAGTTGAAGAACCTGAGGAAACTCCAGACGATGACAAGAAGGCGAAGTTGAAGAGAAGCTCGGCGAGATGAAGAACAGACCAGATGGTCCCTCAGGGACAGTGGAGATGAACATAGAACGAAGGTGTCTTGTGATGGGGGAGGAGGAAATGGGGATGCAGAAATATGGGGACAGAAGCTACGTGAATTGGGAGGACGGGAATGATAAAGTCGAAACCCCGCCAATTTCTAATTAAAGGGACGGAGACAACGTGGAGACGTGTGTGTCTCCGTGTCTCCAGATATGGGAGACACGAGAGGGGGAGCACAGGGGTTTGGAAGGGAAGAATAGAAAACAGAGGAAGAGTAGGGTGACGGAGGTGGTATGAATAGGTGACTCACCACGGTCCTGGATCACGTGATCGGCAGCTATTGCCCTCCCGGATGAGAGCTCAGAACTCATATATGGCCCGACTTATGGGTAACGCACTGACCTTGAACACACACACACACACACACACACACACACACACACACACACACACACACACACACACACACAGCCCCTTGTCCACCAGGGTTAGAGTGCAAGTTTGCAGCTCCGCAGTTCTGATAATTTTAGCTCTGAAAGGGACTCGAACTCGGATCGCTGAATTACACCATCGAACCGTCGATGTGAAGGAAATGTAACAAGAAGATCAGGTGGGGTAGAGCGGGAAGAGGAGTGTAGAGAGAATGTGAGGAGAGGAGGAAACAGGGACAAGAGAAGAGGGATCGAGGAAGAGGAGGAGGAGGAGGAGGAGGAGAAGTAAAAAGAAAGTTGTGGGGAGGGAACCACAGAGAAAATAATCAAGTCGACTCAATCATCTCCAAGTAGATGGAAGGAAAATTTGATAAAAGAAAGATGAAAAGTATCCTGTAAACTAATACACACTCTGTCCCCCACATAAGGGGGGTAGCCGTGACCAAACCTACACCCACGTTATACGCAATTAAAAAGTATTCTAACCAGTCATATTTACTTAAGGGAAAGGTATGAGTTCAATTTTTTTTTATTGTTATGGACTGTAGCTTAACCAGCGCCTCTATCCTATATGAAATCAAAGGCGCTGTTCACACTAGCGGTTTCAGCCGCGGCGGTTCAATTACAGTGTAAGTCACTGGAGGCGCTCACACAAAACCGCGCAGTTTTCCCTTGACTATGCGGCACCAACGAAGTTTCCGCGCAGTTCAAACTGCTAGTGTGATCAAGGTCATATCCACGCACGGAGCGAAATTGTCCACAAGGATAGAGG
>NC_134781.1:56115601-56128101 GCF_046742065.1 Oratosquilla oratoria | reverse complement strand
GATGTGTAGATCAGATTTTTGTGGTAAGGCAGATATGTGAGAAAGCTATAGGAAAAGGTAAGGATGTGTTTTGAGCTTTTATGGATCTTGAAAAGGCTTACGACAGGGTAGACAGGAAGGCACTGTGGTAGGTACTGCAGATATATGGGATAGGAGGAAAGCTGTTAAGAGCAGTCAAGAGTTTTTATGAGAGTAGTAGAGCTTGCGTTAGGATTAGAAATGGAGAGAGTGAATGGTTTGAGGTAAAGGTGGGACTTCGTCAGGGTTGTGTTATGTCACCCTGGCTGTTCAATCTTTACATGGATGGGGTGGTGCGAGAGGTGAATGCAAGGGTAATGGGTCAGGGGTTGGAGATGATTAAAGAAAATGGAGAAAAGTGGGAGGTGAGCCAGTTGTTGTTTGCCGACGACATTGCGCTTGTAGCAGGATCAGAGGAGGGATTGAGGAAGTTAGTGACAGAGGTTGAGAAGGTGTGTGAAAGAAGGAAGCTGAAGATGAATGTGGGGCAAAAGTAAGGTGATGAGATGTACAAGGGGAGAGAGTGACAGTAGGCTGGAAGTGAGCATTAAGGGTGAGAAACTGGAGGAAGTGGATAGTTTCAGATACTAAGGTGCGAATGTGACAGGAAAGGGAGGAGTGGGGGTGGAGGTAGAATGTAGATTGAGAGAAGCGAGTAAATGCCTTGGTGGATTAAAAAGTGTAATGAGAAATAGACATCTGGGAATGGATGCTAAGAGGAGGTTATATGAAGGAGTTATTGTGCCAACAGCAATGTACGGGGCAGAAACATGGAATATGAGAGAGGAAGAGAGGAGTTTGAATGTGTTTGAGATGAAATGTCTGAGAAGTTTGATAGGGGTTACTAGGCTAGATAGAGTGAGAAATGAGGAGGTGAGGAGGAGAACAGGGGTGGAAAAAGAGCTGGGAGATAGGGTTAATGAAAGAGTATAAGGATGGTTTGGACACATGGAAAGAATGAGTGAAGAAAGATTAGTAAAAGAAATGTGGAAGGCGGAGGTGGAAGGAGTGAATATAAGGGGGCGTCCTAGGATGAGAGGGGCTTTACAAAAGAGAGGAATGTCTGTAGAGGAAGGACAGGAGAGGACAGAAGATAGGGGTGAATGGAGAAGGGTTGTGTACAGATGAGGCTGTGATGCATGAGGGGGAGTGGGTGGGGGATGGGGGGAGGAAATATTATTATAGTGAAGGATAGAGTAGAACTAGGAGTGGAGAAGGAATGGGGATGGGGAATTGTCAAGAGTTTTTACGAGAGTAGTAGAGCGCGTGTCAGGATTAGAAATGGAGAGAGTGAGTGGTTCGAGGTAAAGGTGGGACTTCGTCAGGGATGTGTCATGTCATCCTGGCTGTTCAATTTATACATGGATGGGGTGGTGCGAGAAGTAAATGCAAGGGTGGTGGGTCAGGGATTGAAGATGGTTAAAGAAAATGGAGAAAAGTGGGAGGTAAGCCAGCTGTTGTTTCCAGACGACACTGCTCTAGTAGCAGGATCAGTGGAGGGATTAAGGAAGTTAGTGTCATAGTTTGGGAAAGTGTGTGAAAGAAGGAAGTTGAAGATAAATGTGGGTAAAAGTAAGGTGGTGAGATGTACAAGGGGTGAAAATGAATGGCAGCAGACTAGAAGCGAGTATTAAGGGAGAGAGACTGGAGGAAGTGGATAGTTTTAGATAATTGGGTGCGAATGTGACAGGAAAGGAAGGAGTGGAGGTGGAGGTAGAATGTAGATTGAGAGAATCGAGTAAATGCCTTGGAGGATTAGAAAGTGTAATGAGAAATAGACATTTGGGAATGGATGCTAAGAGGAGTTTGTATGAAGGAGTGATTGTACCGACAGCACTGTATGGGGCAGAAATAGGGAACATAAGAGAGAAAGTTTGAATGTGTTTGAGATGAGGTGTCTGAGAAGTGTGATAGAGATTACTAGGTTGGATAGAGTAAGAAATGAGGAGGTGAGGAGGAGAACGGGGGTGGAAATTGAGTTGGGAGATAGGGTGGATGAAAATGTATTGGGATGGTTTAAACAGGTGGAAAGAATGAGTAAAGAGGTATGGAAGGCAGATGTGGAAGGAGTGAACATGAGGGGGCGACCTAGGATGAGATGGATGGATGGGGTAAAAAGGGTTTTGGGGAAGAGGGGAATGTCTGTTGAAGAAGGACAGGAGAGGACAGAAGACAGGGGTGAATGGAGTATGGTTGTATATGGATGATGTTGTGATGTATGAGGTGGAATGGGTGGGGGATGGGGGATGAGGGAGTGTGTGTGAGGAAAATTTGACGCAGCCCGAGGGGATTTCTCCACGTCCTTTTCCTTTTCTACACGAGAGGACGGAGAAGGGGGGGGGGTTGTCGATTTAATGAAGCAGCCTTGCTGTGGATGTGCTGTGTCTTGCGACACTGCTTCTGACCCAGGGCAGTGGACAAAATGCAGGGATGACCAGTCATCCAGGAGGTGCCAAGATAAGAGGGAGGGAAGAGGGTGGAGGGGAGTGGAGTGTGATAGGGATGGAGTGGGTGAGAGTGGTTTTTATGCCTTTGTTTTTTGGCTACCTCCCTTATAAGGGGGAAAAAGCCTTTGGTATATGTATGTATGTATGTATTATTATTTATTGTTATTATCATTGTTTGTCATCATTATTATTATTATCATTATTGTTATTGTTTATTTATTGATAATTTATTTATTGTATTACTTCTTTTTTGTATGACACAAAATATTTTATTAGATCTTTAGTCTGGCTGACGCCAGGCGGTTCTATTCCATCTAAAGTCTTTCCAACGCCGAAGTCAGATATAATTATCCCATAGAATTGTCACTGTGAATTATGGAGTGGAGTGGGACCTGGGTGCGGAAGGGCAAGAAGAAGAGGAGGGGGGAGGAGGAGGAGGAGGAGGAGGAGGAGGTGGTAGTAGTAGAGTCGAGACGGGAGGAGTAGGCAGAGCCGAGAGAGGAAGATGGAGGTTACGAGCAAGAGGAGGAAGAAGATCAGGAGGAGAAGAAGAAAGTAAAAGAGGAAGAATAGGGCTTAGGTGTGAAGAGAAAGAATAGGGAAAAAGGATGAAGACCAACCGAAGAGAAGCAAAATAACCAGCAAAGTAGGTTGTGGTCTCATTGTGATGGTGGTCATGGTGGTGGTGATAGTGGTGGTGTTTATATTGGGGAGCAGAGGTTATTGTCTCATTGTGATGGTAACAATGGTGGGCAGGGATGGTGGTGGTGGTGTTAGTGGTGGTGGTGTTAGTGGTGGTGGTGTTGATGCTGGGGAGCAGAGGAGGTAATGGTGGGCAGAGATGGTGGTAATGGTGGACAGAGGTGGTGGTGGTTTTGGTAGGTTATGGTAATGGTGATAGTGATAGTGGTAGGGGTGTTGGTGTTGGGGAGCAGAGGAGGTTACGGCCATATTGTGATGGTGGTAATGGTGGGCCGGGTTGATGGTAATGGTGATGGGTGGTAGTGGTGGTGATTTGGGTGTTGGGGAGCAGAGGAGTTTATGATCTTATTGTGATGGTGATAATGGTGGGCAGAAGCGGTGGTAATGGTGGTGGTGAAAGTGGTGGTGGTTGGTGGTGGTGTTGGTGGGCAGAGATTATGGTCTCATTGTGATGGTGATAATGGTGGGCAGGGATGGTGGTGGTAGGTGGTGGTGAGTGTTGGTGTTTGGGAGCAGATGAGGTTATGGTCTCATTATAATGGTGAAAATAGTGGGCAGGGGTGGTGATAGTGGTGGTGAGTTGTAGTAGTGGTGGTGTTGGGAAGCAGAGGAGATTATGGTCTCATTGTAATGGTAGTAACGGTGGGCAGAGGTGGTGGTAATGGTGATAGTGGTAGTTGGTGTTGGTGTTTGGGAGCAGAAGAGGTTATGGTCTCACTGTGATGGTGATAATGGTGGGCAGAGGTGGTGGTAGGTGGTGGTATAGGTGGTGGGTGGTAGTGCTGGTGATATTGGTTTTGGGGAGCAGACGTTATGGTCTCATTGTGATGGTGATAATGGTGGGCAGAGGTGGTGTTGGTAATGGCGGTGGTGATGGTGGTGATGGTGTTGGTGTTGGGGAGCAGAGGAGGTTATGGTCTCATTGTATGGTGGAAATGGTGGGCAGAAGTGGTGGTGGTAGTAGGTGGTGGTGGGTGCTTGGGATCAAACAGATATGTGGTTCTCAATCTTTCACAGCTCATTACCCATTTACCGACCTCTTCGACTCGTGGGGCACCCGCGTGGAGTCGATTTTTATGTATGCGTCGCCAGATGCGGCTTCAATAGTATTTTCATAAGAAATGCATCGCGCCTTCCCGGCGATGGTTTGTCGAGCCTTGGAAGGCGATCTTTCGGGACGAAATATATATATTTTTTCTTTTTGTGTTTTTCAAGAAAAATTAGAATTTTAGGTTACATCCTTTTTTTCGTTGAGTTTTACTTCGTACCCGGTCTCTCCAACGCCGAAGTCGGATATAATTATGTCATAGAATTATTACTTTGAATTATAGAGTGGAATGGGACCTGGGTTCGGAAGGGCAAGAAGAAGAGGAGGAGGAGATGATAGAGTCGGGAGGGAGGGGCGAGTAGGCAGATCCGAGAGAGGAAGATGCGGAAGCAGGAGGCTACGAGTACTAGGAGGAGAGAGAAGAGGAGAAGGAGGAGAAGTAAAGGAAAGAGGAGGAGAAGGATCGGAGGGAAGAAGAAGAAGAAGAAAAGGAGGGGAAGGAAAAGAAGGAAGGGGATGAGGAGAGGGAAAAGGAAGAGGAAAAGAAGGAAGAGGGGGAGGCGTAGAGGGAAGAAGAGGAGGAATGGGGAAGGAAAAGAAGGAAGAGCAGGAGGAGGAGAGAAAAGAAGAAAAGGAGGAGAAGGAAAAGAAGGAAGAGCATGAGAGGGAAGAGGAGAAGAAGAAGGAAGAAGAAGAGGAGGAAAAGGAAAAGAAGGAGGGCGAGAGGGAAGAGGGGGAGGAGGAGAGGGAAGAAGAAGAACAGTGAAAGGAATAGGAGGAGAGGGAAGAGGAAGAGGAGAAGAAAAAGGAGACTAAGAGAGGAGAGATGGGGATGGGAGCCGTAGACAGAGGTGAGAGAGGCAGAAACGAATGGTGGAATCAGAAAGCAGAGAATGAGGGAGCAAGAGGAAGGGAGGAAGACGGCCAAAGGTGGGAGGGGCTGGGGTCGAGTGCCCTATGGGAAGGGAGGAAGGGATGATGGAACGGAAGGGAGCGGAAGGGAGTTGTCTGAACGCAAGGAGGAAAGCGGAACAAGAGGAGATGGCGGTTGCCATTATCTTAGCAGGAGGTTCTTGTCTATCCAATCCTGTGTTCCCGAACTCGACACCCCCAAATCATAATCGTGAAAAGATATATGAATTTAGGAATATGTATAAATGCATATACCAAAACCCTTTTCCTCCACTCAGCTCATTAAAGGGTTATCAGTTATCACACTGGGCTTCCATGGACTTCACCAACATCGACAGTTGAGAGTTCGTTTGAGTAAAAGCGACTTCGGTTACAATATTTTATTTTTAAAATCTCCAAATATCAAATTATCTTTCCGTCATATGTAACAAAGATGAATGGTGAACTAAAATATTGTAAACCCATACGAATGATAGACATATAGTTGAAATGTTCCTATGGAAGACAAGATTTCTGTAAGCAAAGTCATATTGTAGTTATTTATATGGAGGTTGGAGGTAGGATGGGGGAGGAAAAATAGCCCTTTTAGGCGGGGTAGCCAGTTCAAATACACACCTAACAATATTCACAATTAAAATGCATTCTCAGGTTTCCAGCAGTGACTGTTACCTGCCCCAACAGTCCTTAAGTGCACAACAGGGCAGAGGTGACGGCTTCGGCCGCAGCTACTCACCGCTTCCTTACCTAATACTCATTCATCACCCTTCCTAGCTCAGCACCTCGTGGAATTAAGGGTCGCCCCTACCCCCGCCACACTGCTCGGGTCGTAGGCAATGCAGCGAGACATAGCACTTCCACCGTTTCATCACCTGACGACTCCCCACCCCTTTCTTCATCCACTCTGTAGTATATATTGTGAGGAGCCTACGCCAGGTGGCGTTGAGTATCTGCGTCCGAAGCCGTCACCTTTGCCCCTATGATGCGCTTTAGGGACTATTGGGGCAGGTAATAGTTACAACTGGAAATAAGAGAGGAGTGCGGGATTCGAACACACAACTAAGCAATTGTGAGATCAACACGCTTCCGATTACGCCACTAGAGCATGTCCAGTAATGTAATAATGATAGAATATGTATAATGATGCGGTACTTAAACGCTGGTGAAAGTCACCTGTCTTAAGGTGGGGTCACTTACTCCCTCCCCACCCCCGGCCCTCTTAACGAGAATGATAAGTTTTGTTCTGGCTAACGCCAGACGATCCCATTCAGTTGTGTGGTTTCCCTTCCAGTAGCAGAGGGAATCGATAAGGATCAAGTTCGAGCAAGAGTGTCAAGAAGGTAATGGTAGTTCGTAGAAGACCTCCCCTGGACGAAGAGGATTTCCTTATCTGGTCCTCCCACCTGAGACCCCAGACACACTTCGAGAAAAATCTCGAAAGGACTTTCTTAATGTTATGCGGTTCACGTTCTTTCCTATCTGGAGATCCGTTAAATAAACGAGGTTTTAACCCTCTTCCGTCGTGGCCTTCCGCCTCCGAAGAGGAGGAGCAGGAGGAGTAGAAAGAAAAGGAGGAAGAGGAACCTTCAAGAGAGGACAGAAGTCCACCTTGATGACCTTTGTGGCCTTCCTTCGTGGCCTTCTGCCTTCGAAGAGGAGGAGGAGGCGGACGAAAAGAAACTTTGAGGAGAGAACAGATACCCACCTTGATGACCTCCTGGAATCTATTTCTTGAGGCGGAGGAGAAGGAGGAAGAACCTTTGGAGAGGACAGATGTGCACTTTAATGACCTTCTTCGTGGCCTTCCTTCGTGGCCTTCTACCTTCGAAGAGGAGGAGGAGGAAAAGGAACCTTGAGGAGAGAACAGATGCCCACCTTGGTGACCTGGAATCTTTTCCTTGGGGCAGAGTTGGAGGAGGAAGAACCTTTGGAGAGGACAGATGTCCACCTTGATGACCTGGAATATTTTTCTTGAGGAGAGGAGGAGGAAGAACCTCCTGGAATATTTTTCTTGAGGAGGAGGAGGAGGAAAAACCTTTGGAGAGGACAGATGTCCACCTTGATGACCTGGAATTTTTTTCTTGAGGAGGAGGAGGAGGAGGAAGAAATTTTGGAGAGGACAGATGTCCACGTTAATGGCCTCCTGGAATCTTGTTCTTAAGGAGGAGGAGGAGGAAGTTTTGGAGAGGATAGATGTCCACCTCGATGGCCTCCTGGAATTTTATTCCTGTTTCTGTAAGTTCCTTTGTCCGAGAAAATGAAAAGTCCGCAACTGCAAACAAATGTTCTCCCCATAAAAGTTAGAAATCTGTCTATTAACCTAACAAGACAATTTTAGGTACTATTCTAAGTTGAATATTTCCGTTCACAAGATGTTAGAAATCTATTAACGTAACCAGCTATTTTAGCAGTTATTATCAGATAGTTCTCACCCCCTCCTAGATGTTAGAAATCTATTATAGTAAATAGACAGCTTTAGGAGTTATTCCCACAGGAATCTCTCCCTCCACTTAGGTGTTGGAAATATGTCTGTTAACGTAACTAGACAGGTTCAGAGGGTATTCGTAACAGCATCCCCCAATTCGTTCTTCTTAGGTCGTTAACGTTCTTAGCGTTAATCCGGAAGCAAAAATAGTGTCCGGAAAAAAGTCGAATGGCAGAATCCTTCCCTTCACCCCCCCCCAAAAAAAAAAAATCCTTAGCAGAATAAGGAGAAAACGAGACATTTCTTACGCCAAGTTTATAATGGAGCAAACATAAGACTCTAATGAAGATAAGGAAGACCCATAATCTAGAAACGCACCAGATGCGAGTAACCGCCATTACTTTATTGCACTTTTTATACACCTATGGGGGTCATTTGATACCAGCTGTTTGCCCTCTCACAGGGCAGATGGGTTTACCAGCTGAATTGAATTGTCTTGTGGCTATTAGAACGGACATATAACCCGTGGATTGGAGTTGATAGAGAGAAAGCGTCTTCCACTCAATATGAGAGACAAAAATGAAAGAAATTGTGTGTTGACTGCATTTATGCAGCCCGTCCTCTCTATCTTCTGCATGGAGGTCATTTAATGGGGATGATAGGTGGTAATGGACAAGGAATTGCCTAGTGTAGGCTTTATGGTCTCTTGCAGTCTCCTTCATTCTTATGTTCTTATGTTCCGAAGAGTGTCACCTAAGTAAATATAATCACTCGTCGTTAACCAGAATGAAAGCAAGAGGGCCAAACACACACACACATTCACACACACACACACACACACACACACACACACACACACACACACACACACACACACACACACACACACACACACACACACACACACACACACACACACACCAGATAAGAAAGTTAACAACATATCGATTCTATTTCACCCTTTTGCACGCGCACACATACATACACACACACACACACACACACACACACACACACACACACACACACACACACACACACACACACACACACACACACACGGATTGGTAAAGCACTGGCCTCACAAGCCGGAGAACCGGGGTTCGATTCCCCGGTCGGGCGGAGACAAGTTGGGTTTGTCTCCTTTCACGTGTAGCCCCTGTTCACCTAGCAGCGAGTAGGTACGGGACGTTAGTCAAGGAGTTGTGACCTTGCATTCCCGGTGTGTGGAGTGTGAGTGGTCTCAGACTTACCCAGAGATCTGCTAATAATGAGCTCTGAGCTCACTGCCGTAGGGTGGTGTCTGGCTGTCTCGAAAAGAGGCTGCAGCAGATCCGAGGTGAATACATACACATACACACGAACGCACGCACTTTTTCTCTCTTCATTCTTCGACATTTCCCCGTACATTCGCAAATCACTCAACTATTTCATTATCATCAGATAACAAATATCTTGATAAATATTGCACTCGTTTGATTCTCGACCTGGCAGAGATCCTGCCATCTGCAGGCTGTTAATTAAGTTAACCACGCACATATCCCCCTTCGTCTTAGTCTTATGACAATTATATCCCAATTCGAACCTAAATTAAATATCAGAATTTTCTACACACGTATGATAATTGTTTTGGATTAAGTTATGACCGTGATACGTTAAAACGTTTGTAATGTATTGGCGCATTTTGTCGACATAAAGACTGATATGTTGATGGTGCTCCTGCCGTATTCTCCACTTATCATCCTCTTCCCCTTTATTTGTTCATCTATTTATTTGTTTATTATTCTTTTTTGTATTCTTATTTTCTAATTAGATTATACGGGATTGAATTGACATTTTTGTAAATAATATTTGTTGTTTATTTTGTTATAGTTAACACCAAACGATTGTATTTGACTGAGAAGTAATGTCTTTGACCCTTTACATATTTCATTCAGGCTAATAGGACATCTAATCACTTATTTTCTTGTCGCTTTTACAGGTTCTATTCTGATCAGTAGGATTTGTAATGCAGGGAACCTGTCTTTTCATTTTACATATTTCATTCTGGCCAGTAGGTTATCTAACGCATTGAAACTGACCTTTTATTTATCTTATTTACTAATCTTTTTATTCATATATTTGTTTATTGTGTTTTATTTATTTAGTTTTATTTCATCTATATGTTTTTATTTTATTTGTTCTTTTTTATTCGTTTGTTCATGTATTTATTTATTTATCTATTTATTAATTCAATAATTTATTTATTTACTTTTTTTTAGTCCCATTGATTAATGAAGATAATTTGATGAGGAATTTCCACAACATGGGCGGTTACAATGAAGGTTACCAGGGATGATGATCGTGGTGGTCGTGGTTATGATGATGGTGGTTGAGGTGTTGGTCGTGGTTGTGGTGGTGATGTTATGGGTGATGGTGGTGGTGGTGATGGTAGTGGTGTTAGTGATAGTGCTGTTGTTTGTGGTGGTGGTGGTGGTAGTGGTGGTCGTGTTTATGTGGGTGATGATGGTGGTTGTGGTGATGGTGGTTGTGGTGGAAGTAATGGTGTTGGTGTTGATGGTGGTGTTGGTGCGAGGGAGAAGAAAGAAGGCAGAGAGAGAGAGAGAGAGAGAGAGAGGAGGGCGCGTCTTGACAAGAAGTAACCGCGAGTGAGGGATGGGGGGGATGGGGGTGGAGGGGAGGTGGGGGGATTGTAATGGACGAGGGAAAAAGCGGCGGCGAGACGAAGAAGAGAAAGAGATTGTGGGGGGGTGAGAGGAGTGGGGGGAGGGAGTCAGGAACGACACGGGGGTGAGGGGAGGGGAGAGGGGGGAACTGTAGAACAGAAGGGTTAAGGGGGACGTATGGGGGGCGAGGAGGAGGTGAATGGGGCGGAAGAGGTGCTAGAAAGAGAAAAAGAAAGGAGGAAGGAGACACTGGATTGCCGAGAAAGGGGGAGGGGGAGAAAGAGGTAGGGGGGGATTGGAGGGGGAAGAGGGGGGGATACGAGAAACGACCGAAAGAGCAGGAAAATGGGACTTTTTTTTTTTTTTTTTTTTTTTTTGAAAGACAAGAGGGAGAAGGAATAAAAGGAGAGGTGGGTGGTGGCATGGTGGGGGTGGGATGTGTCTCACTTTGGCGCGTTTGTTTCCTTCTCGCTTCGCACTCCATGAACCCGGGGTTGAAGGCAACGCCACCGGTGACTACCACTTGTCCTGGCTGTCCAAACACTTAAGGCAAGGGCGAGGACCACCTTTGTCAAAGTGAAGCTCCTCTTGCCGATTAATTTTATTTTATTTATTCACACACACACACACACACACACACACACACACACACACACACACACACACATATATATATATATATATATATATATATATATATATATATATATATATTCATATTTTCTTTCCTTTTTTCTTTTCTTATTCTCTGTTCTCTTTTCTCCGTCCTCTTTTTTTTTTCTTTTTTTTTCCCAAGGAGAAACATTGGAAAGAAAACGGAGGGAGGGGGTTGAAAGTGAACAGGTTTTCCTGGAAGAGGAGGGAAAAATGCAATATGAGATCAGAAATAATCGCTGAAGAGGAAAGAAAGAAGGGGAAGAACTTGACTGCGAAGAAGGGGATAGAGAAAACTTACGATGAAGAAAGGGTCGCAGTTAAAAATACGAAGACGAGAGAAAGAAATTGCTAGTTAAGAATGGAGGGTTTAATCTAGATGAAGAGAGATGAAGTAAGGAGTGTAAATCAAAGGAACACTATTTATTATATTCATTTTCTACTTTATTATCATTATCATCATTTTATTTTATTATTGTTTTATTATTCTAACTATTCATCTATTATTGTTAGTATTTATTTATATTATTGTTGTTATTATTGTTGTTTCATTTAGTATTATATTTATTTATTTATTCATTTATTTATTTATTTATCATTATTTCTTATGTGTGTCTAAGGTACTTCCTTCAACTGTTCTCACAGATCACATTCCAGGAGAAGGAAGAGGAAGATGAGGAGGGGAGGAAGAAGAGGAGGAGGAAGAAGAAGAGGAGTCCCAGCTAGAGGTAGGTTAAAGGAAAGGGGCATGACCAAGATTAGCTGTCGCCTCAGTCTCTTGCACACACCCTTCTCTCTCTCTCGCTCTCTCTTTGTGTCTCTCTCTCTCTCTCTCTCTCTCTCTCTCTCTCTCTCTCTCTCTCTCTCTCTCTCTCTCTCTCTCTCTCTCTCTCTCTCTCTCTCTCTCTCTCTCTCTCTCTCTCTTTTGCGTATACCAAAGATATACCATGACAGAGGGTGTCCTACCCACGGAAATACCCTTCTAAGTGAAGGAGACTCCTTACCGGATGATGATGATAATAATGATAATAATAATAATAATAATAATAATAATGATAATGATAATAATAATAATAATAATAGTATTAATGATAATAATATTAATAATAATAATAATAATAATAATAATAATGACAATAATATTAATAATAATAATAGTAATAATAATATTAATAATAATAATAATAATAATAATAATAATGATAATAATAATAATAATAATGATAATAATAATTTCATTTGGTATTGAATTGGTACATGAATTGCAGATACAGAAAAAAAACACATGGTTCGAAATAACAATTACAAATGCCGAGGACAACAGAAAAAAGCATGTAAGCTTATTTCCATTGTGGTCTTAACATTTAGACCGGGTTTTGAGACTTAGACCGGGTCTCAAGACCTATGCCGGGTTGATCTCACCCACAGGGGAGGGCTGACGAGGATGACGTGGTCCCCGAGGCTCGAGGTGGAGGAGAACGCCATCGAGAAGTTGTCTCCGGTTCCTCACAGATCCTCAGCGAAGTCTGAAGATGGATGGGTGGTTCGGAACCGCAAAGAGAAATGGAATACGGTTGAGGATCGTGAAAGGGTGTCGAGGGGGGGGGGGGGCGCCCAATTTGGGGGAAATG
>NC_134781.1:56108101-56110601 GCF_046742065.1 Oratosquilla oratoria | reverse complement strand
CTATCCTTATCGCATTTCTATGCCACTGATTAGCAGATTCACCCAAAAATTTCTCCTGTTTTACTTATCAAAGAAACCAAGTTAATGAAATAATTGAAAGTAAAATGCATATCTGGGAAGAAGAAGAAAAAGGATGAACATGAACAAAAAGAGCCTGAAGAAGAGAAAGAACAAGAAGAAATGTCGATGTCAAGAGTCGATCTCAAGAGTCGATGTCAAGCTATAAGATGAAGAGGGACAAAGCTGAAGTTTGGAGTTGAGGAGGGGTTGAGGTGATGTAGGGTACCTTAGGGTACTACAGGGTAAAAGAAAAAAAATCTGGAAGAGACGAACCTGAAGAAGAAAGAATTAAAAAGGACAAGAGGCAGTGTTATGTAGTACAAATCGAACTTTTAAGATTAATTTAGATAAACGCCTAAGCAATGTGCTGTAATGCCCGCCATTTATTATATTCTATTTTATTTGTTTATTTATTATTATCATTTATTATTATCTATCTGTTCATCATTTATCATTATTTATTTATTCTACTATTTATTTATTAATTCATTTGTTCATTCATTTATTTATTTATCTATTCTTATTTTTTGCATCCGACCTAGTTATGGACCAAAAGATCTGTCGGCATGCTCTTCCTTTGTAATCCTTTCTAATTGATAGATCGCAATTTAATAAAGGTCAAAGCGGAGTTTGGTGTTTGGTGTAAGGTTCCATGGTGTGCTACAAGGTCAGCCCGTATGAGTCGTCCATAAGGAAATAAACCATCTTAGCGAAACAAGAGGGTCGTAACGGAAGCAGAAGTCGTAACGGTGCAAGTCGTTACACGGAAATAACGACGACTGTAGAAATTACGATGAAAAACCTAACTAAAAGGGATGTCGACGATGGCCGTGATAAAGACGGGAATTAGATGGGAAGAGGCCGTTAATGAACAAATGTTTTGGGTTAATTGTGGCCTTACGACAGCATAAAGGGCCAGGGAGGTGGGAGGGGAGGGGAGGGAAGGGGGTTAGTAGTAGTGGCAATGCCAGTGAGACCTCGGGGAGGGTAAGTGGCTTGGCCCGGGAGTCGCTCAGCGGCGCCACCGATGACATGCGGACGACTTGCAGCGGAGGACATGTGGCAACAGCAGCAGCTAGACTTTCTCGCCTCAGGACACGGGACTTCCTTCCTGGACGAGACTCTTTACTATTATGAATACCTAGTCCTCAGAGCTCGAACAACGGAGGTCCTGCTTCATCGGTGACGAAGTCCCAGAGATGAGGAGCCATTTCCTTCGAAGGAACAACGGAGAGAGGGATGTCGCTCTTTTCGAAAACGCGGAAGGTTGAGGAGAGAAGTCAAGGACAAAGACGTGTTTGGGGGAGAAACGCGTCAATGCATTCCATACTCTGACGTACAATGTAAACCTTATATAAATAGATAGACAAATAAACATAAACGTCAAAAGCCTGTTTCCCATTTGACGAAGTTCATACAGATTTTAACTTGGTTAGTAGCCCTGTAATGTCGATTTCCGTCCTTCATTTTAATAAAATCACGTTCTCCGTGATACATACACATATATCCAATACAACCACGGTGTTGAAACCCTGGGAAGGCTTCGTTTTTTTTTTTTTTTTTTTTTTTTTTTTAAAGCTCCGCAGTATCTGGTGGTATCGTCGTAGTCTCGTGATTTCATGGTCACCTGTTCGAATCCCAGCAAGGTTGGTCATTTACTCAAACTGCTGAAACTAGTTTAGTATCAGTCAATTCTAACCTTGAGAAGAAGAATAAGGGGAGAGAAATTGCCGAAACCTATTTAATATCTATTAAGTTTAACCTTAGAAAATCTCAAGAAAAAGAAAACGGAGAAACTTCGAGATAGATGATTGGAGTGCAACTTCCTCACTAGTGCTTGACTTCCTTTGAGAACAAGGTCTGTTCTTGAGTGGCACTTCAGAGGACTGAAATTGTTATTCTTTTGTTTTTCCACGCGTCCAAATCCACGGTACCTCCAGCAATTCACAATTGGTGCGTAACATGCTATCTTCAAGATTAACCAACAGCGTCCCATAAATACACGGTTTTACTGTTCCCCTGGGATTGCGATCATTCCTGGGCCTGTATTCACAAAAGTTCCCATGTCGTAAGATACGCTTTAAAGTGTTGGAATTTCGCTTTCAAAATGCCATTTTCTGTGTGGCGGCTGGCATAAACTCTGTCCCTGCATCTTGCAGCTGTAGAAATATTTGTCAAAGAATGCTGGGGCAAAGATTAAAGGAAAATGGGAAAAGTTATAATTTGAAATTAGTGCTCATTTCTGTAAAGAAAAATGAGATTACAACGGTTTAATGGTGTTGGTGTTGTGCCATTTTTCATCCATTTGATCTCTGTCCATTACAGTAAAACAGGGTTGAGTGATTTTCATGCTCTTAATTGTAGTCGCTCTTTGATTTCATCCCCACGAGTGGCATAGTATTTTTTTTTAACAAATTTTTATATTTATTTTTCATTTTGT
>NC_134781.1:56085601-56103101 GCF_046742065.1 Oratosquilla oratoria | reverse complement strand
GACAAGCTATCGTTGTCAGTCTGGGTAAAAGTGTTTGTGGTCATGTATTTGTAGTTGTTTCCTGTAAGGAGAGTGAAAATATATATATATATATATATATATATATATATATATATATATATATATATATACATATAAATATATATATATAATATTTTGTACTATACTGCAATGCTTTTACTTCAACATAAATAAACATCAATTCGTGCTGCCACCATGTGACGGCATTGTGTGCTACTAGTACTAACTAATGTAAAGAAACAGCTGCAGATTCTGCCTGAAGCAGTGTCTCCCAGTGAATTTACTTTTCCTTCATTTTCGGTAGTTTTATCGCATTTTCCTTTAATAGAAATATGCTAGATTATGATAAAGCTACTTCAGAATATGAAAATCATACATTTATCAAAGAAATTTAGTGGTTTGAAATATACGAAAAAGAAACAGGCTACTGATCATGGTTACTAGTGAATACAATAGGCCTACAAGTGAAGCAATGAAAAATAGAAATCAGAGTAAAGAAAATCATGAACCATTTTAATCTAATTCAAAACTGATTATGCTATAAAGACAATTGCAAATTAGGCCTAAGTGTACCAGATATTTATGCTTTAACTCATAACCATAATTCTATCTATCTATATACAAAAGGCTTTTTCCCCCTTATCAGGGAGGTAGCCAAGTCAAAAGGCATAAACCCACTCCCACCCATCATATATCCACTACGTATGCACTATGCACGTACGTCTTCATGTATGTAAAAGTCAACGGAAGTGCCCTGAGATAAACTTTGACCAGTCTCAGAGGCCAGATAGGAATGACATTAGAGCATATGTCACAGCATTTGATGATGACTGAAAAGGGGAGGAACAACAGCAGATATGAACAATGTGCACAGGGGAAGGTTGTCTCTCTCTTTCCTGAACTGATTCCTGGTTTTTATGATAACATGGTGAAATTAATTCTGCAGTAAGTACTAAGTAGGGCATCCTCCATTAACCTTTCCTCATCATGATTTGTCACATTTTTTTCCTAATATTGTGATAGAAGGTTTATGAGATTGGACATATGAAATAACAGATGATTTTTTTTTTGGGGGGGAGGGGAGGGGCACAAAGGAAAAAGAAAATATCTAGCTTGAAGTGGCAACTCTGCCATGACAGATCTGAAAGTGCTGATAAGCTGGTAGATGATCATGAGCATAAATAATACCATTATATATCTAATATATATATGTTTATACGAATATACGTGCTTGTGTGCACATACATATATAAAGCTGGTTGAGTGTATGTGTGAGCATATTTATCACAAGTGAATGTTTCACGTAAAAAATAATATACATGAAAAATATAAAATGCTTGCTGAATAGGTGTGGGAGGCTGGTATATGGATCTGCAGAATAGATTTCCACATAGGGGTCAAGGAGTTAAGGAGTCGGGAGTCGGAGTCGGGAGTCGGAGTCGGAGTCGGAGGAATCAAAGGAGTCGGAGTCGGAGTCGGAGGAATCAAAGGAGTCGGAGTCGGAGTCGGAGTCGGAGTCGGAGGAATCAAAGGAGTCGGAGTCGGAGTCGGACCTTATACCATCCGACTCCGCAGCCCTGATTAAATCACTAAAAATCCATTAGGTTTTGGTTTGTGGTACCTCTTGGGAAGTTTGCGCCCTCTCCCGGGGGGAGGGGGGGGGGCTTGGATACTCCCCTTCCCCTCAGCGGAGGGATCCATTCCCCCTTCCCCCCAGATGAATCCGACTTGGAGCTCACCCTCAACCTAATGAAATAACTTCGGATCAACCAGAACAAAGTGCTTAAGATATCCAAAACAGTTTTGAAGAGTTTAACCCTTTCCGTACCGGGTGGCATTTTCCCTTTGCTTCTACCTGCCGCCAGGTGATTCTATTCATTCCCATGACATTCACTCGTTAACGAAAGAGGACTTACCTTCACCGCATGGCACTTTCCACTTTCATCCTGTCCTCCGTCAGACTTTCATTCCCCTGAACACGCCATTAGTCACAACTCGCTTCCCTGATACTCCAAGACCCGCCCCGGATCCGAGCACATCACAACGCCGGAGCTGAAGGCGCGGACATGCGAAGAGACAACGTCGCCGGAACTTCGTCCCCGGCAGATCGAGAATGCAATCACCCCCCCCCCCACGACAAAGAAGGTCACGCAGCTCCCTGAGGAGGTTCTAACTTATTCTCCTCCTCACCACCGCCCTCGTCAGCGTGCGGCCACACTTCAACACTAATGAGCCTCTATGATTATTAATCGTTACTGCTGATAGAGATTGGAGCGCTAATGAAGCGGAGGGGCGGATCCTTGGGAACAAAAGAAAACATGCGGGTTTCGCTCAGCATAACAAATTTACATGAAACCTGTTTAACATACATAGCTGGAGATTGCAATGAATGTGTGTGTGTGTGTGTGAAAGAGAGAGAGATTAATCACGGTCTTAGATCACGTGCTGGGCTCGTGATCGACAACTATTTCCCTCCCGGGTGAGAGCTCAAATTTCGTATGTTGGCTAATTTACGGGTAATTGTATAACTTTGTATGCCTGATTTACCACGGTCTTGGATCACGTGTTAGACTCGTGATCGACAGCTAATACTCTCAGATAGCAGCTCAAAACTCATAATGACCCGATGTGAGTTTGTGTGTGTGTGTGTGTATGTGTGTGTGCGCGTGTGTGTGATAATGATAATGATAATAGTAATAGTAATAAGTATAATAATAAATATAATTAAAATTATAATAATCGGTTTATTGAGTTAACAGCGATACAAAGATACATGGAAAATATACATTGTATGTAAAATTAAGACTAATCTATTTGAGTACATAATGTGCTAGATGTTGATATCCACAAATGGTGTGTTTGTATACTGTCGTGTGTGTGTCACATTCACTTCCAGGGAATCTTCAAAGCTGAATAAAACCATCTGCCAATAGCTAGAACAAAATTATGAAATATATAAGATTATACATTGAGTGTGAATGGACAACAGTCGGTATAATCATACATCGTATCCGCACCCAGGAGTTTCTCTAAGTCGAATAAATTTGTCTGGATGTAGCTACTAGAAAAAATAGTAGAAATATGAAATTCGGTACACAGGGTGTGAATTGTGTTTGTGTATGTGTGTATGTATGTGTGTGTGTGTGCGTGTGTGTGCGTGTGTGCGTGTGTGTGTGTGTATCCACGTCGACAAATAATAATAATACTCCTTGAAGGACGACCAACGACGGAGATAGTCATCTGACTTTCCTGAGCATTTATTTATTGATTCATCTATTTGTTTATTTCCTCGTTTTTCTGCTGCTCCTTTTCTTTATTCGTCTGTCTCTAAAATATCCAAGATAAATCTTTAAGTCTACAAAAAATATATAATAGTGATTTTTTGTTTGATGCAATTATCATTCTCTCTCAATCTTCTGTGGCATAATCTTCTCCGGCATAATCTTTAACTGTATATGTATAGATTTTCTTCATATTTCACAGTTGTATTTCCAGACCTTCCAATCTTTCTTGTCTACGCAGATTCATTTCCTTCTCAAGCCTCGTGGCATTTCCCTCCTTTTCATCGTTTTCGTTTCCAGTCTTCTGCAAGCTCACAAGATTACCTCTTCTCGCGGTAAAGATCTCTTGCCCCAAACACAGGCCTTCCTTTTCACGACTTCCTTTGCGTCGTCCTCTCTTACTATGCTCTTGCTGACAGGAGCTCTAGTTTGTTCTGCATCTTCGTTAGGCATTCTGGGTCCCAGACGCTCTTTGTAAATCTAGAATGTGTCATCCAGGGAAGCATTCCTAGTTGTTATGCTTTTTGTTAGCCCATGAAGACTGCAAGCCTTCCGCGCTGGGGCAATGTCGTCTTGTTATCATTAATAACAGTGACTCGTAGAGTCTGCGATTTCATTTGATTCTGAAAAGATTTCTTCGTGATGTTAAGTTCACTCTTTGCCAGATTCTTGGTATTTCGTCGTCTTGGTTTATCCTCGCCCTTGACGTCAGTCCACAGAGTGAACAAAGACCAACACATTACTTGTACAAATCTGTATAAAAAAAAAAGAAGTAGAATAAGGGAAAAATAGGAGGTGAAACTCCATTAGTGTAAGGGCAATTTTTTTTAAGTTAATTTACTGCCCTAATGAGATCAGATTCCTTGTGTGTGCGGCCAGGCCAAAATATTATAAGGAATTAAATGACTACAATTAGAATCAGAAGCCATAGAGATCTTCTTCATTGTACCTACAGGTCTAACTACATTTTCACGGTATAATCACAAATCATCATAGGCCTATCCAGGCAGTTGGGGTGGTGGTGGTGAGGGAATTAATCTTGACATATTTCATCTAGTAAAAACGTGATCTCGATTTGCATTCGTTATTGCCTCGGCCTATTCGTCTGACCCCGGTAAAGCGGCCTGTACGGTGTATGGGGGTCCGTTGCCTGCTCCGCTCGAGTCGACGACGACAGCCAACGGCCAACGGATTTTGTGTTAACAATTTATCAAATATCTCCGTTGCACCTTACGTCTTATTCGGCTGAAGGATGGGGATGTTGTCGAAATAGAATTCTCTCTCTCTCTCTCTTTATTCTTCTTCTATTTTTAATCTTAGTCTACTGCCCCATCTACTGAATAAAATCGTCTGAGATTGGTAAATATAAAAACTAGCTAACTCCAGTCTATTCCATTCAACCTAGGGAATAACGCTGAAGGATATTAAAAGTTATGCCAGTCACCAGGCGATTGTATTCAGCTGAAGATCGGAACCTACTCAGTCTAGAGACAATCATTTGCGATCGCGAAAATAAAACCCAACGAAAAAATTAATTCCGCTAAAAGTAAGATCTCGTAACGTGTTTTTCGCTCTCACACGCGCTTACGTCAACAAGATAAAACACGGCGCTCCACTAGAATGTTACCCCAGGGATCAGACAAGAGCAATCAATCGAGAATTTTTCTACCACGATAATTTAATTAATTACATGATTCTGATTAATTGTATGGCTTTCCCGAGGAGAAAGTGAGTCGGTATTGTCCAGAGCGTCTGCATTCAGTCCTGTCAATGTGTAATGATAATGATAATAATAATACTGTAATAATAATAATAATAACAATAATAATAATAGTAATAATAATAATAATAGATAATAATAATAATGATAATAATAATAATAATGATAGTAATATGATGATGACGATGATGATGATGATAATGATAATAACAATAATGATAATAATAAAGTAATAATAATAATGAAATTAATAATAATAATAACAATGATGATAGTAATGGCAATAGTAATAGTAATAATAATAGTGATAATAAAACAATGACAGTAATGTAAATAGTAATGATAACATATAAATAACGAAAGCGCTTTTCTTCCAACGGGGGTAGCCGAGTCCATCCCACACTCACTCAAAAATTCATTCATTGTCCTTCCCACCTTAGCACCTCGTCAATCAGGGGCAGGCAACCTTTTCAGAGGGCAAGATGAGACTTTTGAGAGGAGGACGTGGGCCGGAGTGAAAAACGAAATCCCCATAATTACTCTCTTTTGAACAATACATTGAATATAATGAATAAATTATACAAGAATTGCATTGAACACCATACAAATCAATGAGACTGCTGGTGCTGTTTGCCATGATGAAGTATTTCCATGTCTTGCTCGATGGTTGAGGTAGACAACAGAAGAATGTCATTGAGGTGGCAGTCTGAGAGTTGGGAGCGAAGGTGAGACTTCGTGTACTTTATTTTGGAGAAGAGGTGTTCGCAACAGTAGGTGCTGCCGAACATGGCCACAATGCGTTGAACATGCGCAACGTATTTTTGAAAATTGTTAGAAGGGAGGACGATGTCGCGGAAGAAGGACAACAGAGAAGAGGTGCGGAACTTCGCCTTCATTTCATCGTTGTACTATAGCTCCACCAACTCCATCTGCAAGGAGACAGGGGCGTCTTCCACGGTGAAGTCAAAGGGAGAAGTGAAAAGCTTGAAGTCCGCAGCCAGCACCCCGACTCCTGCAAAACGGGAAGCAAATTCCTCACGTAGAGAGGTGACGACACTAACGCAAGTGTCCAGGTCCACGTCGTCAGGGGCACAAGGAGCAAGGCGAGGAAAATGCACGAGCTAACCAGAAGCCAATTGAACCTCCCACAAGCGCAGCTTAACCTCGAAGGCGGTGATGTGCGCGTGATGTCCGTGAGCAGGGCCAGGCGAGCTAGCCACTGCGGATCAGAGAATTGATCAGCGTGGGGAAGGTTCTTCTGACGTAGGAAGGTGGCAATCTCCTGCTGTAGGTCGCACAAACGAGACAGCATGGCCCCACGACTCAGCCAGCGTACCTCACAGAAGTAGAGCAGGTCGTTGTAGTGCACGTTCACCTCGTCCATCAGTACCTGGAACTGACGGTGGTTAAGGCTGCGGGAGAGGATGGAGTTGACGACCTTCACCACGACAGACATGACATCAACGAGGTTGGCAGACTTGGCGCACAGGGACTCTTGGTGGATGATGCAGTGCATCATGTTAATGGGCTGAGTGTATCCGGCGGCTTCACAGTGGCGCACTAGCAGCGAAGCGGCGCCCTTCTTCTCCCCAACCATCGCCGGGGCACCGTCGGTCGTCACGCACACAAGACGGGAGAGGTCCAGGGAGTGCTGATCAACACACTGAAGCACGGCGTCGCAGATGTCTTGCCCAGTGGTGGTGCCGCGCAGCGGGACAAGCTGGAGGAATTCCTCACACACCTGGAGGTCAGCGGTGACGCCGCGGAGGAAAACAGCCATCTGGGTCGTGTCCTTTGTTTCGGTGCTCTCATTCAGAGCGAGGGAAAAGGCGACGAAGTTCGAAATGCGTGTTTTGAGTGAGTCGTGCACGTTGTCCGACATACCCTCGATGCGACGACGAACGGTGTGGGACGAAAGGCCCACGCTTTCAAAGGCAGAACACTGCTCTGGACAGACGGAGTCCACTACAGCGAGGAGACATTCCTTGATGAAGTCCCCTTCCGCGAATGGCTTCATTCGGCGATCAAGGATGTAGGAGACTTCATAACTGGCGCGTGTCACCTTTTCGGCCTCAGCATTCTGTTTGCGGAAGAGCGAAGTTTGTTTCTGCAGGTTGCCTAATAGTCTAACGATGGCGTCCTTCCTCTCGGCAGCAGACATCGACGCAAAGTTTGACGATCGGTGCCCTGTCCCCCAGTGGCGGCGCACGTTGTACTCTTTTAGGACAGCCACAGTCTTCAAGCATATGAGGCACTGAGCCTGTCCAAAGCGCTTGATCAAGAAGTACTTCTCCCACTCAGGGTTGAAGGTCCGATGCTCGAGGTCCATTTTCCTCTTCTTAACACGCTGGGTCGCAGACATGATGAGCTGAAAAGGAAGAAAATGAGGTATATCAACAATAAATAAGCGAAATAATGGTGCATTATTTGTAAATGTACGTCATCTAATTTAAATATAATTAATTAGTAGCTATATGATTTTAGTAGTTGTAATTGATTTTTCATAAGAAATAGCTGAAATTGATCTGTACTGACCAAAAAGCTTACGAACCTTGTATCAACGTGAAAGTCTAACGGAAACTGACCGCTGGCGTCTGGCTGCTCTGGCAGTGGCAGGATCATAGATCGTGCAGTGAGAGGCAGAGTTGCCAAAACAGTATCTGCCAGCGGATGTTGTTTGACAGATTTTAATTACATGACTGTCCGATCTGAACTGAAGACACCGTCCAGAAGGTTTGTGAAAAACTGAGAAGTTGACAAATGACGACTTGAACTGGATTTGAAGCTTGAATTCGATAATACACGGTTGACGAGTGATGAATATGACAGTTGACTTTGAACTCGATTTGAAGAATGAAATTTGACGATTGCTGACGACAGAATATTCTCAAGAACGATAATGTTGAAAGTTGACTTTATAAATCCAATATTTCCAACAACTGCCGAGTGTTTTTCTTTTCTCGAACCTTCGATCTCTTCCAGTGAAGCCAGTTTGGTATGTCAGACAAGACAATCATGCTTAATAAATAAAGTTATTTCGTTGACTGTATTTAATTAAACATTCAAATTCTAACATTTCATATTCAAATAAATTTGTGTTTGCAATTTTGAAACTCCCCATTAAAAGTTGAGCAGAATTTAGTGTAAACTTTGGCTTTTCTAGTACTTCGCTAATCTGATCTAGCTTAAATTTCTACATACTACTACTACTACTCCATATTATTACTGTTTTCATAAGTGTTTTATTTTCGTACTACTACTATTGCTACAACTACTACTGCTACTACTACTACTACTACAACTAATACTACTACTGCTACTACTACCACTACAACAACTACTACTACTACTACTATTACTAACGAAATATAAAGTAATTCAATAATTAAATGTATATATTTGAAAACATAATATTTATTGTTTGTTTTTTTTCTCTCTCCTTTTGCTGGGAGTTCCGTGGGCCGGATTACAATAATAATGCCTAGCAGGGTGGCGGGCCGGGCACTAGGCCTTCGCGGGCCAGATGTGGCCCGCGGGCCGGAGGCTGCCCACCCCTGTCGTAGATGAAGGGTCATCCGTAAAACTTTCCTCACTGTTCAGATCAGAGGTAACGCAACAACAATTGTTTTAGTTGTAGTAATGATGATGATGATATTAACAATGATAAAGTAGCTGTTAGATGGACATTATGCACCAGTTAAGGCGTTATCACACTGGGGTGTTTTTCCTCCGATTGTTGGAGCAGATTTGCAACCCACAGTTTTAGGGAATGAATCTGATATCCTGGAGGAAAATAAATCTCCTTCAGCATATCTAATGACATTATGTATTTTTGTTGAGAAAACAACATATTTAGCCCTATAAATTTTACGGCGGAAAAAGTTCTGGAAGTGGGTGGTACCACCGATTAATCGGAGTGTCATGTCCTTAGCGTGAATAGAATCCTGCGGTTGTGGTGTGTCATGCCCTTGTGTGAATAAAGTCTCCTTTTTGTATTCTTAATGCACTTCTTGCGTGAATATGATGTGTTGTGTATTATCATTAATGTATGTTATGAATTGTATTTCATAATATGTAAACCACTGCGTAATACCAGTCTGTCGGGGCGCGCTTCGAAATGCGTTCTGTCATGATGCCAAGCTCAGAAAAACTTTACATAATTTGGCGTGAAAACATGTTCTTCGTTCCCATTGGTTGGAGATATTTAAACTACCTACTTTGGTTACGTTTCGGCATCCTGGAAACGTAAGCACCAATTCCCGGGCTATGTAAAGGCCGGGCAGAGAGAGAAGCAGAGGGAGACTGCCGAGAGGGACCACCGAGAGAGAACCAGAGAGAGGATCAAAGAGAGAAGACAAAAGGGAAAAAAAAAAAAAAACAAAAAACAGACGGCCACGGCTTATCTGAATCTACGTAGGGTTTTTTCAACATTCGTGGATTACGACAACTTGTCTAAACAAGTTCTTTGGACCACAATGATTGCCCAATATCCACTCGAAGCGCAAAGCCTTTGTTTTTCCGAATTGTTTCGGACATCACCAGACTGCTTCTGGAATAAGTGCGACTCTACATTCTGTTATTTCTCGAGTACAAACATCAAGAAATACCCTACGTGTTCCCGACTACCAGAAGATTCTCCTACAAGAATTTATCGTGCATCAGCCTCTCCTCATACAACTCATTTGTTCCCGAAACTTGAAGAGCGGGCCACACGACTTTCCGTTGGTGCGACTTCCAGCAACTAGAATCAAGACTCGCCTACACCATAATCAAGATTTCAATTCGCCTATCTGTTCTTATGCGCTGCATACAAGAGCACACCTAGCTACTTGATAATTGTTTATATTCCCATTTATGATTCATAAAACGTAAATCAGATTAGTATTTTTATTAATATATATTACTATCTTTTTTATTCTATGTCCATTTATATTGTTTGTGTCTATTCTATTGTAAATAATAATTAATTTCACGAAGAGTTTAATTATCCTGCCTGAACTCTGTCACTCGTCCGAGCTGCGCACGGCCTTATTTTTTATTTATTTATTTTCATTTCATCTTATTTTATTTTCTTCTTCCTTTCTTGTCTCTACTAGCCTGGCCTATAGGTGGGTCATGACACGAAGGTTGGAAGAAAAATATCCTAGTGTGATAACCCTTTTAGTAATTGATTGAAGTGGGAAGAAGAGGGATCAGTCGCCGGTTGTCAGCTCTTAGGCAAAAAAGTTATATATATATATATATATATATATATATATATATATATATATATATATATGTATATATATATTTACATATATATATATGTATATTATATATTTTTTCTTTCTTTTTTGAGAGAGAGAGAGAGCATGTGATGTGCCAGGACGGGAAACAGAATGCCAGCCCACTTGAGGTTGCACCTCCGGATGGAAGTGAAGGTGATGAGTTTTGGAGGTAGGAAGGAAAGTGATTTTGTCTTACGTCCATCCTCCAGGACTAGAATGTGTAGGACCCATTGGCCCCGTAAACTTTTACATATCGCCAGCCTCATCAAGAAACTTCCGAAGCCGTTATTCCAACTTTTCGGGAAAAATATGTTGTATGAATGTATGTAACGTTACTCCTTGTGTAGTTTTAACCTACTCCGAGATTTGATATGGTGTTGACGCCACACGATGAAGAATTGATTTAGGCAAATACCCAGGAATTTCATTGAGGATAACGATATTTTCCTTAGTTCTAGAGATTATATATATATATATATATATATATATATATATATATATATATATATATATATATATACATATATTTATATATATACATATGTATATATATACATATATATATATATGTGTGTGTGTGTGTGTGTGTGTGTGTGTATGTGTATTCACCTCGGATCTGCTGCAGCCTCTTTTCGAGACAGCCAGACACCACCCTACGGCAGTGAGCTCAGAGCTCATTATTAGCAGATCTCTGGGTAGGTCTGAGACCACTCACACTCCACACACCGGGAATGCAAGGTCACAACTCCTTGACTAACGTCCCGTACCTACTCGCTGCTAGGTGAACAGGGGCTACACGTGAAAGGAGACAAACCCAACTTGTCTCCGCCCGGCCGGGGAATCGAACCCCGGTTCTCCGGCTTGTGAGGCCAGTGCCTTACCAATCCGCCACGGGGCCGTGTGTGCATGCCTGCGTGCGTGTGTGTGTGCGTGTGTGTGAATGGTGTTTATTATCTTGTATGTTGAAGGGAAATGCTGGCATATTTTTGCACTGTAATCCATTCCAAACAATTTTAAACTCTCTTCAGTCTATTCCAGATAGTTACTCCTGTTCTGAATAATCCATTTGCTGAGGCATTGCTCCCCATAACCCAGATAGACGTGCATAACTACAGCGTTATATACAACAAAACATAACGAAAGTGCTACATATTCTTCTTTACTGCCTTCTCCTCTTGTGCTCTCTCAGACCCCAGTAAGTATATCCCAGCACTTAGTACCAACACGTGTGCTCATCAACACTGCATTAGCAAAACTTTAGCGGTGCTTTTAGCGAACAATGCTAAGGTCGTCTTTATTAACCATTTCTAGCGGTTTTACTGTCTACAGTCTTGTGAACACTTTTATGAGCGAAGGTTGGTGGTCGAGTCTGAGCGGTGTAATTTTCGTATTTCTTTGCTCATAAGTAATTTGCATGCCATTCCAAAGTAGTAAAAGGAGTAGTTGTTGATGATAATTGATATAAATGACTGGTTCATTTGAAATGTTCATGTTTCAAGTTACAAGAAGGAGATTAATCTTTCTTGAACGAAGTGATTTGAAAATACGCGTAATGTATTGGAACGTCGAATCAACGGTTTCTTCCCCCCTCCCCCGCCAAACCGCACCTCCAACCTTCGTTCACCATACTCAACTTCCCTATCCTCCCATCGCCTTCTGCCCCCACCCATCCCTCCTCTCCCCTCTATTCCTCTTCCCCATTCAACCCCTTCACTCATAAATTAAAAGACTTGGTTTTTATTTGGCACCTTTCCCCTTCCTTGTACATTAGGCTGTAGTCGTTCCGGCCGAGTCTGGTTATTGTTGCTGCCCATTTTATGACGACTTGTAATTTAGACTGATTATCGAAGGAGTAGAGTAGAAAGGCTTACTGACTTGCCATGCTAAAGTGCCGAAGGGGGGGTGGGGGGAAAGGGAGGAGTTAGCACTTGAGAAAAGAAAGACGAGGGAAGAGAAAGTAAAATAAATTTAAAAGTTCTCACGATAAAGAGAGAGACAGGAGGAAGTGGAGGAGGAGAAAGTAAAAGAGAAGAATCGGGAAGTGAAAAAAGAGAAACTTATAAAGTTATCAGAATGGAGGGAAAGACAGGAGACAGTGGAGGAGACGGAGGTGGGCAACGAGTAGTTACGAAGGGAAAGAGAATAAACAATGAAGTATAGGAATTGTTGGAGTGACGGAGAAAAAGGAAAATGGTTGTGCCTTGGTGAGAAGGAAGAGGACGAAAAGTACTTTGTTCCACAGGTGAATAAAATCGCCTGACAACAAGCAGAACAAAAGACTACAGTATTGAATAGCGGGGAAGGGATTAACCTAGATCAACGGTTTCCAGCCTTTTCCGACCCAAAGGGAAGCCCCTGTAGTTAGGTCTGAGCAGTCCCGCACCCACCTAACTAGTGTCTTATTACTGGAAGGATAAAGGAAAGTGTGTGGATGTATCGCTCCACAGCACCCACCTATCATTGTTTTCAGCACCCCAGGCTGGGAAACGGCGATGTTATTGGTGGGGTGAAGGAATCCCTTAGCTGAATAAGATCGCCCGGCGACAATCGGGGCAACTGGAAGACTCCGGCTGATGTTATGGAAACTCTTGAAGGAAGACTGAGTGGAGGGGGAGAGGAGAAAGGAGAGAGGAGGGAGGAGAAGATTAGGGGAAAAGAGAAATATCAAAGGCTGGAAGTAAAAGGAAGAAGAAAGAGAAAATGAATAGGGAAATGATAGATGCTAGAATTGAAATGAGAAAAGGGGGAGAAAGGAAATGAAGGAGCGAAAAACGAGGAGAAAGGGGAATATATGAGGGGCTGGAAGTAAAATGAGATGAGCGAAGGATAAAGGAAGAGAAAAATGAAAAGAAAAGGAAGGACATTGGAGATTGGAAGTAAAATGAGTAGTGGAAAAAGAGAAAGAGGGAAATGAAGGGGGAAATGAAGCGAAAAAGAAAAATAGAAGAGGTTGGATGGAAGTCAAATGAGAAAAGGGGAGGAGAGAAGAAGAGTGAGATGAAGGAGAAAATGAAGAGAAGAGGAAAAATATTAGAAGTGTAGAAGAGTTCTCCCGGAAAATACGGAGAATAATGAGACTGATAAGGGAGAAAAAGCATTAAGGGGGAGAAGAGTACAATAATAAGATCGAGGAGGAGGAGGAGGAAGAGGAAGAGGAGGAGGAGGGTGAGGGGAAGGCCAAGAAAGGGTTTCTATTGCGCAGATTTCCAAGAAACAATCTGACTGTCGCTGACTGTCAGTCCTTCTGTCTGTCCGTCTGTCTGTCTGTCTCGCCAAGTCTTTGTCTTGGCATTAGACTTCGCTTTTTGCTGTTTACCTATGTCTTCGCCATTCCGAGTTTGTAAATAGTTTTTATATATTCCTTACCACTTTAATAGATGTATGTATGCATACGCGGAAGTATATGTAGGTTTCCGTGCTCGCTTGTATGCATGTATGTATACGTACTATCATAGTGCATATAAGTAATTATGTACATTAAACACAGAAAACGTACTGTACAAGTACGTCCATGTGAATATGTACATATGTAATGATGCATATGTTTATGTATATATGCATATATGTAAACGAATGCATGCATTTGGGCAGGTAAATACGTAGGTGTGTGTGTGTGTGTATGTATGTATGTATGTTCATCAAATATATATTCATGTATTATACACATTTAAGCATATATATACAAGTAATGTTAATATGGATGTATGTAAAGTATGTATGTATGCATGTATATTAAATATTCATGAATGTACCCTATGCATTCGTAGTTTGTTACCGTGCGTGTGCGTATGTGCGTGCGAACGTGTGTCTGTGTGTATGTGTGAGTGTGTGTGTATGTGTGTGTTTGTGTGTATGTGTGTGTGTGTGTGTCTGTGTCTGTCTACATGTGTATGTGCGCGCATGTACATGTGTGTATATTTGCACGCGCTAAGTTTTGTGTGTGCGTGTGTGTGCGTTCATACGTACTTGCATATGTGTTTATGAAATGTCTTTCCCTCGACAACAGGATGACTCGTCCCTCTCTCTCTCTCTCTCTCTCTCTCTCTCTCTCTCTCTCTCTCTCTCTCTCTCTCTCTCTCTCTCTCTCTTTCTCTCTCTCTATCTATCTGTCTATCTATCTATCTCTTTGTCTCTCTCTAGCCTCTCTCTGTGTCCCTCTCTCTCTCTCTCTCTCTCTCTCTCTCTCTCTCTCTCTCTCTCTCTCTCTCTCTCTCTCTCTCTCTCTCTCTCTCTCTCTCCTTTTCTCTCTCTCTCTCTCCTTTTCTCTCTCTCTCTCTCTCTCTCTCTCTATATATCTGTATATATATATATATATATATACAAATATACACATATATACATATATATACATCTTTATCTGTTTATATATATATATTTCTGTATATATATATATATATATATATCTTTCCCTCTCACCTCTCTCACCTCTCTCTCTCTCTCTCTCTCTCTCTCTCTCTCTCTCTCTCTCTCTCTCTATCTCTCTCTCTCTCTCTCTCTCTCCTTATCTATCTATCTATTTTTCTATCTCTATCTCTCTTTCTCATATCCCCTCTCTTTATCTCTCTGTGTCTTTCTCCCCCCTACTTCCCCAAAAAGATGAGTGTTCTCCCGGTATTTCGAATTGAAAACAAAGGAGGGACGGTACTAATATCTTAGCGTCCCTATTTGAGAGACCGATGAACAGCGGAAACTAAATCAATGTGTGGATCATAATGAAACGTAACGAGATACAGATAACATAATGTAGATAACCAGTTGCAGTCTGCGTGTGCCCGCTGTTCACCTCTTTATGTGGGCAACACTGAATCTCCTTCCTCCCGTGTGCCGCTCGCAGCTTCTATAATCTGTTGCTTACAGACATCCTCTTCGCCTGCTGTGCCTTTCGACCCATTCGTTTGGTGGCCTTCCGTCTTTTTTTACTCTCTCTTCTTCTTCTTCTTCTTCTTCTTCTTCTTCTTCCTCTTTTGTCTTCTTCTTTTTCATTTTTTTCTTTTTCTTCTTTTCTTCTTATTTGTTCTTCTTATTTTTCTTCTTCATCTTCTTCCTCTTCTTCTTATTATTTTTATCTTCTTCCTCTTCTTTTTCATTCATATTTTTCTTTTTGTTCTTTTTTCTTTTCTTTTTCTTCGTGCTCTGATTTGTTTTTCTTTTCTTTTTTTTTTTTTTACATAATTTCTCGTACTGTTCACCTATCTCCTCGACCAGTTTATTTATCTAATCATGATTTATTCTATATTATTCTATTTAATTTTTGTAACACCATACACTCTATCACAACATTCTCCCGATTCGTCTTCATTCGCACTCCACTCCGCTCTGCTTTCGAATCATAAGCTTCCTTTCCCCCTTGCCCTTGTGGCTGCTTCATATCGTATCTATGTACAAGTCCTATCTAAGATCATTTTCCATATCCTCATTCTCTTATTTCAAATTTTTGCAAGTTTCCGTAGGCATTCTATTAAGCCAACCCAAAACGTCACAGTTATATTGAATATTGTCATTCTCCAGTAAGTCTGCACTAGCTTTTGTTTGACTTAATGTAATCTAATTTTACTTTATTCTATTTTATTTTCTATTTGTGTTTGATTTTTTTTATATATAAAGTGGATATAATAAATAAACTTAGACTACTTATTTTTGTCCACGAACATGACTGGCGCTAATATTGATCCTTATGGAACTCCTCTCCTACCATAGAGTCCGCGGATTATTTATTGTTTTCATTTGCCTTCCTTCCAGGAACCTTGTTCATTCCTTTCAACGGGGCGCCTTTGATGCCACCCATGTGTCCTAATTTCCACAACAGTCTTTAGTGTGGCACTTTGTCAAAGGTCTTTTTGAAGTCCAAGTAAACGCAGTCCACCTATTCCTTCTGACAAATGTGTCTGCAAATTTCTTCAAGAATAGAGTGTTGGATACACAAGCTCTTCTTTGTGTGTCCTTGCCTCTCCATTATACAAGTAGCTCTACTTTGTTCTTTTCATTCTTCTTTATCTTTCCTATTTCTTTCTACTTTTTTCTTTTATTCCAAAACTGGACGCTAATTTCTTCGTGCTTTTTCAATACTTATCATCCTTTGTCCCAAACTGTTTGGCTTATATCATATTATATTATATTATATATTTGGCTTATATCATATTATATTATATTATATCATATTTCAACGCTCTGAAACACTACACATATGAACTCTCGTTCACGTGTTTCCATCCTTGTGTGCTCACTGCAGAATTACTTTCCTATCCACTGGGATGACGGTGCAGCCTGTGATTCCCCACCATGGTCTTGGATCACGTGTTGGACTAATCGATAGCTATCACCCTCCCCGGATGAGAGCTCGAAGCTCATATGTGGCTCGATATATGGGTAATGCAGTGATCTTATAAACACGCGCTCGCACACACACACACACACACACACACACACACACACACACACACACACACACACACACACACACACACACACACACACACACACACACACAAATCCTTGCCCACCAGTGCCGGCTCGCAGTGCAACGATGCTGATTTTTTCGGCTCTGGAAAAGACTCGAACACGGATAGGTGGATTAGCGGTCGAGAACGGTACCATTGCACCATCGAGCCCGTACCCTACCGCGTGAATGAGCGCAGTTAAACGGGACCCTCTGACCATAGGTCGGCGTTGCAGCGAAGCAGTTGTCATCCTTTGTCTCAGCGGCCTTGATTGTGTTAGCGTCGAGGGCTGCCATTGTCAGCGTGTCCGGGGACGCTGACCGTCGCCACAATCGGAGACTGATTGCTGTTGCCGTCCTTACATGACTGGGCTGATGAGGGCTGATTCGTTGTCCATTCATTATGATGAGGTTTGTACTTGGATTGGGGAGTGGGGAACTGTGGTTTAAAAAGAGTAGTTGTGATTGGTGAAGAAGTGGCAAGAAGATGAATTTCAGCTAGAGGAGTAGTATTAGTAGTAGTGGTAGTGGTACTTGTAGGTTTAACAGTAATAATGATAGTGGTATATGATTAATGGAAGGAATATAAATGCGCTTGTGTGTGTGTACTGTATGTGTGTGCGCGTATGTGGGTATGAGTGCGCGCGTGTATGTAAATGTGTGCATGCGTATGCGTGTACTGTATGTGCTTTTATGTGTGTTTGTGTGCGTGTGTGCATGTGTGTGTATGAGAGAGACAGAGAAATAGTTTATATGTGTGTATCTGTGTGTGTGT
>NC_134781.1:56065601-56078101 GCF_046742065.1 Oratosquilla oratoria | reverse complement strand
AGTTTCGTAAGAATGTAGGAAGAGAAGAAGGAAGAGGAGGACAAAGAGGAAGAAGAGGTGGTTGAAGAGGAAAAATAAAGAGTAGGAGGAAGAGGGCGAGGAGGAAGAGGATAAGGAGGAGAGGTAATAGAAGGAGGAGGAAGAGTAGGAGAATGTGGAAGAGAAGAAGAAAGAGGAGGAGGAAAGAGAGTAGGAGAATGTGGAGAGAAGGAAAAGAAGGAAGAGGAGGAGGAGTAGGAGAATGTGAAAGAGAAGAAGGAACAGGAGGAAGAGGAGGAGATGATGGACGAAGAGAAGGAGGAGGAGGGAGACAAAAGAGAGAAAAAATGGGGGAATAAAAAAAAAGTATTTTTCTTTCCTATCAGACACCAATCTGTCATTCTCTTATTTTTCTTCGTGAGAGAGAGCTCCGCTTCACTCTGTTCATTTCTATTTTTGTCTTTAAAACTTTTGTGAAATGGGCGATTTTTACCAAAACCTTCACGCTTTTATTATTACTATTATTATTATTATTATTTTTATTATTATTATTATTATTATTATTATTATTATTATCATTATTATTATTATTATTATTATTGTTATTATTATTATAATTATTGTTATTATTATTATTATTATTATTATTATTATTATTATCATTATTATTATTATTATTATTATTATTATTATTATTATTGTTATTATTATTATAATTATTGTTATTATTATTATTATTATTATTATTATTATTATTATTATTACTAGTATTTTTATTATTATTGCTATTATTATTATTACTATCATTACTATCTTTATTATTATCATTATTATTATTATTATTATTATTATTATTATTATTATTATTATTATTATTTATTTTGTTATTCTTCTTGATGTTGTTGTTATTATGTATATTTGCGGATTATGTTATCTTTTGGACAACACCCCGGTAATTTTCTTCATCCTGGAGGAACCTCTACGAGCTAAAGGGTCATTTCTGAGTTCGAGGAAAGTCCCCGTGAACCCGAAGAAGAAGAAGAAGAAGAAGAAGAAAAAATCCGAAGTCAGTCCTTGACGGCGCACAAGAAGACACGGCCGCGCTAATTGGGACTGACGCGGACAATGACGCAATAAGAGTGGACACAATGGGACATTGAATGGAGGAGAAGGAACAGAAAAAAAGAACGGTCACCGCCCGACGTGGAGACCCTCCTGAAGAAGGATGAGTGTGGAGAGGAAGGAGCCAAGTGGGACCGAGAAAGATATCCCTCCAGGATCCCGAAAGCGGAGGACCCAGGTGGTCCAAAGGGTCTTCGAGGGCGAGAGGGAGAATCTCTTCGAGGACGAGCCTTCGAGGGCGAGAGCGATATCGTCTTCGAGGACAAGCCTTCGAGAACGAGACTTCGAGGGCAAGAATGAGATCGTCTTCGAGGGCGCGAATGAGACCATCTTCCAGGACGAGCCTTCGAAGGCGAGAACGAGACCATCTTCGAGGACGAGCCTTCGAGGGTGAGAACGAGACTATCTTCGAGGACGAGAACAAGACTATCTACGAGGACGAGTACTCAAGGACAATCCTTCGAGGGCAAGAACGAAAATGTCTTCGAAGGCGAAGATGAGATTATCTTCGAAGGTGAAAACAAAACCGTCTTCGAGGACGAGCCTTCGAGGGCGAGAACGAAATCGTCTTCGATGGCGAGCTTTCCAGGGCGAAAACGAGATCGTCTACGACGACGAGAACGAGGCTGTCTCCGAGGATGAGCTTTCGAGGGCGAGAATGAGACCGTCTTCGAGGGCGACAAAGGGTTGAGGAATGGTGTGATGGGACGCCACCGTGCCAAAAGGGCGAAACGAGTACAAGAGTGATAAGGATAAAACTTTGGTTTAGTTCCAAGACTGACAGAAATAACCAGTTCAGTCATCCTTTTGAGGCCCAGTTGCTTTATTCCACACACACTATATATTTTTATTCTGGTTCCCGCCAGGCGATTTTATTCAGCATATAGGACCCATTCGTCCGTGAAGGATTGAAAGGGTGTGATGCGACGCGGGCGGAAGCCGGGAAAGACTTGAAGACGTGTTTATGCGAAGGCGGCTTCTTGCGTGAAGACTTCTTCCTGACAGACCAGAAGGAATGAGGTGCAGAGCATGCGAGGGTGAGGAGGAGAAGGGGGAGGTAGGTAGGGTTGTTTATGCAAATGCATGAAGGGTTCAGAGAGAGAGAGAGAGAAGATACGAGAGAAATGGAGCGCAAAAGCAATCGCGAAGAAACAGGCGTCGGTATCGCTCAGAAGGAGGGAATCGCTGAAATATGACACCGGGGGAAGGGGAGGGGAGGAGAGGAAGAGTCAGTCAGAGATGGGGCAGCGGGGAAGAGGGATAGGATGAACTCGGAGAGAGCCTAAGGGTTTTCAGCCGTTGCTTGAGATCCAAAGAGGTTTGGAAAGATTGATGCTGGGGAGGGTGTTTCTACTTTATAAAGAGGACTCAGAGAGTTTAAGCACACAAACATGTTTGTGTATATGTATATACAGTGTATATATATATATATATATATATATATATATGTATACATATATATATGTATATATATATATATATATATATATATATATATATATATAGTATTGTAAGAAGGAGTGATAAACGAGTGGAAAAGGTGACAAGGAAACCCAGGTTGAACCAGGAATATTAATATTCCTGGTTCAACCTAACCTGGGTTTCCTCACCACCTTTTCCAAATATATATATATATATATACTGTATATATATATATATATATATATATATATATGTATATATATGTATATATATACATACATACACATGTATGTATCAGCTATACATACATATATATGAGTGGCAGGGTGGCAAGTTTTTTTTTTTTTTTTTTTTTTTTTATATAATCCAAACCATTTTGGACGAACATAGCAGGGAACGCAGATAGGCTTACAAAATATTTGTCCCCAATAAATGAACGAATGAACGAAGTAATGAAAGAATGAACACGTGAAGAGACAAAGGTGACAGAGGCACTGATGTAGGCAGAGAGAGAGAAAGAGAGAGAGAGGGAGCGAGTGAGGACGAGAGAGAGGGGGGCGAAAGAGAAAGATAGGGAGAGAAAGAGAGATAGGGAACGAGAGAGAGAGATGGGGGACAAGAGAGAAAGGTAAGCGGAGAGAAAGAGAGATGGGGAAAGAGAGAGAGAGAGAGAGATGGAGATAGGGAGAGAGAAAGAGAGAGGGAAAGAGAAAGAGAGAGAGAGCCGGAGAGAGAAAGAGTTAGGGAAACGGAGAGAGAGATGGAGATAGAGAGAGACAGGGAAAGGAAAAGGAGAGGAAGGGAGAGAGAGAGAGAGAGAGAGAACGAGTAGGTAAACCTTAAGTGATCTCTGGAGCTGCAAATGGATCAGCGGGAACCACAACCTGGAGGTGAGGAATGTTTGTGGTTGAGTACTTTACGAAAAAGTGGTGATATTGTTTCGAGTGGATTGAGTGGATTATCACGGAGGTGTGAGGGTGGGTGGGGATGGGGGTGGGGATGGGTGTTGGATGCTGGCCAGTCACCAGCGATTCTATCCTCATGGTGTGGGATGGTCAAGGAGGAGATCGACCTTGTAGAGCTCGAGTGCAGTGGAGAGAGAAGAGAGAAAGAGAGAGAGAGAGAGAGAGAGAGAGAGGAAAAGAGAAAGAGAGAGAGAGAGAGAAAGCACCAATGCATGCTTCTTCCCCCCTTTTTTCATCTTTTTTTTTTCTTTAATCTGATCACTCTTGCAATTCACTTGCTAACGTCTTTTATCACATTGTCTCTGTCTCCCCCTCGTTCATCACCGCTTTCTCTTTGATCTCCTGTCTGTGTTCTCTTCCCTCCGTTGCTCGGGACAACAGATTTAAACAGACCGTTGATCCCTCCTCAGTGCGTTTCTTTAAGGGTGGAAAAACAGACAAAGGAATCAAAAAGGAGAAAAAGAAAGACAGGTTAGGAAAAAAATGGATGAAACGTTCAAAATCGCAGAGCTGTGAACGGAGAGATGTGTCAAGTGTTCTAAAAGGAATTGTCTGCCTGTCTGTCTGTCTGTCTATCTGTCTGTCTGTCTGTCTCTATATCCATCTTTGTCTGTCTGTCTGTCTGTCTCTATATTTGTGTCTCTGTCTCTATATCTGTCTCTGCCTGCCTGTCTCTGTATCTGTCTCTTTATTCGTCTCTGCCTGTCTGTTTGTCCTCTCTATATCTGCCTCTGTATCTGTCTCTATATCCGTCTTTGTCTGTCTGTCTCTATACCTGTCTATCTGTCTATAAATGTCTCTGCTTGTCTGTCTGTATCTCATTGTCTATCTGTCTCTGTATCCGTCTCTGTTTGTCTGTCTCTATATCCGTCTCTGCCTGTCTGTCTGGCTCTACATCTGTCTGTCTATCTCTTTCTATATCCGTCTCTGCCTGTCTGTCTCTATATCTGTCTATCTGTCTATCTGCCTCTATATCCGTCTCTGTCTCTATATCCGTGTCTGCCTGTCTTTCTGTCTCGATATCCGTCTCTGTCTGTCTGCCTCAACATCCGTCGGAATCTGTTCGTCTATCTGTCTGTCTCGTCTTTTTATCCGTCTGTGCCTGTGCCTATCTGTCTGTCTGTCACTTTCATTAGCACTGTCTTTTTTTTTTTTTTTTTTTTTTTTTTTTTTTTTTTTTTCGTCCGGGACAGTCTCACCAGAGAACGGGGGTTGGGGGGTGGCACAGGAGGGGCACAGGGGGGCACAGGGGGGCACAGGGGGGGCACAGGGAGGTTTGGGGTTTCGAGAAGAAAAAGTACTTTGTCTCCTAAGATTCTAATCTCCAATTTTCGATTTTATACTCATTAAACCGGTTGATGTCTGCTGCTGAAAACTACTTGTGACGCGCTTCGAACCTGGACTCTCGCTCTTTTTATTTCTCTCTTTCTCTCTCTTGCTCTTTTTATTTCTCTTTCTCTCTCCTTCTCGCTCTTTCTATATCTGTCTCTCTCGTCCTCGTTCTTTTCATTTCTCTTTTTCTCTCTCTCGCTCTTTTTATTTCTCTTTTTCTCTCTCTCTTTCTCCACTCTCTCTCTCTCTCTCTCTCTCTCTCTCTCTCTCTCTCTCTCTCTCTCTCTCTCTCTCTCTCTCTCTCTCTCTCTCTCTCTCTCTCTCTCTCTCCACTCTTTCTCTCTCTCTCTCTCTCTCTTTCTCTCTCTCTTTCTCCCTATCTCTCTTTCTCTCTCTCTCTCTCTCTTCCTCTCTTTCTCTCTCTTTTCTTCTTCCTCACCTCATCCACCTTTCCAGCATTGATTCATATTTGTTCTTTTTCATTTATTCATTTATTTATTCATTCATTCATTCATCCAATCGTCAAGTCATTCAATCTCTCATCCGTCTATCTTTTGATTCATTCTTCCTTTCATTTATTCTTTCAACTCTTTATTCATTCATCCTTCTTCTTTCCTACCTTCCTCCCTTCCTTCCCTCCTTCCATCATACTTTACCTCCTTTCTTCCATATGTCCTCCCTTCCTTCCTTCCTTCCTTCCTTCCTCCATTCATACCTTCCTTCTTTCCTTCCTTCTTACCTTCCTTCATTCCTTCATACACTCCTTTCATCTTTCCTTCCTTTCTTCCTGCTTTCCTTCTTTCCTTCCTTCTTTCCTTCCTTCCTCCTTTCCTTCCTTCCTTTCTTCTTTCCTTCCTTCCTTCCTTTTACTCCCTTGCTTCCTTCTTTCCTTCCTTACTCCCTCTCTCCCTTCTTTCCTTCATTCTTTCCTTCCTTCCTCCCTCCTTTCCAACCTTCCTTCTCTTCTTTCTTTCATTTCTTCCTTCCTTCCTTACTTTTGTCTTTCCTTCCTTCCTTCCTTCCATCCTTCCTTCCTTACTTTTTTCCTTCTTTCCTTCCATCCATCCTTTCTTTTATTTTTATTTCTTTCCCCCTTATTCCTTTCCATCCTTGCTATCCTTTACTTAATCATTCAACCTTCCCTCCCCTAACTTACCCTCCTGTTCCTTTCCTTCCCTAAAGACAAAATGACTCTCCCTCTCTTCCATCCGCTCCCTCCTCCTCCTCCTCCTCCTCCTCCTCCTCCTCCTCCTCCTCCTTCTCCTCCTCCACCTGCCCTCCTGTTGGCCTTTGTGACTTTTTGTCCTTTCTACCCTTTGTCTGCCCCCCTCCGTCTCCTCTCTCTCTCTCTCTCTCTCTCTCTCTCTCTCTCTCTCTCTCTCTCTCTCTCTCTCTCTCTCTCTCTCTCTCTCTCTCTCTCTCTCTCTCTCTCTCTCTCTCTCTTGCTCTCTCTCTCCCGATTACTCTTACGGTACCTGTTCTTTATCACCGAGTCCCAAGTGACCTTTTCGTTACTGTCGCACTTTATATAATTCATTATGTCGAACACCAGAAGATTTTATTCAGTTTGAAAGCCCAACTCTGGCCTCGATGGGGTCTCGGTCGGCTGCCACGTTCATTCCGGGGTCCTCGGGGTCTTCGGCTGAAGAAGGTTGTAAAAGGTCACCACAGAGACCTTTGACCTCGATTGCCATCATTCTTTGACCTTTCTTAGCCTTTGCCATTATGTGCAAGGCCTTCGTAGCGTTGGCTCCCCCAGTTGCCATGTTTTCAATTTCGTTGCCAATTTGTACTTTCCCCCTCCTCCCTCCCTCCCGTCCCCTCCTCCCTCCCTCTTTGCCATCTCGTGCCATACTTGCCATTCTCTTCTCTTTGTTGTTGTCAACCCTTAGTAGTTCATAATGATTTCAAGAACTTTGTCTTCTCTCTATTTCTCTCTTTGTCGCAGCTCTCTTTGTGACAGCTCTCTTTGTTACAGTTCTCTTTTGCTACTACTCTTCCATTCTCTTTATCCTTTCGAGCACTTGGCTCGACGTGTGTGTGTGTGTTTGTGTTTATTATGTCTGCCGCCATGAGATTTTATTCAGGAGGGGGAGGGGGCTGGGGGAGGGAACTCGGACCCTAAGGCGGCTTCCTCACATCCCCTCAGTTGAATAAGATATTCTGTCCTTAGACAGAATAAAATGAGGAAAGTATGCCACAATGCTAATGGGATGAGGTGTGATATTTCTACACCCCGTCCTCAACCTCCGCACCCTTACCCTAAGTGCAAGGAGAGCTCTTCAGAAGTCGTCTAGTGACGGACAGAACCAAAATTGTAAGATCCGTCACTGTGTTCCTTCTCGTCCTTCCTTCCTTCCTCCTTCCTTACTTCCTTCCTTCCTTCCTTTCTTCCTCCTATACTTCTTTCCATACTTTCTTCTATATTTCCATTGTTCCTTCCTTACATTCCTCCTTCCTTCCTTCCTTCCTTCCTTCTTTCCTTACTTTCTTACTTCCTCCTATATTTCTTTCCATACTTTCTTCTAAACTTCATTGTTCCTTCCTTACTTCCTTTCTTCCTTCCTTCCTTCCTTTTAATCTTCTTTCTTTCCTGGCTTTTATCCTTTCTTCCTTACTTTCTTCTTCCTTACTTTCCTTCCCTCCTTCTTTTCTTCCTTCCTACCTTCCTTCCCTCATTCCTCCCCTCTCTCCCTCCCTCCCTCCCTCCTCTCCTCCCTCACTCATCTTCACTACATTCCCGCTTCGTCCTCCCCCTTTCTTCTTCCTCCTCCTCTTCATCCTCCTCTTATTCCTCCTCTTCTTCCTCCTCCTCTTGTTCTGCTTACTCTTCGCTTTCCTCTTTCTCCTTGCCCACCTCGCTTTAATTCTTCTTCGCTCTCTGTCCCCTTCTTTTTCTCTTTCTCATCCTCTTATCTCGTATTTTTCTCTACTCTTTTTCTCATATCTTCTTCCTCTTTCTCCTTCTCCACCTCCCCTTAATTATTCTACGCTCTCTGTGACTTTTATTCTCTTTCTCATCCTCTTATCTTTCATTTTTCTTTTCACTTTTTTCTCAACATCTTCATTCTCCACCCCATTATCCTCCTCCTCCTACTCCTCCTCCTCTTCTTTCTCTTGCTCCTTGCTCTCCATTCCCTCCTCCACCCTTCCTCCTCCTCCTTCTCCTCCTCCTCCTCCTCCTCCCCCTCCTCCTCCTCCTCCTCCTCCTCTTCCTACTCCTCACCCTCTTCTTTCTCTTGCACCTTCCTCACATTGCATCCCCCCCACCCTTCCTACTCCACCTCCTATTCTACTCCTCTTTCTCCTCCTCCTCCTCTTCCTCCTCCTCCTCCTCCTCTTCCTCTTCCTCTTCCTCTTCCTCCTCCTTCCCCTCCCCCCTTCTTTCTCTAGCTCCTTGCTCTCCAATGCCTCCTCCACCCTTCCTACTCCACCTCCTCCTGTCCTCCTCCTCTTCCTCTTCCTTATCCCCCTTTTCTTTTCTTACCCCACCTCCTACTCTCCTCCTCTTCCTCCTCCTCCTCCTTCTCCTCCTCCTCTTTCTCTCGCTCCTTGCTCTCCACTGCCTCCTCCACCCTTTCTATCCCATCTCCTACTCTCCTCCTCTTCCTCCTCCTCCTTTTCCTCCTCCTCTTCCTCCTCCTCTTCCTCCTCCTCTTCTTTCTCTTGCTCATTGCTCTCCACCGCCTCCTCCACCTTTCTTACATCACCTCCTACTCTCTTCCTCTTCCTCCTCCTCCCCTCCTCCCCTCCTCCTCCACCTCCTCCTCCTCTTTCTCTCGCTCCTTGCTCTCCACTGCCTCTTCTACCCTTCCCACTCCATCTCCTACTCTCCTCCTCTTCCTTTTCCTCCTCCTCCTTCTCCTCCTTTTTCTCCTTTTCCTCCTCCTCTTCCTCCTCCTCTTCTTTTTCTTTCTCCTTGCAGTCCACCATCTCCTCCACCTTTTTTACACCACCTACTTTCCTCATCATCATCTTCTTCCTCCTCCTCCTCCTCCTCCTCCTCCTCCTCCTCCTCCTCCTCTTTTTTTCTCTTGCTCCTTGCCCTACACCGCCTCCGTCTCCCTTCCTACTTTCCTCCTCCTCCTCCCCTCCCCCTCTTCTTTCTCTTGCTCCTTGCTTTCCACCACCTCTTCCTCTCTTCCTACTCGACCTCCTACTCTCCTCTTCCTCTTCATTCTTTGGCTCCTTGCTCTTCACCGCCTCCTCCACCCTTTCTATTCCTCCTCCTCCTCCTCCTCATCATCATCATCATCATCACCATTATCGTGAACTTATCTTCCTTTTTTTCTCGTCTTTCTCTTCCCCATATTTCTTCTACTCCTTATTCTCCTTCACCGCCCCCTCTACCCTTCCTCCTCCTCCTCCTCTTCCTCTTATTCTTCCTCTTCCTCCTCTCTCTCCACTTCTCCTTCCTCTTTTGTCCCTCGCTCTTCTTCATGAACTCTTCTACCCTTACTGCTCTTCTTCCTCTAACTCCTCCTTTTCCCACTCGTCTTACTTCTCCCCTTCCTCCTCCCCTCCATCTCCTCTACCTCTTCCTCCTCCTCCTCCTCCTCCTTCTCTCTTCTTCCTCCTCCTCCTCCTCCTCCTCCTCCTCCTCTTTCTTCGTTCCCCCTTTCGCGTTCCCCTCTTTGTGCCCACGTGATTAACTTTCATCCATTTCCATCTTTATTCATTCTCCCTCTCTTCCTCCTTATTGTGTCTCGCGTTTATTCCAAATACGCACCATTTCCTTTCGTCATTTTACTGCCGACGTTGTTGTTGTTGTTGTCGTCGTCTCCTCTTTTCCTCTTCTCTTTCTTCCCTTTCTTTCTTCCTCTTTTCCTCTTCCCTTTCTTCCCTTCCTTCTTCTAATCATTTCGTTTGTGTTCCTCCTTTTTTCGACCGTTTTCTTTTATCATGTATTGTCCTTTCCTCTCACCTCTCGTTTTTTATTTATTTTTCTTAAGTTCTTTTTCTTACTTTTTAGTTTACTTTCCTTTTTTCTTATCCTCGCTTTTCCTTGCCCGTTTATTCATTCTTTTCTTTCTTTCCCTCCGTTTTTTGTCATTCCCTTTTTTCTCGCCTTTTATTTTTTTCTTGTCTTTTCTTTTCTCTTCTTTTATTTTCTCTTTTTTCTGTGTTTTTTCTCTTTTCTTTTCTCTTTTCTTTTCTCTTTTTTATCTGTTTTTCTCTTCTTTTCTTTTCTCTTTTTTATTTTCTTATTTTCTCTTCTTTTCTTTTATTTTATTTTATCTTATTTTCCCCTTCTTCGTTTTCGTCTCTTGTCTTTCTCCCTCTGGCGGCGATTGCCTGAAGCTTCTCCTGTTGCTGCTACGGGGAGGGGGGGGACTGTCTTCGGCAAATCCCTTCGTATGAGCTCGTAAACTTATTAATCGACGGGTGGAGGGGATTACAAGAAGGAGCAGAGGAAAGGGGGGGAAGTGAGGGTGGGAGTTAGAGAGGGAGGGGAGGGAGGAGAAGGGGAACGAGGTGTGAGAGGAGGGAAGAGAAGGGAAGGGGAAGGAAGAGGATAAGAAAGGCTGGGAATGGAATGAGAAGGAAATAGAATGAGATGGGACAAGAGGACAGTGAGAGTAGAGGAAAAACACGGGAAGAGAGGACAGGTGGATTGGGAGAGAGTATTATGAGAGGGGAGAGAGTGGGGGGGTAGGACTAGGGCAGGAAGCGGGGTCACATACGAAGAAATTGGGGGAGGGGAGGGGGAGGGGGGTTAGTAGACGGGGGGGGGGTGGAGAAGGGAACCAAGTACTGGAATCAAGTGGGAAGGAAGAGAGAGATTGGGGAGAGAGGAAGGGAAGAGGAAGGTATGAGAGATGAGGAGAGAAGGAATGGGGATGTGGGAGGGAGGGAGGGGACGAGGGAGAAAGGAGGGAAAGGGGGAGGAGGGAGAAAGGAGGGAAGAGGGAGGAGGGACAACGGAGGGAGGGAGAGGAGAGGAGGGAATGGGGAGAAGGAAGGGAATGAAGAGGGAGGGAGAGGGAAATGTGAAGAGGAGGAAGGAGAGAAGAATCAGGAGAGTTGTAATGATTGTGGGAGAAGAGGAATAGAGGAGATATAAAGTAAACCCTTTGCCGACGACGGGTCCCTTCCCCATAAGCTGAACAGAATCGTCTGGTGTTAGCTAGAATGAAATCCTTCGTTGAGACCTTATTTGGTCTTGCCCATACAAAGGGTTTGCCCTTTGTAAGGGCAGCGATGAATCACTAAGGTCCAGGGAAGAGTCCGCAAGATGATAAAAAAAGATCTTTGCATCAGCGATGTTTAGTATACACGCAAGTGAAGGATATATGGGTCTGTTGGGGGAAGAATCAGTTTTTGCTTCCCTCCCCCCCCCTCCTGGGGGATGACGGGGGGACGGGAGGGTGGAGTGAGTTCTCGTATATCTTTCATAGATGTACAATTGGCTTTGGAAGGGAAAAAATAGATAGAGAGAGAGAGACAGAGAGAGAGAGAGAGAGAGAGAATGTCAGTGTTTTGGGAGAAATAGTTCGCCCATACTACGATACAAGGCATTTATATTTCGTGATAGAAAATGAATGCGCGCGCGAGAGAGAGAGAGAGAGAGAGAGGGAGAGAGAGAGAGAGAGAGAGTGATGTCAGAGTTTTTGGGAAATAGTTCGCCCATACTGCAACACAGAGCATTTATATTCCTTGATAGAAAATAAATGTGTGTGTGTGTGTGTGTGTGTGTGTGTGAGAGAGAGAGAGAGAGAGAGACAGAGAGAGATGTCAGTGTTTTGGGAAATAGTTCACCCATATTGCAATGCAAGGCATTTACATTTGCTGGTAGAAAAGGAATGAAAAATTAAATGCAATAATGATAATAAAATTAATATATGTACAAGCCGCGGGCTTCGCCCTCTCCGGCTTCGCCGGGGGCTTGGCTGCGCAAACAGCGGCCTACGGCCGCAGCTTTCCGCGCTCTAATCCCTCGTTTTCCCCTTCGGCCTCGGCCTCGGGGCGGAACCCCAACACGGGATCCCCAGCACGAAGAAGAACGCGAAGAAGAACGCGAGGAAGAAGAACGCGAAGAAGAACACGAAGTAGAATGCGAAGAAGAACGCGAGGAAGAAGAACGCGAAGAAGAAGAAGAAGAATGTGAAGAAGAATGCGAAGAAGAACGCGAAGAAGAACGCGAGGAAGAAGAAGAAGAAGAAGAAGAAGAACGCGAAGAAGAAGAAGAAGAACGCGAAGAAGAAGAAGAAGAAGAAGAAGAACGCGAAGAAGAAGAAGAGGAACGCGAAGAAGAAGAAGAAGAAGAAGAAGAAGAAGAAGAAGAAGAAGAATACCACCTGACCCCGACTTACCCAAGCGCTTTTTCAAGAATATTTTTAGGGCAAAGTGTCACCGTAATACCACCTGTCCCCGACTTCCACAGCGTTTTTTAGAAGAATATTTTTATTTAGACTTATATATATATATATATATATATATATATATATATATATATATATATATATATATATATATATATAAAGGCCCTTTCCCTACTTATCAGGGACGATAGTCTGCAGTTATCACTGCAAACCTACATAAGTCTCAGTTTAGACCTGTTCACACTAGCGGTTTGAACCGCACGGAAACCGCAGTGGTACTACACAGTCAAGGAAAAAATGCACGGTTGAGCGTGAAAGCCTCCATTGACTTGTATTGTAATGGAACCGCTGCGGTTCA
>NC_134781.1:56050601-56058101 GCF_046742065.1 Oratosquilla oratoria | reverse complement strand
GTGTGTGTTTTTGTACACGCGCCTGTTTGTGTATGTGGGAGAAAGAGAAAGAGAAGAAAGGCGAATCTATTGGAAGAAGGGGACAAGCTGGAGCGTGTTCTCTCTCTCTCTCCCACCCCCCCTTTGGGATTTTATTTCAATTTGCATATTTTCCTTGTCTCCGGCGGACATTCTCTTTGTTTCTCCAAGATTGCGTCTCTAGCTAATACGTTTATTTTGTTTCTCTTTGCATGCCCGAGACTCCTGAAGTATTCGCTAAAGATCGGAAATGATTTTCCGTTTTCACCAGTACTCGAATGCACCACCCGTAGTCAAAACTCCCCCCCCCAAAAAAAAAAAAAATCTTTCCTACAATATTTTCTTATGTTAAAAGAACAATTTTACCACGTATTTTAACAGTGTGCTTCTGTATGCTACTGTCTTTTGTCTCTCCCTTTTCCTGTACCTCCATTAGGGACACTCCTCCTCACTTCCTCTCTTTCTTTATAGCTTACTTTACGATTGTGATTAAAAGACTCACTCCTGGGTTCCAAAATTAATTGCTCACCATACGCATAGGAATGAACTGTATTAGGATTTGGTCGCGGACCGCCTGGTATGCTGCATGAGTGATAAATGGATGTGTAGAATGGGTGATAAAAGATGGGAATAGAGAGGTAATGGGTTAATGGGGTTGTGAAAGTAGATTGAATAAGGTAATGGAGTGACGAGAACGACGATGTAATGAAAAAAGGAAGGAGGGCAGGAAGTAATTAAAAGTGAAATAAAATGGGCAACACTCGGTAGAATATTTATCAAAATCAATGGCATTCGTAGCTAAAAAAAAAAAAAAATCACCCCTTTTTTTAAACCAGTTCTATGAATTTCAGCGTCTTTCATTTTTTTATCTATTTATTTTCTTTTCTTTTCTTTTCTTCTCTTTCTTTGATGTTTTGCCGTGCCCACACGCTCACTGAACAAACTTTTGATTTCCTCAGAATTCCCCAATGACTCACTTGTCTATGAAGCTACGGCTGATAACATCGGACTGTCTGGAACATTAATGAATATTCCTTTCTTCTCCTCCTCCTTCATCTTCTCCTCCTTCTTCCTCTTCTATTTCTGCCTCTTCTTTTTCTTCTTCTTCTTCTTCTGCTGTCGCTCCTCCTCCTCCTCCTCTTCCTCCTCCTCCTCCTCCTTCTTCATCTTCTTTTTCTTCCTCTTCTGTTTCTGCCTCTTCTTCTGCTGCTGCTGCTTCTGCTTCTTATGCTTCTTCTGTTCCTGGTTCTTCTTCGTTTCTTCTATTTCTTCTACATCTGCTACTTCTTTTATTCTTCTTCTGTTGCTGCTTCTTCTGTTTCTGAATCTTCTGTTTCTGCTTCTGTTTTTGCTTCTGCTTCTGTTTTTTTTTTCTGTTTCTTCTTCTTCCCCTTCCTTTTCTGAGAATGATAACAGAGTCCATCAAAACCACCAACAAAAAAACATACACACACACTGAAAGGTCCCTCAACCCTGTTCCCCTATCTCAATATATCATACAAACACAACCAGCAAAAATAGATAATAGATAAAATCACACCAACAACATACTTCTCAAACATCTACAACAAACCACCTGTATCACACAATACGTCCACATTTAGATCACAAAACGAGAGCGCTTGAAGACGAATCATTAGACGCCCATCTCCATCAAACCCCTCCAAACATTCGTCCCCACAGAAAAGTCCCTCCCAAGAGAAACAAGAACCTCTACATTCAGGTCACCACCCAGCACTATGAGAATACCAACACAGAATAGGCCTGGCCACGGAAATGAACTATCACAGATGCAACCATCACACTGAAGACACTCAACACCTCATCTTACACTGACTCGTCTGAATCATTCCCGAACATTATCTTTCTTGGCTGACTTATGGGTCAATCCGGTGGCTGTTGCCGGATAATTTGGGGCCGTGGGTCTCCTACAAGAGAAATCTGAGGCAAAGGATTCACACACATACACACGCATACACACACATCACACACACACACACACACACACACACACACACACACACACACACACACACACACACACACACACACACACACACACACACACACACACACACACACACACACACACACACACACACACACACACACACACAAATTATACAATAGAAGTGCTCCTATGGTGGGGATAAGAATGCCGCCATCATGTCCCTGTGTATGTCGTAAAAGGGACTAAATGGAACAGGATGAGGGGACTGGGTATTCTCTTCCATTATATTTCTTCCGCTAAATCTTTGACTCGGCCACCCTTCCATCCGGGGGAAAAAGCCATTGGCATAAGATAGAGGTGAATGTAGAATAAGAATTGGTGAGGAGCGTACGCCAGGAGGCGCTGAATAGCTACTGCCAAAGCCGTCACTTTTGCCCTAGTATTCACTTTGGAGACTGTTGAGGCAGGTAACAAACAGCCACTGCTGGGCATTGGAGAGAAGTGCGGGATTCGAACCCACAAATACAATAAGCGAAGGCGAAACCAGCATTCTTCCGACTTTGAACAAGAGAAAGATGAATAACGACAGAGAGATGAAGAGAGACGGAGAAAGAGTTGGAGAAAATAAAAAAAGGAAAAGAAAAAGAGAAGAGAGAGAGAAAGAGAGAGAGAGAGAGAGAGGGGCCGAGACAGAGAGCGCTCTCTAACAGGTGTATACAGTTGAGTACTCTTTATAGTTCATTTCGTTCCCCCACGGAGCTGCTTCCAGCTGCTCACTGCTCATGCGAGCTTCCCCGAGTTGCAATCTACCAATAGTGTTGGAAGGAGAAGAGAGGAGGGGAGGAAGTCTCCGGACCCCGGGGGAGGGGGCGGGGGGGGGATGTCCGGCCGCCAGCTGCCGTCAGTTATCGTACCTCTGGAAGCGCATTTGCGGCCTGAAATCATTCAATAAATTTAACAGATTCGTTTAATGCCGGTTCTGGTTTTATTGCCGCCCGGTGCGCCGCAGGGCCCGTTTCTCTCAAGTCTACCACGTACAGTAGTCCCGACGAGTCAGTCGAGAGAGACCGGACAGATTTGACCTACAGAAACGATAGGATTTTTTTTTTTTTTTCATTTTCTTTTCTACTTTTTATTTCATTCAATGGTGAGTTCATATGAGTGACAGCATTTGATCAATTTCTCTATTCGCTTATTTTATTCATTTATATATTTTATTTGTTTATTTCTTAATCTATGTATTTCTTTATATTATACATATATTTACTTGTTTATCTATTTACTTATTCATTCATTTATAGCGTGAACAGTAGACGCCCAAATCCATACCAGGTTGTTAACCAAACTGGCCTATGGTTAGCGCAGAGCAGGACCAACGATTCCCATTGCAGTGTCGAACCTAGGACCCTGGTCTTGGTAGTCCATCACTCTATAATTTGTGTGTGTGTGTCTGTGTGCGTGTGTGTGTGTGTGTGTGTATGTGTGTGTGTGTATGTGTGCGTGTGTCTGTGTGTGTGTGTGTGTGTGTGTGTGTGTGTGTGTGTGTGTGTGTGTGTGTGTGTGTGTGTGTGTGTGTGTGTGTGTGTGTGTGTGTATGTGTGTGTGTGGTCTCGGAAAACGACGTAGACTTAATTACAAAGGCCCTAAGGCCAGTTTCCCTCGTTACAAGAGCAACTGATGGGCTCACCTTGGTGTCCTCATTACGGGGATTTCGTTCAGGAGATTTGTGCAACAACCTCAACCTGTCATCACTGTTGGAGGAGACAGAGATAGGCCTATGTGCGTGTGTGTGTATGTGTGTGTGTGTGTGTGTGTGTGTGTGTGTGTGTGTGTGTGTGTGTGTGTGTGTGTGTGTGTGTGTGTGTGTGTGTGTGTGTGTGTGTGTGAAAGAGAGAGAGAGAGAGAGAGAGAGAGAGAGAGAGAGAGAGAGAGAGAGAGAGAGAGAGAAAGCAGAGGGAGAGAAATGACAGGAAGAAAAGAAAAAAGAAAAAAGAGAAAGGAAAAGTGAAAGCAGAAGAGAATGAAAGAGAGATAGAGAGGGTGGAGTGAGAGGAGAAGGGGAAAAGGAGAGAAAGTGGGAGAGAGGACGGGAAAAAGGAAAAAATATATAATAGGTGGGGGCAAAGAAAATAAAATGCAAATATAGTATTGATGGTTAATTTACATAAAGGTTTAAAAGGTTGATGTCTTGTTCGCTAACGAGATTACACTTTTACGAGACGACGAGACGGAAGGGGAAAGGAGACGAGAGGGGAGTGGAGACGGGAGGGAAGAGGGGAGAGGAAGTTGATGGGAGAGGAGACAGAAGCCCAGATAAAGAGATAAAAGAGTCACAGAGAGGGAGAGTGGACTTCGTTGGTTATATATAGATATATATATATATATATATATATCTATATATGTATACATATATATATATATATATATATATATATGTATATATATATATATGTATATATATGTATATATATATATGTATGTATATATATGTATGTAATATATATATATATATATATATATATAATTATATATATATATATATATATATATATTGAATCATAGTTGACAAATTTGGGTAAATTTGGCGTAGGAAAACTCAGAATGACGGCGGGGATACGTTTCGGTTGTATGCCTTCCTCAGAGAGAATGACAAACGTGCATACATCTCGCCTTATGTACAAGAACTCCGGGGATTCTGTTTCGCTGGTTGTCGTGGGGGGTTATTGCTCATCGTGACAAGAAGACATAATCCCACGATGAGCAATAATCCCCCATGACAACCAGCGAGACAGAATTCCCGGAGCTCTTGTATATAAGGCGAGATGCATGTACGTTTGTCATTCTCTCTGAGGAAGGCCTACAGCCGAAACGTGAGGGAATAAAGTACCCCCGCCGTCATTCTGAATTTTCCTACGCCAAATTTACTCATATATATATATATATATATATATATATATATATATATATATATATATATATATATATATATATATATATATATTACACATATATATACACTATATATATATATATATATATATATATTTGTATATATATATATATATATATATATATATATATATACTGTATATATATTTGTATATATACATATGTATATATATATATATATAGTGTATATATATATATATATTTGTATATATATACATATATACACATATACATATATATATATACATATATATAAATATATATATATATATATATATATATATATATATATATAAGGTTAAAAAAGGTAGTCGATTCATGAATCGGATCCCATTTTTTTCTCTCTTTTCTTTTTTTCTTTTCTTTTTTCCCAAAATGAAGCATTCTAAATTCTTGTGCATTTGTTGTGTCATCTCAGATCATTCGTTCAGCACAACCTGAACACCGCATATGAACAACGATTAATAATAATAATAATAACGATGCTAATAATAATCATTATTACAGTAATACCAGTTCTAGTAAAAATTATAGTGATACTGATTATAATAATGATAAAAGTAATCAAAACGATAATGAAAAGTATAATAGTATTATCAATGATAAAATTGATGATAGTAATAATAATGATAATAATAATTATTATATTAATAATAATAATAATTATAATTATAATAATAACAATAATATTAATGATAATAGTAATAGCAGTAATAATAATGATAATAATATGTAATCTATTTGTAGACCAAAAGCTTCTTCCACCTTATAAGGGAGGTAGTCAACTCAAAGGCACGTAACTACTCCCACCCCTTCCACTCCAATCCACCATCCCCTCCCCCCTCTCTCATCTTAGCCCTTCGTGGATGAAGTCATCCCTGTCTCCTGCCCACTGGCCAGTTCGGAAGCAATGCAGCAAGACACAGCACATTTAGTGATAATAATCAAATAATGATTATTGTCTCGAGTTTCTCTGGACACCCACAGCGCCACAACAACCGGCGTCGGTCCTCAAGATCTTCCATATATCTCTCTGGGAAGAAAGGTTGGACTCTGTTGTAGAAGGAAAAGATCAGTTGCCGGTTTTCATCGTTCCTTATGTGGAAATGTGGAGAAAGTCTAGTGGAAGTTGACGGAGAGATATCTTGGGATGGAGATGAGAGTATTGACTTTTTTTTTTTTTTTTTTGACAAGTGACAGGGAGATAATTTTCTCTGACGTTCGTCTCTCTGGACTACACCTGCATGTACTTGTCTTTGACCTATACAAACACATTTCTTAGTGATGATAATACAAAATTACAAGAATTATCTCATTTTACACAGGTAGTGAAAAGATGGTACAATATCTCAACACATAAAACCTGGAGACATGAGCTATGCGGCTTGAAGGTATGTGGTGATCTCCTCCGCATGCCTGCAGCATAGGAACTTCATCCGGGGTCGTTATGGCGCCCGGGGCGCAGGAGTGTGTCAACATAGTCATTAAGATTACATGGGGAACGTAAAACCACAACCAAGGTATGCTGATGATCACGTGACAGATCTTCTGAAATATCCTTTGGCTCATGGGACCCTCACTCACACCTTCCACTGAATGACTGGCTTGTTTAGAGCTTGGTTGTAGTCACAGCGAGTTTTTTTTTTTTTTTTTATCTATTCATTCGTTTGTCTATTTATTCGTTTATTTATCTATTCGTTTGCTTATTTATTTATCTATTTATTTATTTATTCGTTTATTTATTTTTATTTATTTATTAATTCATTTATTTGTATAATTGTTTTAAAAAAAATCAAAAAGCGAAGCGTGTCTTAAACAAGGACTTCATTTTCAGATGGTGCTTCTGTCGACTTCCTCTGAACAAATCACACACGTTTTCTTCTTAAGATTAATTTACTCTAGTGTTTCTCATGATATATATTAATTGTCCTCACTCTTTTGAGTTGTAAATTCCTTCCCTTTTCGTTTCATATTTTCTGCAACCAATCTATAAGAAGGCGTGCTGGCCTCGCATTCACTTACTTGTGGGTTCGAACCCCGTACTCCTCTCCGAATCTGAGCAGTGACTGTTTATTACCTGCTCCAAGACCCTCCAATGCACATAATAGGGCGAGGGTGACGGCCTCGGCCGCAGTCACTCAGTGCCTCCTGGCGTAGGCTCCTCACCTTATTATGTAATGGTGACTTTCAAGACGGGTTGAAGTGTCCGCGGAGACTGACGGATCACTTGTCCTACCCGAGACCCAGACTCCTTTGTCATCCACGCACAGCATCCTCATCCATTTGATCTGTTTACTCGCGACGACAGGCGTCCCTCATCGGTCTAGCAATCCATCCATGTCGAAGCGGATGCCCCTCAATCCGTTCTTAGAACGGACGATGCGTTTGGTGGATTCTAGTCGGATGGTGGTGGAAAGATCGTTGCCAGTTGTTTAATACTACAGTGTGTACACTTACTCCAATATAAGTATATACACGCCTGTGTGTGTGTGTGTGTGTGTGTGTGTGTGTGTGTGTGCGTGTGTGTGTGTGTGTGCGCGCGCGCACGCGTGCGTGCGAGCGTGCCCCAGGTGGCCGTTACG